>NW_026623067.1:78242818-78585943 GCF_023065955.2 Ursus arctos
GGACCCAGGGATCATGACCTGAGCCAAATTTAACCGAATGAACCACCCAGGCATCCCTCAAAGACATCTTTTAATAGAAGAATAAACAAGAATGTTTTGGACATTGCGTAAAGCAGATAAAAACATTCTGTCTAAAACACAAAGGTTTATTTTTGAGTTGTCAGGGTCAGATAGGAGGTACAGATCTCAAACTGTCATTTTAGTTATTGGTTTAACCTGAATGTCCTGACTATAGGAGGGAAAAGAAAGGGTGCTGGAGTTTTTTCTCAGAGAGATGAAGAAAGATCAGTGACACTCCCTCTCAATCTGCATTAGAGCACAGAGCCCCAGGAAGGACACCACAGGGCAGCCAGGGGTCCGAGAGCTTTTGTGTGCAGCAGCAAGAACTCACAGCCATGACTTCATTGTGTTTGGTCTGAAAGAGCACAGAAAATCATCAAATTGCCTGAATAGAGGGAACATTTTTATTGAACCATCTACGGGGCTAAATTAATTGAGCAATGGAACATGATAGTTCAATAGGTGAGATTATCAAAAGAAAACTGCCCCCCTAGGGCAGAAGCCCCAGATGGGTGCCTGAGGGTTTCTGAGAATAGTGATTGCTTCATGATAAAATATAATTGCCCCCTATTGTTACATTGCCCTTTAATGAATCCCATCCTGCACCTAAATATGACAAATAGGAAGGGATGATGTGCAAGAGGATTGATAGTTACATCTGATGTTAAACCAGATGAGGCTACACAACTTTGAAGAGAAGCTGTCCTTTGTTTTGGAAAATCTAAGAATCCTTTCTCAATTGCTTCTGTGGGATTTTTCAACATAGAACTTGAAGAGTGTGTTTTAGTTCGATTGACCCAAGTAAATGAATAATCTCAGAAAAACAATAGCCAAAAAGCTGTTCTTTTGAGAAAAACATACAATATTAAATAGAAGGAGCTTTGCAATTTATTCATTTCTTTATTAATTGACCAAAAATTTGAGTGCTTACCAAAGGGCCAGACAAAATGATAGAAGCTGTCATTTAAGAGAATCACAGTTTTTATTTGGTGCTCAAAATATCTTAATTTTTAATATTTAAACAGCTTAACTCTCTAATCAGCTAGCATGCTTCCAGCTGGAAGGAATTGAAAGCTGAGCTCAAACTGGCTTAACCAACAATGGGATTTATTGGTTCACACATATGGAAGACCAGACATAAGGCAAGCTTCAGGGTTGATTTAATCTAATGTTTCCAGTGCTATTTCTTTGTGATTCTCTAGACTAATACTACCCAATGGAACTTTCTGCAGTAACAGAAATGCACAATCCAGTGGTTGCCACTAGCCACATGTGGCTATTGAGCAGGTAAAAACTGCTACTGTCATTTAGGAAATGAGTTTTTAAGTGTTTTTAATTTTTAGTAATTTAAATAACCAGTAAAGCTACTAGCCAACATATTGGAAAATGCAACTCAACACACTCCCCTCTTGCGCACTATGTGAAAACATCATCCACAGAGTTGTAATATATCAACTGCAACTAATTACACATGAAATCATTCAGATCAAAGCAAGGAATAGTTATGAGAGTTTCACCCAGAAGAGCAAATATCTTCTTTTCACATTACATTGACTAAAATGAGATCACAAGCCCATTCCTGAACTGATCACTGGTAGAAAGATGATATAATCATTAATCTTCCTGATTTTATTCCAGGAATAGGATTGGCTTCCCCTGGGGTCCACAGGTTTGGGTGGGGTGGGGGGAACGGATGACACCTAAAGAATATTGGTATTTGCACAGTGGGAGGAAAAAGAAATTGGATGCTGGGAGGAGAGCTAACCATACCCTCCTCACTCTTTAAACAGCAGTTTGTACCAACTAGGCAAAATGAGATAAGTATCTGTGTTCTAGTTTCTGTTGCTGGGTCATCCCTAACCTTGTCATTCTACCATCTGCCAAAAGTTGCTGGAGAAAAGTTGTCATTTAAAGTTTCTTGCCCCCATAGTTGGTAGGGTTGCTAATAGTGACCATTAGTTGCCCCTCTTCTATTATTTCTATGGTCCAATTGTTTGCCCTAGTAGTCAAAAGAAAGTATCTGGGACTGCATTCACAAAAATCACTGAACTCTCATCATAGTGTCAATAAGTTCCTGCTGTTCTGTTTTGGTGCAACTATACTTAGCGTCTTGAAATTGTTCACCATGTTCTCTATCAGCTCAGATGTTTCAGAATCATGGGATTCTCTCTGCAGGCAACCCCTTGCTACCCTCCAAGTCTCCCCTTAGACTTCTCTTCTTCCAAGAAGTCTCCCTTGATCCATCCACATCTGGGTTAGGTACTCTGTTTTGTGCTTTGATAACATCCCATTCTTCTCAAATCTTAGTCATTTTCATACTCTATTTACTTGTCTTTATCTTCAGTTGTACTGAAAGTTCTACCAGGTCGGACAGTTTGTCTTGTTCACTTGAATATCCTTAATGTCTATCCACAATATCACAGGCATGTAGCAGGCAATAAACAACTATTTTGAATTAACAAATGATACATGCTGAAGAAATGAATCGGTTTATAAATGAATAGGGTAGGTAGTCCTATACCTATCATTTTACACCACATAACACACATCTTTTTAATCCTAAGTTTTTTTTTTGGTATGCACACATATACTCATATAGAAAGCTTCAACTACCTATACTTTAATAGTTAACATATTCTGAAAATATATTGTTTTCCAAATTAAAGGTGCCTTGCTAGCTTAGTTCCTAGTTTTTGGTTTACCAACATTGACAAGACTCTCTTGGTTTAAAAGTTTTATGGGGCTTTGATATTTTAGGAATGTGAAGAATTTCATTTTCAGCATCTGTATGCAGCACACTAAAAGTATTTCTTTTCAGATAGCTTATCTCATGCAATAGGCTGGAACTCATTTGAGAAGTAGTCGAGTCATTGAAGCAGACCTTGATTGATCAGATATAAAAGTTCTACAGTGACTCTTGCTCTTTTTCTTTTTTTTTTTTATTCAGTGTAAGCATGCTTTTCATCAAGGTTTGCTTTGCACTGACTACAAAAACCCAATTCTCAGTCTCTCTCTGTGTGTACATGATTAATTAAAAGCATTAAGGACTTAAGACATAATACAGCAAAATAAGCTGTGCCTTATTGTCACTTTTCATGCAGATCTGATGGGATATATGCAGTCCAGTATTCCCAGCAGGAGAAAACTACAACTCTTAAACCTCTTCCTTTTTGGACAGAAAAATTAATTTCTTAAATGCAGAAGTAAGAAGAGGTATTCTCCAACTTCTTATGCATATGCTAGAATTGTAAAGACTATTTTAGTCCCATAGAAAAAATGTTGGAGGCACACTGAGGACAATAGCTGAGCATCTAGAAGCATAACCAAGAAGGCTTATATTTGGCTATAGAGTTCAGATAAGGTGCTGATGTAACAAATTTCATCTCACCCCCGGCCCCTGCCTGCCCTGTGGAAGCCCATAGAGGAGCTACACTACAAATCTGTAGACATCTATTTCTGATTTATGGGGACACACACACACACTTGTCCTGATGCTTAATAAGTATGTAAAAACACTGAGAAAAATGTTTCCTTACTTTGCCAATATTTAAAAACCAACTACAAATTCAGCTTCAGAGATGTAATAATTAAGGTAGAGATTATTGGGAACAACCAAAAAAAGGTACTTTATAAAAAGGTACCAACATTGGTTTGAATAACTTTATATAAGAGGGAACACAGAAAAATGTAGTCATCACTTGCAAAATCCAGTGCTTCTTTATTTATAGAAGCACTTGTTTATTTATTCACTCAGCAAATATTTATTACCCAACTATAATGTTCCAGAGATGGCATGATCTCTGTCCACAATCAAGTCATGGTCTAGTTGAGAGAACAGCCATTTACAAATATTCATTATATAATGTAAGCCATATTATTTGATAAAAATGTGTACCAAGCTCACACATCAGAAATTAATTATAATGACTAATCTTAACTTTCAAGCTGGGGAAGAAGGGGCATTTTTGTATAGGACTTGAGAGTTGTATGAGTTTAGCAGGGGTAGGTGAAGAAAGAAGATTTTTTTTTTAAGACTTTATTTGTTCATTTGACAGAGAGAAGGAGAGAGAGCACAAGCAGGGAGAGCAGCAGGCAGAGGGAGAGGGAGTAGCAGACTCTGTGCTGAGCAGAGAGCCCAATGCAGGCTCCATCCCAAGACCCTGGGATCATGACCTGATGAGCCAAAGGTGGGCACTTAACCGACTGAGCCACCCAGGCATCCCAGGAAAGAATATTCTTAAGGAAGGGGATTTGTAAGAGCATGAGGGCACACACGGCATGGTATATTTAGGAAATAAGGAAGATCTCTGCAGACAGAAAAAGATGTACTTGAAGAAAATTGCCAAAGGATGCCTCTAAAAAGATATTTGGGACCAGAATGTGAAGAACTTCATATAATCTATGGACCTTGAGCATAGTCTATAGATAATAAGACTTAATGTAGCATATGACACAATAGGTATACATTTTAGAAGATTTTTTTCTAACAAAAAGGAAAATAAAGAAATGAGGCAGGAAGAGATTAGGGGAAAAAATAAGAAGGGCAATAAAGAAGTTACTTTGATTTCATAATGGGAAATGATAAGCATTGGGAGGAAAGTATGCCAGAAGGAATTAGGTAGGGGATACAGACCCAGAGAACTTAGGGAAGGTAAGCAGTCTTTTGTTGATTGTACAAGGTGGAAGTCATTTGAAAGAAGTCAAGGATATTTATGGCAACTAGTTGAGTGGTAAGATTTTAGGCTAGATAGGAAATACAGAAAGAAAAGTATAGTTAAAGAAATAGGGAGTTTAATTTTAGATCTGCTGAGTCTGCTATATCTGTGGGACTTTTAGATGGAATTGCTTGCTCAGTAGGCTGAAGAAAATATTGATCTGGAGCTCAGGAAGAAGGTGAGAGCCAGATATATAGAAATTGGAGTGATGACTATAAAGATGAGGGTTTTTTTCTCTGACAGTGGATGATATTTTCTAGAGTGTAAAATGAAAAGGAAATACTTAGAGCGCAAACACACTTAAGGAGTTTAACCAACTAACAAAGTAATTAAATAATAAACAGAGTGGCTGTCGAGTCCCTGAGAGGACAGTTGGAATAAGTTTGTTTGTTTTCAAATTGCGTGGAGAGAAATCTGCAGGGCTAGATGTTACCAAGAAAGTAAGTGTGATTAAATAGGGGTGAGAAAAAAGCCAAAATGCTGAATATAAGAGAAGCCCCTAGGATGGGGCGCCTGGGTGGCACAGCGGTTAGGCGTCTGCCTTCGGCTCAGGGCGTGATCCTGGCGTTATGGGATCGAGCCCCACATCAGGCTCCTCTGCTATGAGCCTGCTTCTTCCTCTCCCACTCCCCCTGCTTGTGTTCCCTCTCTCGCTGGCTGTCTCTATCTCTGTCAAATAAATAAATAAAATCTTTAAAAAAAAAAAAAAAAAAAAAGGAGAGAAGCCCCTAGGGACTTAAGTGATACTTTTTCTTTTAAGGTGGTGAAGCCAGAAGCTAGAATACTGTGAATTCAAGTGTTGACCACTATTCTAAGAATGTCAACATTCTTAGAATAGTGGGGACAAAGGGAGGGGACAAAGATGGGTGAGAATAGTCACAGAAATTCTCTGAATATCATTATGAGTAAAGGAGGTATACCTATAATAAATACTGAAATGCCAAACTTGATCCCCAATATCACTTTTAGCATTGTTACATGTTTCTAAATTTCACAAGTTGTGTTAGCCTCTTCTGCACATCCTTTATCTGATAATTGGAAATAAAAAATATATATCAAATGGATAAGTACCTGCAACTAAGCTGGTATTTAATATTTTAATATTATGGTCTCTTGAATGTGCACTGTCTATGACATTTAATTATGTATTTGAGTCAGTGGTATTGGGAAGTAAGCAATCAACAATACTTCTCCATGATCATTAGTGTCATTGTCACAGTCATAACATGAAATAAATGGGATATGGTTTTATTCTGAAGAGACCTCATATTGCCTTTCCTTTTCTTCCACTAGCTGGCTACATCATTTAATTACTAAGGATACAAGAAAAATAATGTCTGTGAGCTATGCCATAATTGCCTCCCAACTCCTTTGAGAATCAGTTATGTTTTTCCCCGAAATTAAAATTGAAGCTGTAATATGAGGGAGATGGCTCATCTAGAAGATCAAAGCCTCATGGCGTGTCTTTCTATTCTGGGCACATTCATCGCCTTTAAAATAAAATAATTTCTTTCTACTTGAAATTGTTACTTACGTCTTTTAAATTTTTTGAGTCTGAATTGGACTTGAGTTCTAAAAGCTTATGCTACCTATGAGCTTATGAATGTAGACACCTGGTCACACTGAAGATGTTGGCCTGGTTTAGCCTCTTTTTTCAAGCAGTTTCCAATGTGAGTCAACGTGGGCTTAACGCATGGAGAAATCTTAGTCAAGGCAAGATGTTTTTAGCACACCTTACACTAGTAGTTATAATTATGGTTCTGAGAGCTGAAGTAGATGTAATCCTATCATCTGACCCAAACTTCCAGGAATGAATTCACTTTTGCTCCTGTTATTTCTGAAGCTTCATACTTTAAGTGGTATGTGCAAGGTCATATTTTAACTAGTAAGTAGGGACCAAAGTTAAGAATAAATTTCCTGCCTGTTAATCTGGGATACTGCCCACTGTAATTCACTGTCTTGCTGTTCTGTTGTCAAAACTTTTATTCACCCTCCTCAAGTAGCTCAGTTCCTAGCCTGTTGGTAGCGTTGCTTTTGCAAAAAACTAAATCTTTGCTCTTGTGCTCTAATCTAAGCCATACATACTCTAGTACCTTCAGTCTCCAAAATATTGCTGTTTTCACTGAACAGTAAAGTTTTAAAAGATGCTTAGTCTTTTTTGGTTTAAATTTTTTATTTGACATAGAAATTTATGATAAGTTGGAATTCACATATTTTATTATATCACATAAGCAAGCCTGATAATGCACCAATCTGAAGCAAAAAAATTGTTTTAGATTCATGCAAATGTATTTTTATACCTGCCTGACTGAGCTATTAGGTATAGCAACTGGGGTACACAGCTTCTGACATGGCTCCCAGTGATCTCCTCTTCCTATAATTCATGCCCTTGTGTAATCTCCTTCTCTTGCATATGGGCTGGAACTAGTGATTTTCTTCTGATGAAGAGAATATGGCAAATGTGATGGGTATCACTTCTATTAGGTTATAAAATACTATGACCTCTGTTTTCTTAGCAGGCTCTCTTTTGCTATCTTTGATGGAAAAGATGGTATATTGGAAAGGTCCATGTGGCAAGGAACTGAAGGTGTCCACTAGCCAATAGCCAATAAGGAACCAAGGCTCGCCTTCAACTAGGCACGAGGAACTGATGAAAACCCTCATAAGTGAGGTTGGAAGTCATTTCTTTCTTGGTAGAGCCTTTAGATGAGACTCCAGATCTTGACTATAACCTTTTAAAAGCCTGTGAAGCATGAAGCCTAGTTAAGCTTTCCCCAAATTCCTGGCTCACAGAAACTGAGATAATAAATATGAGGAAAGTGGCCAAATTTGAGGATAATATGTTAAGCAACAATAGATAACTAACAAATCAACATTCATCCAGGTGGCAATTATGCAGGAATATCTAAATATGTAATAAAAAACGCATAAGTAAGCAAAAAAAAATTAAGCAGGTAATTTATTCTTTAACAATAATCTCAGGTCCTCTTTCAATTCTTATTTCTTTTTATTTCGGGCAGTTCACACATACCCAAACTCAGATTTCCCAACAAACAACACATACAAATTGAAAAAAAAAAAAAAAATGCAGGTTGAAACCTGAAAGTACAGCCAAATCATTAACAGTTAGATGTGACTCTTAGAAGTCCAATAGGAAAGGAGGAGAAGAAAAGATTTCGAGGCTAAATTTTAATGTAGATGATTTCATGTATGGGAAAACAAAGTTTAAAGTCCTATGAGAGAATTTATATATTTAACACATTAAAATAGTTAAGATCTTCTCTATAATCTTGCCTAATTAATTGAAGTTTAAAATATAATTTAAAATAAATACAATATAATATATTTTTAAATAGTTTATAAGTTAAATAAACTTTGGAAAGATTAATAACAAAAGTATTTACAACATCATTGAAACTGTTTACTTGGAACATTTGCTTTATACAGCAATTCATTCCTGAATGAAACTAGATAAATGGAGTGTTGGTTCATTTTAAAAGAAATCTGTTTGGAATTAGTCATTATGTCCATCCCATCTTTGTAAGAAAATTTAAACCATCCTGGAAAAAGGAGAAGATGACCTATATGTAAAGACCTCCAAAGAAGAGATTACAGTTTCATTGGCTACACATTCCATGCCTTAATAAACATCACTGTCAGAAAGTTCTCATATCTAACATAAATCTCTTTAGTTTCACTTCAAGCCCAATTGTTGTATTCTGTGTTAAACAGATGGAAGGCAGTTGGTTGCTAAGCTCTGAAGATCCTTTAAGAGACTTGAAAACAAGTTTCATGTACTGGAATCTTTCATATTATTGATTCTCAGCTCAGGGCTTTTAAATATTGGCTATGCCTCTGCTCACCCCTATCCCAACCCCACTCCAGAGCTGCTTTTTAATTGAACCTTTCAGTACAAAGTGTTGAAAGGTAGAAGTCTTCATATTTAAGAGTCAAGGAAAAAACAGCTGTTCCTATAAATTCCACTCATGGAGACCCATGGTTCTGAAGATTCCAAATAAATATTTTCCAATGCCACATGATATTTGTTCAAATATTTGGAAATTACTCTCTAATCACCATTATTTCTCTTATAAAATAAAAGTCTTAATATTCCTTCTACCAATTCATCTTATGTAACATGAATTTGGGATCTTTTCATTTATTCTGATCTTTTCATCTAGACACATAACATTATTTCTCTTGCTTTTTCCAATTCCAGTTTTTCTTTTATAAACATATAACTCTCACACTCTTTTAGTGAGCTATGACATTGATAGTAATGAGAAGTATAGTATTTTTTGTCTATCTACCAGCAGTTTAAAATTTTTTTCTTTCATTATTTTCAGAACTTGGTATATAAAAGTGCTAAAAATGATGCTTTTGATTTTCAAATACCAAATGATATTGTATTGAATGGACTTTCAAACTGTCTATCTACCTTTGATTTTTGTGACCACCAGGGTACCTACTTCTGTTTACTTAAGTTCATAATACCGTATAAAAGTTTGAAATTTTTTCTATGACTGTGTGATATCAAAAGTTAGATATAATACTTCAAACACTGAAGTAGTATAAAGTTCAAGGGTATGTTCGATTTCATTGGTATAACAGTGTATTCGTGACAGCAAGCAGTGACCAAATTTCAGTCTCCAGAGATTTTACTGGAACTTCATTTTGTAGGCATGGTTGATTCATCGATTGTCATGTGGTTGAACTCAATCTCCAAGTCGATTGATCCCAGGTGAACCAAAGACCCCACTCTGAGTCATATTGTTGGCCTTTCTGCCATGAAGTCCTCCAAGCTGAGACCACTGGGGGTAGTCAGCCCTACCTTAAGTAAAAACATTCCTATCAGGTCTGACATACATTACCTGTCAGAGCCAAGAGCAAAGCCACAACCTCTCTTTGGGCAAGGCAAATTATTTACTACACATTGATAGTCTTTCCCTTGAAGAGGGATGGTGAACCATTAACATTTATGTAATTATTGATATGGTTGAATTTAACTCCACCATTTTGTTATTTGCTTTCCATTTGTCCTGTCTGATCCCTATTTCTTTTTTTCATGACTTCTTTTGTATTTACTGAGTATTTAATTGTAAGATTCCATTTTATCTCCATCCTTAGCATATTAGCTACATTTCTTTGTTTTTATTCTCACTGGTTGTTTTAGAGTTTATGGTATACTTACTTAATTATCACAGGCTAACTTCAAATATTAAGCAATATCAAGTATGCTATAAAAACTTCACATCAATATACAAGCATTTTACTCCTCTTGGCCTTTACCAAGTTTCATATATTTAACACCTAAATATGATAGATAACTTTAGATACACTTTTATTATTTTAGCTCCAAACAGACAATTAACTTTTAGAGGTATTACACAATGAAAAAAAATTAGATTTACTCATTGCTTATAATTGCTGGTGATATTTAATCCTTTTTATAGTTTCAGATTTCTATTAGGTATCATTTTCTCTTTGTCCTGAGAACTTCCTTTAACTTTTCTTGCAGTACAGGATTCCTGAATATAAATTTGTACAGGTTTTGCTTAAATGGCTAAAATCTATTTTTTCTTCATTTTTTAAAAAGATTTATTTATTTGAGTGACAGAAAGAGATAGAGAGATAAAGACAGCTCAAGGGTAGGGGCAGAGAGAGAGACAGTCTTTTAAGTGGACTCCACGCTGAGCATGGAGCCTGAGCTGGGGCTCAGTCTCAAGACCCGGAGATCATAATCTGAGCCCAAATGAAGAGTTGGTCACTTAACCAACTGTGCCACCCAGGTGCCCCAGTTTTTTCTTCACTTTTGAAAACATGGTTTCACTGGCTTGACAATTCTAGGATGATTTTTTTGTGTGTGTTTCAGAGACATCATTCCACTGTCTTTCAACTTACGTTGTTTCTGACAACAAAACTATGATTTTGTTGTTCTTTTGTGAGTAATCTATCTCTGACCACTTTAATTTTTTTCTATTTATCAATGAATTCCCTGTGATTGATTGTAATGTGAATCATTATTTCTTCTTTAGATTTATTCTACTTAATGTCCATTTGTAAAATTTTCCACTATTTCTTTTAAATATTTTTATGTACTTTCCTCTCCCTCTTCTTATATCAGTTACACATGATTAGGTCACATGAACTTATTCTACATCTCTCAGATGCTCTCATTATTTTCTTTGTTTCATTTTGCATAGTTTCTATTGCTATATCTTCAAATTCATGAACCTTTTCTTCTCTAATCTCTAATATGTCCTAAAACTTTTTATTTTTATCTCAGGCATTATAGTTTTTATTTCTAGAAGTTTGATTTGAGTCTTTCTTACATATTTTATATCTCTAATGTTCAAGCATTTCTTTAGCTTCTTAAACATATAGAATACAGTCATAACTATTTTAATGTCCTTGTTTTATCATCTGGATAATTTCCAGATTATTCTAATTGGTTGATTTTTCTACTCCTGTTGGGTTGCATTCTTTTGCTTCTTTTCATGGGTGGTAATTTTTGGTTGGTTGCCAGACATGAATTTCCCTTTGTTGGATTTGGATACATTTGTATTCCTACAAGTATTCGTAAGCTTTGTGCTTAGATCCAGTTAAGTAACTTGGAAAAACTTTTATCCTTTTGTGCCTTGCTTTTAACTTTTGTTATACAGGCCAAGAGCAGCATTTTGACAAGGGCTAGTTTTGCCCTATTACTGAGGCAGAGCCCTTTTTAAAAGGCTACCTAATGTTCCATGCATTATGACATTTTCTCATTTGCTGATGGTTTAAAAAAAAATGCATACTTGTGTGCCTGGGATTGTTGCATTTATTTTTTTCAGTGGTTATTTTCCCAGCCCTGGGTAATTTTTTTCACATAAATGAGCTTATCATTATTCAGCTGATAGAATTGAGGGAGGCCTTCTATAGCTCTCCAGAATTCTTTCTCTGCATTTCTTTTCATTCCAGTATTCTACTATGCAAACTCTAACTACCTTGGACACTTCAAGCTACCAATTTTGTGTCTTCAATTGAGGGAGACTGTCTAGTCTTTTCTGAGTTCCTTGTTTTTGCATTATGACCTGAATATTATTTCCAGACAGTAAACTGAGGCATTTGGGGCATTTTTTTACTAACTCTCAGAGATCACAATCCTTCATATCTAAAGGGCCATTTTTTTTGTGTGTGGGGGCAGGGAGATTGCAGAAAGAGAGGGAGGGATTGAATCTTAAGCAGACTCCCCACAGAGCTTGGAGCCTGACATAGGGCTCCATCTCATGACCCTGAGATTATGACCTGAGTCAAAATCAAGAACCCAGTGCTCAACCAACTGAGCCACCCATGTGTCCCCAGAGGTCCAGTGTTTTAAAACCATCACTTAAAATATATTTCTGATTTTTTTTTTTGTGGTTTCAGATGAGAGGTTAATTCTACTTCCTTATGCTAAGAGCATGTCTTATCTACCATTTTAAAAATGTTTAATAATAGCAGTGGAAGCAAATTTCTCATTTTTTTTTTCCTTTATAGGAAAGAAACATTCAACATTAGGCAAAATTCTAAGGGTTGTTAAATATTTCCTTTTAAGTTGGAGTAGATGAAAAAAGTGAGTAGTTCAGATTTTATAGTTACTACATTTTTAAATATTCATTGAAAATAATAATTAGAATGAAAACACATTGGTCCCAAATCTTTGGAATGCAGCAAAAGTTGTTCTAGGAGAGAAGTAGACAGCAACATAGGCTTACCTCAAGAAGCAAGAAAAATCTCAAATAAATGACCTAAGTTTACACCTAAAGGAACTAGAAAAAGAACAACAAATGAAGTCTAAAGTCAGCAGGAGGGAAATAACAAAGATTAGAGTAGAAATAAATGATATAGGAAGAAAAAAATAGAACAAATCAATGAATCAGGAGGTAGTTCTTTGAAAAAAATAATAAAATTGATAAACCTCTAGCCAGACTTATCAAAAAGAAAAGAGAAAGGACCCAAGTATATAAAATCACAAATAAGAGAGGAGAAATAGCAACCAACACCACAGAAATATGATTACAAGAGACTTATGAAAAATTATATGTCCCAAAATTGGACAATTTGGAAGAAATGGATAAAATTCCTAGAAACATATAAATTACCAAAACTGAAACAGAAAGAAATAGAAAACTTGAATAGACTGATAACCAGCAAAGAAATTGAATCAGTAGTCAAAAATCTCCCAATAAACAAAAGTCTAGGACCAGGTGGTTTTCTAGGGGAATTCTACCAAACATTTAAGAAGAGTTAATACCTACTCTTCTTAAACTTTTCCAAGAAATAGAAATGGAAGGACAACTTCCAAATTCGTCCAATGAGGCCAGCCTTACACTAATGCCAAAACCAGACAAAAATTCCACTAAAAAAGAGAACTACAGGCTAATGTCCCTGATGAACATGGATACAAAAGTTCTCAATAAAATACTAGCAATCCAAACCCAACAATACATTTAAAAAATCATTCACAATGATCAAGTGGGATTTATTCCTGGGTTGCAAGGGTGGTGCAATATTCTCAAATCAATCAATTTGATATACCATATTAATAAAAGAAAGGATAAGAATCATATGATCATTTCAATAGATGCAGAAAAAGCATTTGACAAAATACAACATCCATTCATGATGAAACCCTTAACAAAATAGGTCTGGAGGGAACATATCTCAACATAATAAAGGCTATCTATGAAAAACCCACAGCTAATATCCTCAATGGGAAAAATCTGAGAGATTTTCCTCTATGGTTAGGAATAAGACAGGATGTCTACTGTCAGCACTTTTATTCAACATCGTACTTGAAGTGCTACCCACAGCAATCAGACAACAAAAAGAAATAAAAGTTATCCAAATGGCAAGGAAGAAGTAAAACTTTCACTACTCGCAGATGACATGATACTCTATATAGAAAACCTGAAAGACTCCACCAAAAAGTTGTTAGAACTGATACACGAATTCAGTGAAGTTGCAGGATAAAAAATCAATGTAGAGAAATCTGTTGCATTTCAATATACAAATAATGAAGCAGCAGAAAGTGAAATCAAGGAATGAATTCCGTTTATCATTGCACCAAAAACCATAAGATACCTAGCAAGTAATCTAACCAAAGAGGTGAAAGACCTGTACTCTTTATTGGGAGAAAAATTAATAAAGGCAGAAGCTCCATTCTAAAAAAAAAAAAAAAAAAAAAAAAGTAGAACTTAAGACTAAAGAGCTATCTTAGATGATCAATAAAAAATTATTATAGTCATAATCCTTTATGCCACAATCTAAAAGTTTTATCATACTCCAAAAAACTAGAAAATTTTAATTATGGTCACCATGAAAGACATTAATACATCTCAAATAAAAAATTTAAAAAGATGCAGACACTTTAAGCATGGTAATTAACTCTAACATGTTCACCCATGTATTTACCAGTCTTTATCCATCAATTGATATGGACCATGAGGGTATTGCTTATAACCCAGATACAGACCCTGGGGAGGTCAAATCAGCCTTTCCGAGGTGGAACAGATGAAGCAAAGAAAGAGTCTCAGGCAGGGAAAGTAGCATTTGTTAAGGCACAGAATTTTAAGAAATAATGCCTCATTGAAGGCTGAAAGTACAGAGCTAAATCAGTATAATAGGAAGAGTGGATGCTCTCAGGAAAAATGATTCTGAAGAGATAGGTAAGAAGCCAGATGAGAAGCACTTTTATGTCTACCAGATTGCTTATATGTTTATCTTGTTGGCAATGAAGAAGCAGCACGTTTATTCTATACCTTATGAGCTTTGGATCCCAAAACTGATCCCATACCTGACTTAGCTCCAAATTTGGTTGATGCTCACTAATTATATAACCTTGTGTAACTACTTAACCCTTCTGGCCCTCAGTCCTTTCGTGAATAAAATTGGGTTAAAAATACTTAACTTTTGGAGTTGCATGAGATCTATGAGCTATGTAGTGTGGGGCATATTGTCGCTAATCAATAAATATTAGCTATTTATAATACTTATATAGTATAATATAAACTAGCTATAAGATTAGCTCTTTTTTTGAAACACAAGAGTGGTAAAGTTTTTTCTCTAAAAAGTATTGCATTCTCAACTGTATAAAACACTAGAGACAGAAGATCACCGGGGATGTTTTTGACAATCATAGTGAGGAATTTTATGGTTCTGCAGTACAGTAGTCTTGGGGATGATGGGACACAGTGACTGAGTGAATATGGGAGGTAAAGTAGAGGGAGGATTGTAGGTTCATTCCAAGTTTTTCTTCCTTGACTGATTTCTTTAAAAGGGGTTGTGTTGCGAGAAGCAGGTTCATAAGAGCATTTATATAGCACTTATTTACACCCAGAATCTAGAGATTGCTAAAAATGTAACTGTCATTTCATCTTCACTCTCATCATGTGTGGGTAAGGGCTATTTCAATTTGACGAATAAGGAAACTAAGCCATAGAAGGATGACTTTACTTCAGGGTCATTCAGCTGGTAGCTGGCAGAGCTGAGATTCAAACCCAGTGAAACGTTCCATTCACAATGTTTTAACCACTCTCATCTGTTGCACAGTTATGACGATGGTGTGGAGTATGCAGAGCAGATGAGGCAACGTTCTGGACCTTTGTACCGAGACATTTAAAATATTGGTATCAGTTTCCTCATCTGAAAAATTGTAATTATAGGATTAGATAGTTTATGATGACCTTTAATTTATAAGATTCTTTTAACTTTAATTTAAAAATGGTGAAGAGAAAATTCAGTGATATACAAATAGCAGCAAAGCGTAATTGGGAAGATAAGAAAAGTGAAGTCAGCTGTAAGAGGAAAAGCCAAGAGACAGAAAAGAAGGCAAAAGGAAAAAGGAGAGAGAAACTGACAAAACAGAAAAGAAAAAAAAAATAGTAAGGAAAACTGAATTATGAGTGGACTAACAATAGGAATACTGAGCCTTGAGAAACTTATGTCTCCAATAAATTAAAATCTTGAAGTAAGAAAATACATAGTGTTAAGGTTTAAAACAAAACAAAACAAAACAGGTGCTTATGTGGCTATTTTATGAGCCAGGTTTTGATGTTAAGAAGGATTTTAATAACATCACTTAAACACCCCAGACTGTACCATCAGTGCAAGAATAATTGATGAGAATGCTGTTGTTGCCCTGCCTTAGTATTCATTTAAATGTATACAAGATGATTTGTTATGTAAATATGATGTAAATGAATCCATTGTGACTTCAAGGCAAAAGACTGGATGACTCAGTGCTATCATATCCACCTAGGACAGGCAGTTAGGAAACATAAAAGCGGCATTAACTACTGAGAGTGTGTTTATAAAAGAGGCCAGACTGATAGGGATTTGACTGGTCTGGATGCTGTTCAAGGTGGAGCTCTTTTCCAAATGTAATTCTATCTGTTATGTTGCATAAACCTACAGTTAATTTATCTTTTTCCATCAAGATCCAAATCACACATAATATAATTGCCTTTGTAAGTAGACTATCCATCATGACTAATGATGCAAAGATGAACCGGATGGCCAAAGGTCTGATGCATTTATCCTTTACAGAATGAAAGAAAAGAACATCTCACTTCTTACGTAATATATAATAAGTCTCTAAGAGGTAGAAATGTTCTGAATTCTTAAAATAGTTCAGTTTTGATCAGAATACATTGGCCATCTCTAACTTACAAATAGATTGCATTTCAGCTATGTTATCTTGATTCAGGATATGTTTTCCTACAGGAGAATGTTAAAACTAGAGATCAGATTCCTAGGCCAGCCCACATAAGCCTTCATTTTTTTTTTTTTTTTTAGACCTCACATATTGTGGAGACCCTTTATGTGCCAGGCAGTCTTCCATGAACTTGAAATACAGCGATGAAAAACAGGGATGAGTCATTGGCCACACAGAATAATAAACAGTCTCATAACACTATCTTAAGTGCTATAAGGGAAGAAATAGGCAAGGAGGATTCAAAGTGACAGGAGATACAATTTAGATAGGTTTAAGATAGGTTCGATGAGATATTAAACATACTGAGACAGAGGTTTGGGTTCAAGGCGTTAGTTATTAACATCTGTGAAATGAAGGAGAAAGATGTAGAAATGGGCAAAGCAAGGAGTCAGATTGTGATGCAGGCCAGACAAAGCCTTAGCCAATCCATTTGGGAACTCTTGAGGAACTATTGTCCATTAGAATGTCCCCACAGGGTGTTTTATCCCTGCCTTTCTCAGCCAGTTAAGTGGACTGTCACAGGAAAGGCGCTCTGAGTGGGCCATTTTCTGCAAAGGAGGTGGACCCTGAAGGAGCTGACAGCCAGAGTCTCTCTGCTGATTGCACTCCCCACAGCTGAAGAGTGTGTTCTTCCTTGAAATGGGATCTAGGTGGCACATCTTCATAGCTAACACAGTAGGATAAGGAGGGAAGTTTATTTCTGAACAGAAAACTGAAAGAAATACAAAAATGAACTTTGCTAATGTATATAAATGTGTATCAAAATAAGGGAACAGCAATTGCAAAGACTCTGAAACAAAAACATGTTTGATGTTTAAGGAACAAGAAGAAGAGTAGCCAGTGTGACTCGAATAAAATAACAGAAGAATAACATAAAAAAATGGAGGTGAATGTGGGCAGAACCAAGGATTACTGATATTAAGGGCAATGGGACGGTTTTAAACAAGGGAATGTCCTGACTCAAATTTTAAAAATATTCCTGTGGCAGCCTCACAGAGAACTAAGTGGAGAGAACTGAGAGAGAAAGATGGGAGATAGAGTTGAAGGCGATAGCAATAATCTACCAAGAAATTAAAGACTTACACTAGCATGGTAGCTATTGAGGTGATGAGAATTGGTCAGATTCAATTATACTTTGGAGTTCAAGCCACCAGAATTTGCTGATAAAATGAATGTGGAAGAATATGTGTGAGAAAAAGTGTCATCAATGATGACCACTAGTTTTGGGCCAGAAAATCTGGGTGAAGAGTGGTGCTTTATTTGAAGATGGAGAACAAAGGTAATGAGCATTTTCAGATGTCCAATTGGGAATTAGAATCTCATTAGGCATAGTAAATTTGAGTGAAGATGTTAGACCAGCCAGTGAATATTCAAATACAATTTCAGGGTAGAAGTCCCAGCTAAACATATAGATGACATTTAAAGCCGTGGGACAGGACAAGATGATAACACCAAAAGAGTGAGTGTTAATAATAGAAAGGACATGGTAACTGAGTGCTGTGTAACTCTGTATTAGTCAGGATTGGCTTGGTTCTAATGCAATAACAGCCCCCTTATTTCTCTCTTACTCTAAATGTTTAGAGTGAATTAGCTGAAGTTTATTTCCACTTTGTCTTTATTCTAGGGCTCCAGTTAAAGAGTTGCCACTTATGTGAAATTTAGAGGTCATAATGGCAGAAGGAAAGAGAATGTGATAAAGTTATACAGGCCCTTAAAGCTTCTGCCTGTGACACATGTTGCTTACACTCAGATTTCAGTGGCCCAAAGCAAGTCATCTTGTATCTAATTATAAGTGGATTGGGAAGTGCAATCTTACCATATATCCTAAAGAAAAAAAAAAGTTCAAATGTTTGTGAACAACCCTAATAACTTCACATATACTTTAAACTTTTGAGGTAAATAAAAGATGATCTGGCAAATGATACTGAAAAGAAGTGGCTAAATATGTAGAATGAAAATGAGAAGGTATAAAAAGCATTTAAAGAATAAAAACATGTATTTTATCATATCTTATGTCTATGAAGCATCAACTTTTTTTTCAAAGAATATATGAAGCTGACTTCCAGTTTCTGGTTCCACATGTAAGGAGCTTGTAAGTTGCCATCCTAACAACTAAAAAGCTGAACAGACTGAAAAATCAACTCTTCTTGGATTCATAAGACAGGGGAAGACACCGTGTAAACTACTGCTTCTGGGTCTGGAGAGACAGGAAAATCCAGGGAGTCATGCCTTACCAGAGCAGAGGCTCAGAGCGAAAACCACAGTGGGAACCAGTGCCCAGTGGGAAAACCTGAACTGTAATTGATGAATTGCTGGACACTCAGTATGGACAAGTGTGAGAGTTAAAAACTCCAAGGAGACCCTGTCATAAGGAGGGTCTCACAATATTATGAGATTTACTCCAGGAGCTCGACTAGAATATGTGAAACAAACAAGAGACGGTCAGTAGAGAGCTCAGGAAAAAACCTTCAGGGAATGTGGGGAGTGATGATGAGAACAAGAGTACAAAGGAGAGGAGACAGGATATGCATATACTAAACATAACAATCAAGCATACACTGAGCCAGCATTTCCTAATAAGAGAGGCAGCCTGGAGGGCCATGTTTGCTACTAAGAGATCTTGTACCTACCCTTGGCACAGCTATCTGGAGCAGGCATGCTCACCTCACCCAAAGAGAGCTAATTCACAGAGGCTGGATAGCACCTGTGACCTGTGCTTGGCATGGCATAGAATTCATAGCTGGCCCATCAGATTACTGAACTAGAAAATTTGAGTTTAAAGAATAAAAGAATTGAGAAATTTAAGAAAATTGAAGTTAAGAAGTCGAAAGAGCATTCATGGGTAGGACAGACACAAGATAACTAATATTCAGAAGGAAAACCTACTTTTTTTTTTTTTTAAGATTTTATTTATTTATTTCAGAGAGAGAGAGAGCACTAGCAGGGGATAGGGGCAGAAGGAGAGGGAGAAGCAGGTTCCCTGCATCAAGGAGCCCAACACGGGACTCAATCCCAGGACCCTGGGATCATGACCTGAGCTGAACGCAGACACTTAACAGACTGAGACAACCAGGCAGCCCAGGAGAACCTACTTTTAAATTAAACTTTTAGTTAAAGAAAATACATGTAATGTAAAAGGAAAAAAAATCAAATAGGTAAAGAAGGAATCTGTGCAGAGTTACAGAGAGTAGCTGAATAGGGCTAATGGCAGTGAAAGTGAAGATGATGGGGCTCTTAGGTACATAGCTCATGTTATAAAACCTGCTACATGGTATTCCTGTTTTGTGATTCCTGGGAATCAACAATATCCTTGCTCTTTGTGTGCTAGGAGTGCCAATATAATATACCCTGTGTAACTTAAGGTAATTTTTTTTCTTGAATCTTAGATTCAAGAAAAACATTCAAAAAAATGTCTAAGAAATGGAGTGGTGAGAATCTTCCACTGAGGCTGTGGTTTCAGTAGACAAAATCAGGAGTGGTGGGATATTACTTGGCCATTGTTCTTTCTACTCTGTCCTCTCAGTTTTATGTTTTTACCTTCTGTATTTTTTAAACTTAATTTTTATTGAAGTACAGTTGACCCACAATGTTACCTTAGTCTCAGGTGTACAACATGGTGATTCAACAAGTCTATATGGTATCCTGTGCTCATCACAAGTGTAGCTACCATCCGTCACCATACAACACTGTTACAACACTACCGACTATATTTCCTTATTCTGTACTTTTTATTCCCATGATTTACTCATTCCATAACTGCAAGTCTGTATCTCCCATACCCCTTCACCCATTTTTCCCATCCTCCTACTCCCTCCCCTCTGGCAACCATCAGTTTGTTCTCTGTATTTATGGGTCTGTTTCTACTTCTTGTTTGTTTGTTTTTAAAATTGCACATGTAAGTGAAATCGTATGGTATTTGTTTCTCTCTTATTTCACTTATGTCAAAAATGGCAAGATCTCATTTTTTATGGCTGAGTAATACTCCATTTTCTTTAATCAATAATTTATTAATTGACACTTGGGTTGCTTCCATATCTTGGCTGTTGGAAATAGTGCTGCATAAACACGTGGGTACATGTATATTTGCAAATTTTTGTGTTTTCTTTCTTTTTTTTTCTTTAGTAAATAGTAATGGAATTACTAGATCATACGGTATTTCTGTTTTCCTTACTGTTTTCCACAGTGGCTGCACCAATTTACATCCCACCAATGGTCTACGAGGGTTCCTTTTTCTCCACATCCTCACCAACACTTGTTATTTCCTGTCTTTTTTATTCTAGCCATTCTAATGGATGTAAGGTGATATTTCATTGTGGTTTTGATTTTTGTTTCTCTGAAGATGAGTGATGTTGAACATTTTCTCATGTGTCTTTTGTCCATCTGTATGTCTTTGGAAAAAGGTCTATTCAGGTCCTCTGTTAATTTTTTTAATTGGGTTGTTTTTTGGTGTTGAGTTGTATAAATTCTTCATATATTTTGGATATTAACCCCTTATCAGATATGTCATTTGCAAATATTTTCTCCCATTCAGTAAGTTACCTTTTCATTTTGTTGTTGATTTCCTTTGTTGTACAAAAGCTTTTTGTTTCGGTATAGCCTAAATAACTCATTTTTGCTTTTATTTCCCTTGCTTGAGGAGACATATCTAGAAAAATGTTGCTAAGGCCCACATCCTCTGCATTTTTAATTTTAAGTTCATAGAAGACTTGGAACAATGCCATATGTTCATTATTTTGGCATGAGATCAATTCATATTGTTCTGTTCGTATTATTACTGCCAGAATAAAACTCTTGACTTCACTCAAATTTGGACCCAGTAGAATCTGAGTTCAAATTTGAGGTCTGTGTCTTAAAACTGACTTGTGGCTACTTCCCCATCTGAAAAATGGGGATAGTTAATACCTTTTATCTTTTAGTTTGGTTGTGTCAATAGCTGCAACATGACATTTGGTAGCTATTTGATTTATTGTAGCTTTCATATTAATTAAGAAGGAATTTAATTCTTTTCAGGTCTTCAAGGCTTGGGAGAAGGAAAGAGTTGAAGAATGGTGGTAACAGATTCTCATTCTGTAGGAGAATCAACTGAAATTAGTGTTGGGGAGAAAAATTTTCACCCTTTCTCATGAAAAACTAGAGAGGATTTTTTTTTTTTTTTAGAGAAGAATTCTTAATATTCATACATTGAAAATGAAGCATTTATTGTGTTTCAGTGTGAAATTGCCTGTATTTCAGACTTTAGACAATCCAAGAAAGTTTTTCCTGACACCTGGTTTTACTCAAGAGTTGAAGCTTTTAAAAATTATTTTAAAAATTACTAAGGAAATAAAATTAACTTTAGCCTCCTGAATATCACATAATTTCTCCATAGGCAAAAATTATTTTACTCAGCACCTCAGTAATTGGCTTCTTCTTGAAGAGTTTAGAATGAGTTCATTGAAGAATATAAAAGTTTAAAAGTATTTTTAGCTGTCATATTTTAGATATGTAGAATAGAAATGCAACCTCAATGGAATATCTTATCCTCATCAGGTGACACAACATACTAATTATTCAGGAAGATATTATTCAAAATGTTATACTTTTAAGGTTTACTAATAAGCAGATTCTATACACAAGTAAAATGTTGTTTTATATATAAGATTTTCCTTCAGAGCCAGGACAAAATTTCAGTTGTATTTCTTTATGCTCATATCTTCATTTGAACAAATCAATCAACAAACATACTCGATAAGCTTGATAATCAAACCCAATCACAAGGCTTGGCCACACATTTGGCGATCTTCATCTATCAAATCCACTTCAAAAGAGAAGTAGATACCAATCCTGAGGTTATTTAAAAATGTGTAGTATGGGAAATATTTCTAAAAATGAATTCAGAAATATTTTGAACAGTGGAAATGCCATTGGAATGAATCCTCAAAAAAAATGACAACTTTGAAGGAGATAATATGTTTTGATGAAGAAATTCTGTCTGTTTAAACAGTAAGTCTCCTTTATACCCACAATCCATATTGATTGGCAACACATTTTTCTACTACCCTGTCACTCTGACTTCTCAGGTCACACATGGTTTTATGAGCTGCTCTGTTCTCTTGTTGTTTCAGCCAAACACTTGAGGGTAAAGAAGCCTGATAAAATGAAATTAGAGTATGGCATTGTTTTGGAATATGGTCACAGTGTTATTCCATTCTTGTGGTATCTATCTTCTTCTGGATTTCTGTATAGCTCTGTCATGCTTTCATACCCTCTCCCAAGAGTTTGGAGAGGGCTGGCATAATTTCTGACCATGAATATAGCTATCACTTACTTATTTGAGACTGTGATATTTCGTTATGGCTTTCCTGGTTTTCCAAAAGTTTGAGGGGATGGCAGAATCTATGCAATAAATGTTTCTATTGCTTGAATTATTTTTATTTTTTAATATAAATGATAAAATTTCAAACAAGACTCTAAAGGTAGACCCCACCATTGTTATCTGATTATTCCCATTTTTTCTGGTTGAGCAGACTTTTACTTTCTCTCTTTTTTCATTTCCTCTTCCTCCTCTTCCCCATCTCTACCTTCGCCTCCTCTTCCCTTTTTTTTTTTCAGTTGAGGTGTACTTGACATTTAACATTATATTCATTTCAAGGGTACAGCATAAGGATTTTACATTTGGATATATTACTAAATGATCGCCCCAATAAATATAGTTAACATCCATCATCACATATAGCTAATGTTTTTCCTCTTCCTGTTTCTTCTCATTTTCTCTTTCTTTAGATTTATGTCACATGACCATAGCTAGTTGCAAGAGAAAATGAGTATTTAGTTGTTCCAAATAACTAAGTCAGGATTCTATTGGCAAGAAAAAAGGGAATGGATGTTGAGCAAAAAACTGAGTGTGCTACATACATTGTGTTCACCATTTTGTACTTTACTTGTTTTTCTCCTGAATCAGAAGCTATGACTTAGTGTCTAAAATAATGCTTAGAATATAGTAAGAGTTCAGGAAATGTTGGTAAAATTTTAAAATGTAAATTCTAATAATTTCATATTATTTTGTTTTCTCTGACATACTTACAGAGATAACTTTGTAAAGTAATAGACAATAAATGAAAATGCAGAGAAAGCAATCTAAAACTCTGTGCTTATTTAGAAAAATCTTTATTGATTTTTTCTACCTTGCTTGATGTTTATTACTTAGTTTCACAGGACTACTATAATATTCAGCCAAACCATTCATAAATGTTATCATAGAATTTCATATGTCACCCTTTTTATATAATGCTAAGTAAGTAATCTACTCTAAGCAATAAAAAGGAAGAATAGCTGAAGCCTTTCATTTTGCAAACTAAAGAACAAGCAAGACTAAGAACATCAAGAGTGAGGACCAGCAGTATTTTAGAATTAGAATATCTGTACAAATCTACTGTCTAGAAAAGAAATTTGGAGTATATTATATGATACACATAGATGAATCTGTATGTTTCAAATTGTACATTCATAAACAAACAAATTTCTAGGATCCTGGCATATGAGGAGATAGAAAAACAAAAGAAAATTCCAACATATTAAAACAGCTATCTAGAAATCCATACCTCTGTCTGCTTCACATCCCACAATTGCATCTAATTATGCCACAATTAATAAGAAAAGTCTTTTATTTTCAATATGACATGTCTCTGAGACAATCATAAGGCTGAAGGAGATCTATAAGGAGCAATAGGCCTCCCCAGCACTCACAGATGGCAGAATTATAAATGATACTGAATTTCATTAAGTACTTGGTATTTAGTAAACAACAGAATTATCATCCATTTCCTTTCCATTAATATTTGCCAAAGGAGAAAAAGTTATTTTACCCCATCCAGAGATCTATTTTCTTACCAATTAGTCTTTTTAAAACAACTAATTATGGCACAAAGTAGTAGTGTTGAATTTTTATTTGTCTTCTTTTTTCATGTTGTGCAGTAGTTAATGACAAAATGTCTTGATTTTGCCCAAAGGTTGTTATGATTAAAAAATATAAGAAAAATTACCTTAATTAGATAATGCCTCTATTAGAGCTTAGGTATATGAGGATTTTAAGATATAACTTTTTTTTTTCTGGTTCCCTAGAATATAAACTGCTAAGAAGATGGAAGCCATATACAATTTCTGGTTTAGTTCCTCAGGGTAACAGATATCTAGAAATTAATTTTTAAGTATCCATTTTGTTATGGCCTGGGAATATCAGCTGAGCATGACATGGCCCACTGTCTTTAGATCTGGCCTTTACTCTATCAGGGTAGGAAAGACAGGAAGAGACTGAGATAGAAGTAGGGTAGAATGGGAGAATCAACCTATCCTACCAGCGAAACCCAGTGGCAAGATACATGACAATCTATACTACTGTCCAGGCAGAGTCACTAAATAGTTGGAGTCCCATGATAAAGTAAGAGAGTGTCTTAACAGATAACAGAGAATAGTGAGGACATCAATGACTTAGGTGATACTTAGATAATCATGTCAGGAACAAAGTCCTAATCACTGGACCATGATCCCATTTACTATAAAGTTCATCTGACCTACCCATGGTCATAGGTATGAGGAAAGTCACCAGAACGAAAACTTAAGAAAGGAACTATAGATCAAGCATAGTTATCTGAAGAACCAGGTGTGAACTTCTCTGGAACCAGGAACAAATACAATTGATCTGACTATGCAAAGGTGATAAAACTATCAAACATACTCTGTACTTCCTCATGCCAAATCAAATATACATATAATTCTTTTTCTTTTGACCATGATTTCCTCTCGAACTACCGTCATCCTTCTTCTTCCCCTCCCTTCAAATACCTCAATTCATTGAAATCTAACTTTGATGGTAATTTGTACTTACCAGTATCTCCAGTGCCTTAATAATTCTCGTATCTGGTGGCTTCAGTGTTTATCCTGAAGCATATGTCATTGTAGAGTACTCCTATCTTATTGAAATTAGCTTCTTTCTTAGAATCTATATACATTTTTTTTTCTAGTTCTCCTTTCATCCTCATTACCCTTCTACAGTATCCTTCATCAGCCCATTTCCTGTATTTCTAATGTTCTCCCCAGGGTTTTGACTTTGGCAGTTTTCTTCTATCCCTATTGAATTTCACTGGGCAAATTTGTTTGCTTTTATTTTATGGAATAACTTTTATTTGAGATTCTTCCTGTCTTAATTTGAGACCTCAAAAAGACAGAACTAACAAATAGTTCTCAAGTACCCCATATTCAAAAATGAAGTTCTGTACCACTTATTTAATATAGACAATTTTGTGGTCAAAAACGTTACCTTAAACTATTCACTTATCCTTCCTGAAGGATATAAAAAGTGTTGAGGTTGAAGAGGGAGACTGAAATAGAGAGTTTCTTTGGTGAGACCCATTGGAATGCTTTTGGATTCCCTCTACTTAATGGGGAAGGGTAAAGGTCAGTTTTCCCCTTGCCGTAAGCATCCAATGCCTAAAATTTGTCTAATCAAGTTTTCAGGAACAGGCACACATATTGAATGCCTGAGATATTTCAAGACTAGAACTAGTGAGTGTAGACAAGTGGCTACACTGGGAGCCAGCTGTGATTTCTCAGAGAGTAAGGTTTGGCTGTATATTTCTTAAAGCCTGGAGAGTAAGGCAACCTCACTAGGAAAGCCTATAGTATACTAAAGACTAGAGGTATACAATCATTTGTAGGATTTGAGGAGGGTATAATAAACAGCCAACCAGAAGAGGGCATTGCCTGTAACAAGGAAGCTATGGTCAGATGTTCTTGGAAGGGGAGTCTTTAAGGAATCCATGGAAGTATCCATGAAACTCAACTTGAAACACGCTGCAAGCCCTGAAAGCACAGATGCCAGCTTGCTGTTATCAAGTAAGACATTTATGGTCACTTTTCCTCCCCTCTTTTCCTCCAAATCCTGGGTGAGAGTGTGAAGGAGGAAGAAAATTACAAAATAAGTAAATACAAGAAATCCACCTGAACTGGGGGAGAGAAGGAGCTCCGCAGTTGAATGAAAGCCAGAATTCAAGACTAATCATTGTATGTAGTGCACTGAGACAAATCTTGAAAATATAAAATGGCCAGAAGGATTTTTTACCATTGAAAAATGATCTAGAGAGGGATTTGTTGGAGATTTTGTCTAATGGGCCGGGAAGCAGTTCACTGTGGGAGTTTAAGGAAACAGGAAAAAAATAAAGTTATTTTCCGCTTTTTAATAATGGAGTGTTGCATATTGATGTGAATGATTACCCTGATGACTCAACACTCCATCTTCAACCCTCATCTTTCTTAAGACTCATATCACTAGCTTCCTGTTGAATCTTAACCTGTTAGTCTCTGTATTTACAGGCACCTTAACCTAGCATATTCAAAATCAAATTCTTCTCTATAAAGCATGTTTATTTTCCTTTGTTCTCTCTCAGTAATAAGAACACTAAAATCCAACCAGCCAAATCAGTGTGACTTCTCCTTGTCCCATATTCCTGACATTCAATTCAAGTACTTCTTTTCTGCCTCCTGAACAAATTTTATTTCTCTTTCTTCTCCCTGTCAATCCCCTGACTGAATCTATCCATCAACATTATCTGTCTAGACTTGTGAAATATTCTCTTATCTGTCTCTCTACCTTTAATCAAATCATATTTTATCTTCCAAAGCACCTTTCTAGTTCCATCTTTTTAAAAAACAAATGTGATTATTGTATCCATTTTAGCCTATACATTTTGCACAAGATCTTCTCACAATTAAAATTCTTTCTTCTGCTGGAGAACTCTTAAAATCATTGAACAAGTCATCATCAGTTTCTCTGTGATGCATATGATAAGTCCCCAACTTTTTTTTCTCCATCACATCACCTTGTATAAACAACTATTACAACATGAGTCACAGTGAATTGTGATTACCTGTTATTACTACCTTTCCTCTCTCCAGAAGGTGAGCTCCGTAAGTATAGGAATCATTTTTCAATCTTTTTTCTTGTCCCAGTGTCTGGTTGTTGGATGAATGAACCCCATGATGGGTTCCCATATGTAGTGCTAGACATTCTTACTCCACTTTTGGCTTAAACTAGGGTTAATCCTAAGAACTGGAGGGAAAGTTGAGCTTTTATATTTGTTCCATTTGACCACTGTTAGGAATGGGCAGGTGAGAGAGAGGAAGGAGGCAACGGCTAGAAACCAGACTGATCTTAATAGGCGCTGGGATTCAGCAAAACTAAAAGCCATTCATTTGTTTCAGTTTTGTTTTTCTCTTTCCTCTTTTATCCTTCAGGTACTTAAAATTAGAGTTAGTAGTTTAACACATTGTTATGTAATCATTATAATTCACCATTGTTCATTTGATTGTTCAAGTATCCTTGCCGCTTATTAATATAAATATTTGGCATTATAAACTTGTTGCTTTACTTTAGTGCTCATTCAGTTCTTGACAATACTCAGAATGAAGTGCTACATGAATGCTCAATAAGATTAAACAGCCAGGTTGGTTTGAGAAGCTGAACACAGTTATCTCTAGAAATTGAGCATGGACTGCAACCAAGAGATCTACCACAAAATGCAATGATTCTGCTTATTATCCAAGCACAAATGTAATAGCTTTTTATAATAACTCTTATAGCTTTCATTTGGGATATCTCTATAAAGAAATTGATTTGTGTATTTGCTAGAGGTGGCATCTAGGAATATTTGGAGCAAGACAGAGCAAGGGAGTGATTTTCTGTATATCTATATCTATTTATGTATCTCACACGTAAGGAGTTTTAATGAATATATGGATCCCTGATTAAACAGTTAGCCCCAACACTATGGATTATCTAGTAATATAATTCCTGATGTGTGATTAGATTATAATTTCTATGAATTTCAGTCAGAATTTATAAATTTCATCTAATATCCTTAAGGAAAGGATATTTTCAAATGGCATATGATCACAACAATCATGGATGCATGAAATAACATGCATGACACTATATCCTAAACATGATACTGCTTTAGGCATAAGGTTAGGTAAAAATTATAATGTAGTCAGATCCTTAACATCAATAATTTCACTTCCACAAATAAGCTAGTTCCACAAATAGAGATTCTCTTCCCATGTCTCACAAAATGCCTATCAAAGTGGTAAGAAAACAAGTGTGAAGTAACTGTTAAAATTTTGTAAACAAATTGTGGAAGCATAGGTACCTCCTCTTGGGTATTACTGATCCTCTCTTAGGTATTACAATGTCCTGTTCGCTCCATTTTCTGTAACTGCAATCATAGTTATCTTTATTGCCTACTTAGACTATGTGACTTGTTTTTCATCATTGCAGAGACCCTTTTCTTACTACCACTGCTCTTTCAAAGTATTACATAGAGGAACATGAACAACATGGCATTTACAGTTCAAGATACCAACACAATTAGTTCTGTTTGCCTGATTAACTTGAGAATAAAGTAACTATACTAGAATGACCCATATTAGTCAACATTCAAAATTTCTTAGGTTTAATAACCAGTGTGAGCCCTAGCTTTTCATTAAGTACTCTCTCATCTCTATTATCTTCATCTCTTTATCTCTACCACTCTCCATTCCCTACTGTCCCTTAGTTCTGTTTTTCCTACCAAATGCACCCCCCCCCACACACACACATCCCATATTCGCAAGATTATCATGTCTAGGGTCACTTGCACAAAGAGTGCCTGATAAAATTTAGCAGCAGAGATAATTAGAATTAATAGTTTGAAAATTACCAAGGGTAGAAAATAAAATGAACTAATATGAAGAGAAGTCAAAATAATGTAAGAGGTGAAATACTATTTAGAAGGGACCTGCCAAGAAGATATATATGACACTATTCTACAAATCTTTTCTTTTTACAACATTAAATGTTTTAACATGTGCTTTACTGATTCAATTCCAGTTATTATGGTTTATACTGCCCTTAAGCCAAAGCTGCGAAGAAGGAGAAAATAATCTTTGACATTTCCCATCCTGTACTCTGTGATCCTCACCTTCCTCTGATGGTGTAATACCTTCTGCCACTTTCTGCTCTTACCCACTACTGTCTAGATTTTTGCCTTTTGTACCTGAACCATGCCTGGCCTTATATACCATAAAATTTAGCTCCTGCTAATATCAGAGTGTTTCACTCTTCCGTTTACCTTCTAGTAGTTTTAGTGGTTAGTCTGAATAGATCAGAATCTCCAATACAAGTAAATATCACAGACAACTATGTAGTATATATAGGGTGAAGTAATAAAGGTATAGGACAACTATGAATGGTGAGGACTGAGGCAAACTTGAGGCATCAGCCATGCCTAAAATGGAAAGCCATTATTCAGCAATAGCCTAATGGTATTGTGTGGAAGTGAATGCCTGGTGTTATAAGAACTTTAGTTGTGTTGTTGTTGCTGTTCGTTTGTTTTCAAAGAAAAGCCAGAAATGTGAGTTTTCATGTGAAAATTCCTATTTTGAATTACCGTGCAGGTATAAAAACAGAATATACATGTACAGAATTTGGATTATGTCACTGGCTTAAAATTTCTGTGATAAATGATCTTCAAATAAAGAGATAATGGTTAACAGTTGCTTAATCTTTCTCTGCAGAGATACTCAGTTTGGTGAGAGGGATTAACACTTAAAAATAATTAAGCTTTGCAATGAGTAATAAAATTGTAAAAGTGAAGGATTGGGGGAGCCCAGAAGTGAGGGAAGGGGACATTTACCCACAGAGAATGTTCTCAGGGAGTGCATTCTAGAGGAGGTGACTCTAGGTTAACAGGTGTTTACAAGGGACCAAAAGATAAAGGGTGTATGTCAATAAGAGAGTCGCATGTGGGAAGACACAGAGGCAAGAAAGAGCATTGAGTGCTTAAGGAAAGAAATTAATTGAGGTTCTTTACCCAAAGAAGTGCAATAGAAAATTCCAGATGTGATATTTGTTTTCTGAGGGAGATTATTGTGGACAGGAGGGCCTTTTGGATTCTTCTTAATAACTTAAAAACATAAACCCTTCCCTATTTTTTCCTATGTCCCTCCTAGGAGATTTTGATAGGGCCTTGCTGCTTTTTTAGATCAAAGGATACTCATCACATAGTTTTATAACAAATTTTATGGTCATGGAAGTTAAATATTTACATGTGGAAGATGGCAAGTTACTCTTAGCAGATATTTTATCAAAAGATGTGTTGCTTATTGTTCCAACATTTCTACTGTTTTAAAAGTATATCTATCTGCTGTGCAAATGCAAGTGAAGTCATTGGACATCTGGTTTTCTCAGGCACAGGGTGTACACATCTGTGCACGCAAATTGGAATCCCTTCAAAGTCTTCATTGAAAAACTCTTCACATTGATAAATGGTTCATTCTTCCTGTAGAACTTACTGCAGAGGTTAAGACTATCATCAGTAGAAATACCCAGATGAAATTGTCTCATATCATGTATCGTACCAGGAATAGTATATACAAGTAAAAAATACTGTGAAAATAACTAGTACAGGTGGAAGGAAGCCATATAGTTAATAAAGAAGGGGTACAAAGATAAGAGCATGGAGAGGGGTGCCTGGGTGGCACAGCGGTTAAGCGTCTGCCTTCGGCTCAGGGCGTGATCCTGGCGTTATGGGATCGAGCCCCACATCAGGCTCCTCTGCTATGAGCCTGCTTCTTCCTCTCCCACTCCCCCTGCCTGTGTTCCCTCTCTCGCTGGCTCTCTCTATCTCTGTCGAATAAATAAAATCTTAAAAAAAAAAAAAAGATAGGAACATGGAGAAATAAATAAGTATGAGTAGGTATTTTGAGCAAAAATTTCATTGATTATAAAATGTTTTACATTAATATATTCAAAAAGTTGTGTTTATATACAAAACTATTCACATTCAAAGACGCTGTTGTTAGAGTGTATAAACATGTCACTAAGAAAAACAAGATTTATCTTTCATCTGTGGCCTCAGGTGGTATGTTTGTCGTTAGTTTTTTTGGTTTTATTTAAAAACAAGTGTTGTTTCAGCGATTTGAAAGTTGTTTGCAGGGATTCTGTGTCACACACATTTTATGAAGGTTAATTTAAGCAATGATACTGACCTAACTATATCATATACATGCTCATGAGAAATGCCAGTTTTAGTTCCTCTACTTGTTTTCCTCTGTCTCTCCTACCATGTTTCTATTTTATGAATGTGCAATGAATATACTAATTTAGCCACTATATTTCTATTTTGTTTAGATTTTTTTATAATGTTTACAGCTTACAGATTGATTCACTATTCCCATTCTTGACCAAATCTAAGAATGCTAATCAATATTTGCTGAACAGAATTGAGTGTGCAGCACCAGATAAGAGGGACAAATGCACACTCATTGATTATTTCTCTACTATATATATATATATATATATATATTGGTTTGTCCAGTGATTTGTATTTTTGGGTGTCCAGTGATTTGTATTTTTTGGGTGTCCAGTGAAATGTGTCCACATTTCCACAAATATATATATATATATATATATATATATATATATATATATATATATATATATATTTTTTTTTTTTTTTTTCCCTTGGGTGTCCAGTGATTTTTTTGGGGGGTGTCCAGTGATTTGTATTTTTTGGGTGTCCAGTGATTTGTATTTGTGGAAATGTGTCTTTTGGGTTGTGATGGTATAAACAATTATATCCTATTAAAGACACAGTCCTAACACTAAATGGTTTCAGATAGGCTGTGATGGAAAGAAAGTGACAGTACCAGCATTCTGGAAGAGAAAAATGTTAGTTGATGTAAATGATGATGGTTAGCATTATATCAACATTTCTAGATGAAACATTTGTGAGTCAGCTTCCTTTAAACTTTATTTTTACTTAAATTATTGGATGAGGATGACGTGGGCAGACTTACGTGACCTGATAGGAAGGAACTGCTTGGAGATTATTTTATTTGTTACTCTGGGATTGCTTCGCTTGTTGAATTCCATAGTTTTAATTTATGCACAAATGTCAGGGTCAGGAGTGGGAGAGCTAAAATTAAAGAGCCTAAAAAGAGAAAAAGACAAAATAGCAGAAGTTTAAAATGAAATGTAGATGATGCCACATCAAGTTCAAAGTACTGGACTAGGTCAGGGGGCAAGAAAATCACATTGTCTTGGTATCCTTCATCTCAAGAGACAAACATTTTACTTTAGAAAATTAATAAAAGAATAGTTACATTAATTTTTTTTTAGAATCTTTAACATCATCAGAGTGAATTTTCCTTTTGGAGCAAATTCAAATGAAATTTAAGTGGATTTAATGTAGGATTGTTATTTTAACAAACATAAGATACAGAGAATAATGTAGTTTGATTTTCATTTTTGCAAATGTAAGGTGTCCCTTCCTCTTTTAATTCCTAGACAAGACATATGAATGAATCCCAGATGTAATCAGGTAGATGAAATTCATTCCCCACCAGCCTATTTCCAAGGCAATCAAGGACTAGTTTAAAAAAAATCTAATTCTGTACATTTCTATTATTTTAGCTCTTGCATCCTAAATTTAATACTCCAGTTCAATGCTTGTAGTTTTATGCTTTGCATTTTCGTTTTGACAGTATATCTACAGATAAGGAAATGGAGGGGTGAGAACTTTGAATATTGACTCTTCCAAATTTAAAATGCAAGTTGTATTTTAAATAGCTCTGAAATTGTTAGGTGAGGTGGGTTGTAGTCACAGGTAGTACTGTTCAAATTGGGAATAGCCTGACTCTACAGCTGGAGTTGAAACTTAGACAAGTAATTATAAATGTGACCTTTTAGAATGAGACGACATGCCAGCGTTCACAGTTATTTTAATTTCAAGGTCAAAGTTACTTTAGTCATGTAGCATCTTCTTTTTGAACATACTTGAGTGGGTAACGTATGGTAAGTGGAATAAATATTTACCTATAAATCTCTACGATGAGACTTATTTTAAGTTATGGGATAATTGTTGAGCATTTATGTGTTTTCTCAGGTAAGATGGAATAACCTCTTTGCCCTGTTGAAGATCATGTGATAAAGCTACATAGTTGTAGCTAAAAATTAAGGAAAGGAAGAGGTAGTTGTATCATTCTTAGAAAGGTTAAGTGGTTTGCACTCTCCAGCATTTAAAATGAAACCTTTGTGACCCAGCATCACTAAAAATAAACAAGGGCCTTGAAGAAAGTGATGTGAAGAACCAATGGCCTGCAAGAAAACCATGATCAGAGCTATTTTAATTTATTTACTTATCTTATTCTACAAAAAGGCACTTATTCTACAAAAGCACTCTATTTATTTACGCATAAGGTGTCAGACATAGGAGCTTATTTTCTTTAGTCTGAAAGATGGTTTTTAATAATACATCTAACACAATCAGCCTCTTTTAAAAGAGGTAAGTTCTTCCAAGATATATAAAACCCTTGAAAAAGGAAAAAATGACATATGGAGAAAGTGCTCTTTTTTGCACTAATTTCCAAGAATTCCTATTTTGAAAAGTAGTAATTCTGAAGCTCTAGCATGTACCAGATGTACCAGAGGGCCTTGATAAAACACAAATTGCTCAGTCTTAACTTCAGAGTTCCTAAATACTGAAATGGAGCTCCCAAATTTCCATTTTTCATTGGTTCCTAAATACTGCTTCTGCTACTGAACCATATTTTTAGAACCACTACAACAGAATAATATCATTTTGAGGCAGGTTAACTTTATGATAGAGTCATAGGATTATTTACGTTCACTTTCTGCAATTTTAGAAAGGGGATATGCGACCATAGTGGTGATTATAAGGAATATATCCTCATATAGCTGATTGCTTTGCACATATATGTACATATACATGTTGTTCAATGGAAAGAATATTCATTTTCTAGAAGGCAAAATATCTGGGGTTTAATCCTTCTTATCTGGGAAAAATTCTTGGAAAAATTAGTCAACTACTCAGTTTCTCAATTGCTTTAGTATTATAGTAAAAGTAACAATACTTTCCCTGCCTTGAAGCACAAATCTTGGAGAGGGAATATCTTGAAATTTGTCCAGGTCTGTAATCTACATTATATAAATAGCATTTACTCTCTTGATGATTTATAGATATAGATAATTTATAGATAAATTATAGCATTTTTTCACTTGATAAAATCCATAAATAATGAAAACTATGGCCAAATATTTGAGAGTAAACTATTAAAATTTGCTCTTCCTTAAGTTCTACAACCTACTTCTGATAATTGATACTGAGATTATTTCTTCTATACTTTAAGGGATGCCTTCTACGTATAATATCCTAGAGCTAGAAAAACAAATATTCACCTCTCTCATCATTTTATAAATTTGATTCCTCTAACTTAGCCTCTACTCTCATCTCCAAGTTTTTAATCTCCTTAAATTTGAAAATACCCACACACCTTCTCCTAGTTGTTGTCTCTTCTCTAAATCTTTTATACTGTTATTTTTTTTTCTCAAGCTATGGCACACGGCACTGCACTTAACATCCTAATTTAGATGAATTATATTTTATTAAAGGATAAAAACATGTTTACTGGCTAATTTTTCTTATAACTGCTTTCCTAATAATTCTCATAGCTCTGTTGGCCTCATGTTCTTCAGACATTATTTTTGGGAATGATTCTACAAAAGGAAACCATTTTTGTGTTTGTGTTTGTGCGTGTGTGTAATTTCTGTTTGCTAAATGTATTATATTGTACTAGTTCACCCAGATACCTAGTTTCCATTCTTCTTCCAACTCATACATAAGGTTCATTTTTAGTTTATACTCCTCCACTAGACATGTTATTTTCTTTAATTATTTAGTACTATTTGAAAGTCTTAAAGTTTCCCTAAGTGATCTTCTTTCAACTCATTATAAAGATGTTCAGGTAGTTCCTGGTAGATCATCAGGTAGGTGATACCTTGTGTACTAGCCAAGGTTCTCCACAGAAATGGAACTGAGAGAGGGAGAGGGAGTGAGAGAGGAAGTGGGAGAGGGAGAGGGAAAGGGAGGGAGGAGAGGAAGAGATTATAAGCAATTGGTTGTGTGATTATGGAGACTGGCAAGTCTAAAATCTGTAGAGCTGATGTGCCATTTTGAGACAGAAGGGTGGCAAGCTGCTATATAACCAGGAAGAGCTAACACTACAAATGGAGGGCTGTCAGGAAGGAGAATATTTTTTTACAGAAAGTCATGCTCTTGCTCTATTAAGGCCTTCAACTAATTAGATGAGGCCCAACCACATAATGGAAGGCAGTCTGTTTTACTAAGTCTACTGATTTAAATGTTAATCTCATTCAAATACATTACATCAAAATAAAAAGCTTTAAGAGAGGGAGGAAAATGGCAGCAGAATAGCAGGACCCTAGGCTCACCTCGTCCCATGAACACAACCAGATAACTATCATCAAATCATCCTAAATAACCCAGAAGTGACCTGAAGACTGACAGGACAGACTACACAACTAAAGAGAGAGAAGAGGCTACATCAAAGAAGGCAGGGAGTGCTGAGATGAGGTTGAAGGGAGAAACAGATTGTGGGTGCTGCAGAGGGGAAGGAGCTGTGATCATGGAGAAGGGCAAGAGAGAGAAGCACACAGGGGAATGCACAAGGAGAACATTTCCCCAAAGCCATTGGCTTAAAAAATAAAAGGGGCTGAATTTTGTGAACTCTTGGACCAGGAAGGCTTAAAGCCTGGAGTTTCAAAGGTCAGCAGACTTGGCTGAGACAGTCCGGAGGGCACTGCAGTGCTCTTAGAGAAAAGGCAGGCAAACAGCCTGGGGGCAGACCACATGAAAACAGGGATCTGAAAAGTGCCTGGAGCACACAGTGGGGAGATTATTTTCTCAGAGCACATCCCTGAGAGGCAGTGTTCATGGAGACACCTTTCCAGGAATAAAGGAGCTGGCCATTTCCCTCCCCCACCCCTAAGCATAAACACAGAGCCACCTGCAGGAAGCAGTTCACACTGGCTGCCTAACTTGCGTACACCACACCCCACACTCCTATACTCTGGCGGGACTGCCCTTCTCAGACAGGGTTGCCTCAGTCCCAGACTAGTGAGTCTCTCCAGAGAAGACCAACACAAACCCCTGCCCACAAAACGTCTCCTGACCAGAGAGTTCTGAAGGGCCTCAGTTCTGGTGAAGGTGGTGTCAGGTCTTACTTCATAAGCAGAACAGAGCACACCTAGTTGAAACTCACCACATTCAGGCCAGGGACCAAACACTGCCCACAGCATGCAAGTAGGAGTTCTGCAGATGACTAGCCTGAGGGGTAGGTAGAGCAGCCAAAGCACAGAAGTAGAGAGCAGACAGCACATACCAGAGACAATCCCTGAAATGCCAGGCTTTGGGTATTATATGACCTCTTCCTCATAAGGCCATTACTTTCAGGAGTACGACACATAACTGGCTTTTCTAATGCACAAAAGAAGGCAAAGACTTACACAAAATGCCAACATGAAAGAATTTACCCCAAATGAAAGAATAAGATAAGAACACAGTGGAGATTTAAGCAAAACTGGTATAAGTAACATACCTGATGGGCAATTTATTTTATTTAAAGATTTTATTTGTTCATTTGTGAGAAAGAGTGCAAGCAGGGGGAGAGGCAGAGGGAGAGGGAGAAGCAGGCTCCCTACTGAGTTGGTAGCCTGACGTGGGGCTGGATCCCAGGATCTGGAGATCATGACCTGAGCCAAAGGCAGATGTTTAACCTACTGAGCCACCCAGGTGTGCCCTGATGGAGAATTTAAAGCAACAATCATAAGGAAACTCACTGAGCTTGAGAAAAGGATAAAAGACATCAGTGAGACCCTTACCACAGTGATAAAAGAGTTAAAAAAAGAATCATTCAGAGATGAAGAGTGCAATAAATGTGATTAGGAATAGGCTTGATATAGTGAACAGCAGGCTGGAAGAAACATGGGAACAAACTAGTGACCTAGAAGACAGAGTAATGGAAATTAATGGAGCTGAACCAAAGAGAAAAAGAATAAGTAGGCAACACAAGAATAGACTTAGGGAACTCAATTACTCCATCAAATGTAATAACATTTGTATTATAGGAGTCCCAGAAGAATAAGAGAAAAGGGGGCAGAAAATTTATTTGAGGAAATAATAGCTAAAAACTTCCCTGCTCTGGAGAAGGAAACAGACATTCAGATCTAGGAGGCACAGAGAGCTCCCATCAAAATCAACAAAAGCAGACCAACACCAAGACATATTGTAATTCAACTTGGTAAATAGAGTGATAAAGAAAAAATCTTAAAAGCAGCAAGACAAAAGAAGTCCTTAACTTACAAGGGAGAACTTGTAAGGCTAGCTGGAGATTTCTCAACAGAAACTTGGCAAGCCAGGAGGGAATGGCGTGATATATTCAAAGTGCCAAAAGGAAAATACTGCAGCCAAGAATACTCTATCCATCAAGGGCTGTCATTCAGAATAGAAGAAGAAATAAAGAGTTTCCAAGACAAAAAAAAAACAAAAAAAAAACAAAAAAAACCCTAAAGCAGTTTGTGACCACTAAACCAGGCCTCCAAGAAATATTAAAGGGGACTCTTTGAGTGAGAAGTCAAGACCAAAAGTGATAAAGACAAGAAACGATCAGAGAAAATCCAGAAACAATGACAAAACAAGTAATAAAATGGTACTAAATACATATATCTATAAATAATTACTCCAAGGGCACTTGGATAGCTCAGTCAGTTAAACCTCTGACTCTTGATTTCAGCTTAGATCATGATCTTGGTGAGATTGAGCCCCAAATCAGGCTCTGTGCTGGGTGCGGAGACTGCTTAACAGTCTCTCTCCCTTGCCCTGCACCTCACCACCCTCTCACTCTCTTAAAAAAAAAAAAAAAATTAAAAATAATAATAATAACAACAACAACTTTGTAAATGTACTAAACACTCCACTCAAAAGACAAAGGGTGTTGGAATGGATAAAAAAACAAGACCGTCTATATGCTGTCTACAAGAGACTCATTCTAGACCTAAAGATATCTGCAGATTGAAAGTGAGGGGGTAGAGAAACATTTATCATGCAAATAGATGTCAAAAGAAAGCCAGAGTTGCCATAGTTACATCAGAGAAAATGGACTTTTAAACAAAGACTCTAACAAGACACAAAGAAAGACATTATAAAATCATAGAAGGGACAATCCATAAAGAAGATCTAAAAATTGTAAATATTTATACACCTAATATGGAAGCAAATATATATATTTATATTTATATATATATATATATATATATTATGTACATAATATATATATTTATATTTCATTTATTTATTTGAGAGAGTGAGCAAAAGAGCATGAGCGTGGGGGGGGGGGCAGAGGGAAAGGGAGAAGCAGACTCCCCTCTGAGCAGAAAGCCTGACACAGGGCTTGATCCCAGGACCCTGGGATCGTGACACCAAGCTGAAGGCAGACTTTTAATTGACTGAACCACCAGGCACCTCAAGAGCACTCAAATATTTAAGACATTTAATAACAAACAAAGAGAAACTCATTGATAATAATACAATAATAGCAGGGGACTTGAACACTCCACTTACATCAACAGACAGGTCATCTAAGGAGAAAATCAACAAGGAAACAATGGCTTTGAGTGACACTGGACCACATGGACTTAACAGATATATTCAGAACACTCCATCCTAAAATAGCAGAATACACATTCTTTCAAAGTGTACTTGGTACATTCTCCAGAACAGATCACATAGTAGGTCACAAATCAGACCTCAACATGTACAAAAAGATTGAAGTCATACCATTCATCTTTTCAGGCCACAATGCTATGAAACTAGAAATCAACCACAAGAGAAAATTTGCAAAGACCACAAACACATGGAGGGTAAACAACATGCTACTAAAGAATGAATGGGTCAACAAGGAAATAAGAAATGAAAAAAAAAAATACATGGAGACAAATGAAAATGAAAACACAATGGTGCAAACCTTTGGGATGCAGCAAAAGCAGTCTTGGGGGGAAGTAGGTAGCAATACAGGCCGACCTCAAGAAGCAAGAAAAATCTCAAATAAATGACCTAACCTTACACCTAAAGGAGCTAGAAAAAGACCAACAAATGAAGCCTAAAGCCAGCAGAAGGAGGGAAATAAAAAAGATAAGAGTGGAATTAAATGATATAGAAACTAAAACAATGACAGATTAATGAAACCAGGAGCTGGTTCTTTGAAAAAAATTAATAAAATTGATAAAACCTTAGCCAGACTTATCAAAAAGGGAAAGGACCAAAATAAATAAAATCCCAAATAACAGAAGAGAAATAGCAACCAGCACTATAGAAATACAATTGTATGAGAATATTATATAAAGTTATATGCCTCAAAATTGGACAATTTGAAAGATATGGATAAATTCCTAGAAACATATAAATTACCAAAACTGAAACAGGAAGAAATAGAAAACTCGAAGAGACCAATAGCCAGCAAAGAAATTAAATCAGTAATCAAATAAAAAATCTCCCAACAAACAAATGTCTAGAACCAGATGGGCTTCCCAGGGGAATTCTACCAAACATTTAAAGAAGAGTTATAACCTATTTTTTTCAAACTCTTCCAAAAATGGAAGAGGAAGGAAGACTTCCAAATTCATCCTTTGAGCCCAGCATTTCCCTAATACCAAAACCAGATAAAGACACTACTACACAAGAGAACTAGAGGCTAATATCCCTGATGAACATGGAAGCAAAAATTCTTTAAAAATTACTAGCAAACCAAATCTAACAATACATTAAAAAGAGCATTCACGAAAATCAAGTGGGATTTATTCCTAGGTTGCAAGGGTTCTTCAGTATTCACCAATCAAAGGATAAGAACCATATGATCCTTTCAACAGATGCAGAAAAAAACATTGACAAAATACAACATCCATTCATGATAAAAACCCTCAACATAATAGGTTTAGAGGGATCATACCTCAACATAATAAGGGCTATCTATGAAAAACCCATAGCTAATATCCTCAGTGGGAAAACTGAGAGCTTTCCTTCCATGATCAGGAACAAGACAGGGATATCCACTGTCACTGCTGTTATTTAATATACTACCGGAAGTCCTAGCCACAGCAATCAGACAACAAAATATATATAGCCACATATATATTTCTATTCATATATATTCATATAGATTTCATTCTCTTTTATGAGTAATTACCCATAAAAGAGAATGAAATCTTGCCTTTTGCAATAACATGGATGGATCTGTAGAGTAAAATGCTAACCAAAATAAGTAAGTCAGTGAAAGACAAATACATACGGTTTCACTGATATGTGGAATTTAAGAAACAAAACAAAGGCAAAAAAAAAAAAAAGAAAGAAAATGAGAGATAAACCATGAAATAGACTCTTTATAGAGAACAATCAGAGAATTATTGGGGTGAGGGATGGGTGAAATCATGAAAGGGATTAAGAGTACATTTATCTTCCTGAGCACTAAGTTATATATGGAATTGTTGAATTGCTATCTGTATACCTGAAACTAATATAACAATGTACAAGTTAATTACACTGGAATTAAAATAACATTTAAAACAAAACAAAAACACTCTCACAGAAACATCCAAAATAATGTTTGATCAAGTATCTCTGTACCCTGTGGCTGAGCCAAGCTAACATATAAAATTAACCACTACAGGGTGGTACATTTTCCTCAGCATTGAAAGAGCCTTTGTTTTTTGTTTTTGCCTACAAGTCATTCTTCTAAAAAAATTTGATCTTTCCATTCCATGTTGATCAGCCATTAACTATATAATTTTGTATTATTTAACTTGTGAATTCAGAATACCAAATTTTAAAAATCCCTTGATATATATATATATTTTTAATTTTCAAGATTATTTGGAAGTAGACATTATTTGGAAGTAACATTATTTTTTCAAAATGTAAACTAAAATGAAGAATCCATTGATTCCTTTTCTCAGATCCTTTGAATTCCAAGGGGCAGCTTTCCCACCACCATCATTGTATTTTAGAGCACTAATGATTGTTGAGCTGGGCAGCTTATTGTTGACTTGTTTTTTAAAAACCTTTTATTATTTTCTTTGAAATATCAAGCAGTGTTCCTTAAAGTCATTTTGGTTGGTCTTGTGTTTTTTGCACCTGATTTGCCTTATTTTGTGGATTTTCTTGTTTTGCTCCTTTGGCCAATTGTACCATTAAAAATGTTATCCTCCCCCCTCACCCACAAGGACCTCCTTTGCTTTGCCAGTTATCCATACAGGGATTTAGTTTGAGCACCTGGATTTCTTGATCCTTGGCACACATTTTGCTTGAGCCTCTAATAAGGTGTTTTAAACAGTCTCCAGGTTTCTGGTAGATTATTTGTTTTGTTTTGTTTTTCCCAACTTCTTTGCACTTTTTTTCTAATATTCACATTTTGATGTAGGTCCCTTTTAGAAAATTGAGTTAGCATGTGTTTGATGTTTCTTGGCTTTTCTACTCTCAACAGAATGTGAAACTTAATAGTATACTGATCACTAATATATAGTGGTTTATATAATTTCTGATTCACTTCCTGTCTTTTATGCAGAACTCAGTATATTTCCTTTCCATATGGATTCTAAAATTACTTGATCTAAGAAGCAGTTATTTATTCCCCTCCAAAATGTTTATTTCATATCTCTCCTTGATAAGAAAAATCCATGAATCCAGATGTGAATAATTAGAATTCTATTTGATTCTATTTGATTACCATCTGTCCTGATTTTGACTATGCACACTTAGGGCTAATACTTTTAGTACTATATATATAGTACTATATATATATATCATATATACATATATATATATGATATATATATATATATTTGAACATCAGATAAATAGGATTGAAGATAAATCTCAGTTGATGGTACATTATCTTCTTGGTGTCTCTCTTGATTAACTGATTAGCTGATCATTTCTCTTCTATTCATACTCTCTATTTTCTCCCTCCAGATAGACAATGATGCTGAGAAGTTTAAATATCTTTTTATTGGTGTTTTTGCAAAATGTATTATTTTATGTGTACTTTGTTTTTTGTTATACTTGTTATATTGTAAAGAATATTTTGATAGATATGTCTTTCCCTATTAATCAGCACTGTTTTTGAGTAGTGCTACATGTATATCTAACCTGTTGCTTCTAACTGGTGTATAGTACTCCATAGTAGACATCCATCATCCTCTTCTTGTCTCCTTTCCTGGTGATTGGTGACTGAATTAGCCTCCAACCCCCCAACATCATTTAAACCTGATTTCTGGATCATCCACCATTGATTTCTTGATTGAAACTGATTCAGAAAAGAATAATTCCCCTCCTGGTGGTTTTACAGTAAACTCGTAATTACATTAGTATTTCCCAACTTCAGCACTATTAACATTTTGGACTGGATAAATATTGATTGTGGGAAGTTTTGTGCATTGAAAGATATTTAGCAGCATCACTGTCTCTACCCATTAGAAACAGTAGCATCCCCAATTATGACAATGGAAACGTCTCCAGATGTTGCCAAAAGTCTCCTTGGGAAGGAGAGAGGATAAAATCACCCCCTTTTGAGAACAACTGTTGTAGATCTTCTAAATATTTGATGCTGCTTTTGTTAAATTTTACGTATTCTTAGTTATCCATTATAGCCTGTGACTCAGTGACAATATATCCTGACCTTTTTTCCCCACTTGTTCACTGTTGTTTCAGAATGTCAATTACATATGATTACTCCTTCTTGACAATCATTCCACTTGTCCTATCTGCTTGATTTATGTAATTTTTATGTAGCCATCAGGGAAGAGAATCTTGGCTTCTCTAATAACACAGTTTTCAGTGACTGGCTCACTTTCTAATGGACTTTATATGAACTTTATATGTAATAAAGCTCTTTGTATTTTAATATACATAAATCAAGCCTGAAGTTAAACAGAAATTTTAGTACTTATCTTTAATTATGTCACTTCAAATTTGTAAATAACACAGGAAAACAGATAGTCATTCCTCAATTTTAATTATAAGCTGAATTGTACAACTACTTCACAGATTTGACTTTAAGCTATTTCTGTCTCTATTAAAAGTAAAATCTAGCCAAAAGGTCCTCAATTAAGTGATAGACTCATTACCAAAACGATTCAGCTATCCACAGAACTTCTCTTTCATTATTATCAAATATGAACAAGTAAACTATATATTTAGGTTATGAATTAGTGTTTTCTCTCAGTGACTCCTAAAAAATGTGAAATGTTGTGGTAAAACCTCTAATTCAAATGGCCTGAAATCATACAAGTGAAATATTTTTAGAAGCTTAAACGAATGAAAAGTTTACTAGATTGAGAGTCAGAATATTTGCATGTAATAACTGGTTTGACCATTGTGCATTGCATGTCTTTTGGCTTAAATTCTCTAAATTGAGTTTCCTCAATGAGAAATGGCAGGTTTTTTAATTTTTTAAAGATAAGATGAAATTACCATTTTTTAAATTATTTTCAATTAGCCAACGTATAATATATCATTAGTTTTTGACGTAGTGTTCAACGATTCATTAGTTGCGTATAACACCCTGCGCTCATCACCACACATGCCTTCCTTACTAAGTTAATGCAACTCTAAGACATTATCAAAAAGAAGGTATTATTTTATTATTTGCCAGAATTTCAGCAAAATTTTGATTCCCCTCATGTTGAAGACATTATTTGTAATGGTAGGCAGATTTTCATTTGGAATCCCTGAAGCTACTGGCAATATGTGGTGTTGTTGATTTTAGGCTCATCTTTGATGGCAGGTTGATGGCTTTTGGTCTGTCCCCGCCCCTGTACTCCTGCTACTGTACCACAATTCTCCAATTCCAGTTTGTCATTTGTTTTCTTCCCAATCTTAACCACCTACCTTTGGTCAACACAAAACATTTACCTATTTCCAAGTTTTGGTCCAGCATCCCTCCACCTTTCCCCCTGCCCCTCCTCAGATTAACAGATCATTCTCAAGTATTCCACTAATGGATCTAATCAAAACCTCTAGATTCATGATCTTGTGTAAGGGACTCAAGAATATATTTTGCCTGTGAAGATCCAGCTCATAAATGAATAATATTCATTAAAACATAAGAAGCAAGTCCAGATAGTGTTAGACTCTCAGATTATGCAATGCCTCTAATTAATATCCCCCACCGACTTCCCATTTCAGTCATAATAAAACTCAGTGTTATTGCAGTAACATCCAATGCTCTATATGATTTGACATGTCTATGCCATCTGACCTCATCTCCTCCCACTCAACCGCATAATGTTTCACTCTAACCACACTGATCATGTTACTCATTCTTGAGTAAGTCAAAATAGACCTTGCCAAGTTGCTTTTCTTTCTACTTGGGATATACCTCTTCCATGGTGAATGCTTAATATGTATTAAATGAACGAACATGGATTCCTCCACCTCCTTTCTTTCCTCTATAGCTATTTTTGAGGACTAAGGATGAGAGACAGTTCTCTACTATGTGATTTACAGTGCCACCCCACCTGAATTTTATGTCTATTCCAAGTACTTAGTGATGGTTATCTATCAGACCTCTGTCCAATAATAAGTACATAACTACATCAAAATGGATATTTGCATAAACCTAAAAGGAGATTAGTTTGTAATAACATGTTAGTATTTCTAACACATACAAAATACAGTAAAAGAACTCAAAATACTCATTTTATTTGAAGCCTAATCTATTTTCCAGTTGTACAAATCACATGAAGAATCTTTTGAGTTAATACTATATTAAGAAACTGAACAATTTATTTGTTCTTAGTTTTGTGAAAGTTTATTAGCCTCTGTATTTATTAATATTTAAAATATAAATTAATCTTTATGGAGAATGGTTAAAATAATAAATGTAATCATTTATAACAATGTTTAAATCTGTGGTACAAACATGACTTTTTTTAAAAATAATTACAGGAAACTGGTGGACCCCTGAGAAGTGAGTTAAATTAGTTTTGATTTATTCTCTCTTTTTATGCTGAACTTTGCTAATCGTATCTAGCACATGAAGAAGCTGTGAGCTCCATCTTTGCTATGATCAGAACGTGTAATGCAGATGCTGCATTGTAGGCTTCCACAGTGCTGTGTAATGTTTCCAGTCAGCTACAGTTTCTCTCTGGCAACCAGATATGTGGAAACACATCTCCTATGGGATGAAAGAAAGAGTACACTTATACATTCCAAATGAGTGTGTATCCAATTTGAATGTGTTCATCAATGAGAAAGACTCATACTTCATCATCATTCTTTCTTGTGCTTCCATTTCTGCATAAAATGGTCCAAAGGAATGAGGGTGGGAAGATTGTCAGTCATAGGTTCATATGGCTTAGCTGTGTAAACACCTAAATGAAGAACATCAACACCTACATGCTAATAGGCCATAGGCTTTGAGCCATCAGTACATCTAAACCCAGTTCTGCCATTTATAAGTGACTTTGGGTAAGTTATTTCATTGCTGAGAGTCGGGTTCACAGTAAGTAGGTAACATTTAACTCACAGTGCTAATTGGGAGAGTTATGATTAGAAAACAGATTTAAAGTGCCTAGTAGGGTCGTTGACACATATAGAGCACTCAGAAAATTTTGGCCCTGAAAAATCACATCCCCCGTTATGCAACTGATGATAGATTCGAAGCCAAGTGAGCAGCACGATATTGAAGGATTTTTATGTGCATTATAGCAGAGAACCCTGTCTTGATTGACTTTGTAATTAGGATCTTGCTCTGTGCCTCTCTCATAATCGGTACTCATTAAGTGCTGATTGCGGCTGAATGATACTCAGCTGCCCACAGTAAATATGGAGGAAAAGTGAGGGGAGGGGAGAGGAAAGTGGGTCATGCCCATTTATTTCCCTTTCTTTCAGAGAGTTTGTTGACTCTTTCATCCTAATGGCTTGAGTGATCTCCCACCAACACTTAGTTTCCCAACAGTTATGAATTTAGCAATTTGAACTTTACTTCCCTGTCTTTTACTGGTGAAATTCTAAGTTATTTCTCCCACTCCCTGGGTCATGTCCTGGGAGATTTCCACAGCACCCCTTTCCTCCAGATCTTCTGCTCTATGAAACCATACAGAGCTTTTTAGAAGTTGAAACCTTAGGGGAAATGGTTTCATAGTAATTTATTTGTAACAGAAGTCTGCTGTTTGCTTCTCTGAAATCAGTTCACTTAAGAGGCAGGGTTCAGTCTTTGTAAAATTCTTGTGTGAGGCACAAGTGAGATGATCAGAACATATTGAACCAATTTAAATGGAAAAGCTTATCCTAGACCTGAGTCTTCATCATCTCTCCTGAATTATATTCTTTCTCACAAGGGGAGGAAGAAAACCAGGAAAGGAGATCTGCCCTAACCATACTCCACCATATCAGATTCCATTAAAACAGAGCCTTTGGAACCTGTTTGGGGGACACATTGCACTGCACAATTAAATGGTTGGTCCCATCCAGTGTTGTGAGAAGGGCACCTGTGGTTCTACCTTCTGTCAGTAGTGTCTTCACTCCAGTTGGTGTGGGACGAAAAAATGCTAGAGCTTTAGCAGCAACAAAGGCAGACATGGTGTAAGATAAAATTACATTTTAATGATGTGAAGTCTAAGAGCAAATTTTTTTGGTGGGAGGAGGTGTGAGGCGGAAGAAAATGATTTAGTGTTTTTCTGTTACTCTGGAGTTGAAATTGGTTTCAGCAATTCACTTGTTACTCTGTGTACAATGAAAATTTTATTTAGGTTAGCATTTGGGGATTTTAGCAGTTTTTTTTTTTTCATTTAAAACTGATAAGGACTGAGTATTATTAGTTCATGAAAGAATAATATCCTCCATGTCATCTCTCAAGGACATTTTTCTCTCTTTCCAGAGACCCTGGGCTTTTATAGCAATTTGTTTTTCTATCAATAGCAGGTAGCTCTAGGAGAGCTTTGCTTATAGTATCATAAATGATTTTCCCTCATTTTTCCCAGTGTTTATGATTACAATAACCATTTGTAAACAGGTTGTCATGGGTGTGTATGCCTCTCCTCCGGATTAGGTTTCAAAGTGAGTCTGCTTTATACTTTGTCTCTAAAAATGCCCATTGACTTGAATGCCACCCGGATTAAAAGGGGAAAAAACTCATTTTATGATTTGTACAGCTGTTTCTGAGCCCATATTCTTATAAAAGGTGCCCTGGTGGCATTTCCTTACCACAAGATTGACAGACTGGGGAAAGCTAAACATTTTCTTTTCTAAAGAACTAGTGGAAAACAGACCTATTTTCAGGATTGGCTTGTCCTTGGTAAAGAGTTTGAAACCACTGAGTTGCATCATAGCCATAAAGTAAAGAAGCTGTTCCAAAGTCTTAATTTCTAGCCAGTGTTTAAGCAGCTGCAACAGGAAAAAAAAAAAAAAAAAGAATTTCTTCTAACCTTCCAAGTCACTCCCAGTACACTGATTTTGCTGAGAAATTTCACAATGGTTATTTCCTCTTCATGTCCAAACAGAGGTTTAGTGTCTTTAAACCCCTTTCTCTGAATGTCAAAAGATACATACAGAATGATTTAGGTGTGTACATAGAGTATGAGAGAATGTAAAAAAAAAAAAAAAAAATCAGAGTGTAGGAGCATTGGAACTTTAAGTAGGATTTTTTGGGGAAAACACATAAGCACATGTTTCTTAAGGAGCTGACATCATTGAGATTTAGCAGTTGGAGTATCATTTAACCTGGCTCTTTCTTTTTCATGATTTTTCCTGCATTCCTCAGTGGGTTTCATTACCATTTGGAGGCCAGCTCTGCATGGGATGAAGAGGCATCATCTTCTCCCCAGGGAGGGATGGAGACTAATATAACAGAATTTGGGGGTGTGAGCAAGAGTGCAGAAACACAAGCCTTCTGTGAATTGTGGGAAACCAGAATGCTTTTCTTTTGATATTACTCAAACTCCAAATCTAAAGGGAGAAGCACCATAAAACTACATGTTACAATCCAAAAGTAATCTTTCTTTCCAACAAAATAAGGATATGCTATGGTTCTAATTGATAACATACTTGAACTTTTCCCCACAAACAAACGTTATTCCTAAACCTACTGGTTGTAGATTATTTTAGATGGCCTAAGAACCCTACAATTTCTTTCTATGTCAATTCAGCTGAATAATTTGCTGGTAAAAATTAAGTTAAAAAAAAAAACCTTAATTTCTTAAAATGCTTTTTCAAAGATTTTATTTATTTATTTGACAGAGAGCGAGCAAGAGAGAGAGTGCATAAGCAGGGGGAGCAGCAGGCAGAGGGAGAGGGAGAAGCAGGCTCCCCGCTGAGCAGGGAGACCTACATCAGGCTCAATCAATCCCAGGACCCTGGGATCATGACCTGAGCCGAAGGCAGATGCTTAACAGACTGAGCCACTCAGATGCCCCAATTTCTTAAAATGTTTTAAGCATAAGTTGGTTTCTCTGCTTTCCCTGTTGATGAAATACTTAGTGATATAGAATAATCATCTTAGTTTCTTTATGATTTAATTTTCCTGTCTATGCAATAGAAATTGTAAGCAGCTGAATATGAATTTCAACAACAACAAAAAATTATCTCTTTCTCAGTCCTAACGAGTGGTAAGTTCAGATGGATCAGAGATGAAGAACAGTGAGAGAAACTTGAAGTTGAACTTATTGGGCATTTAAAGTATTATTGACCTAAGAGAGATTAGAAATTGAAATAAGGATATAGAACATTAAAAGAAAGAGAATTTACTACTAAGAATAGGGAAAAGGGTGGGAAGTGGCCATAAAATAGTGAGAACTGCTTTCCATAAACCACATAAAAACCCCATCCCATTACCCTATAGACAAGGGGCATACACACAGTAAAACCTTTGTAATCTAGCATTTGAGAGGAAATGAGGTGCCAGTTAATGTCACGTTATGCTTAATAGAGGCTTAGCTCATGTTGTCTCAGGTGGTATCCTTCTTGTACTTCTCTTATCCGCTCCTTAAAGACTTAGACATAAAAGGCATGAAAGGGCAGTGGTTTCTACATATAAATCATCATATTTTTGTTTTTCGTTTTTTAAAGACTTTTGTACAGCAGGGATCTACCTTTCTACTCCACCAGAATGATCACCTGGCTTGGTGGTCCTACTACTCACGCTATTCTGCCTTCCTTCAACATCCTCATCACTGAATCCTTTGAAAATAGCTACATTCATCTCTTGTTAATGGCAAGAGAAAGGGATCAATAAGCATATATGTAGGGGCGCCTGGGTAGCGCAGTCGCTAAGCTTCTGCCTTCGGCTCAGGGCGTGGTCCCAGCATTCTGGGATCGAGCCCCACATCAGGCTCCTCCGCTGGGAGCCTGCTTCTTCCTCTCCCACTCCCCCTGCTTGTGTTCCCTCTCTCGCTAGCTGTCTCTATGTTAAATAAATAAATAAAATCTTTAAAAATAATAATAAGCATATATGTATATGATTTCTTAGTCTTGTAACAGAACCTGACAATGTGAGAAAAGATGAGGAATAAACACAAGAGCTACTCACTCATATATTAAGTACAACATCAACTTCCATGTCATTGACCATCTAAATTTTGGGTTAAATCCCATGCAGTATGAAAGTGAATAATAAACATCTATATCTAACATACTTTCCTAGTTCTTCTTACTTTCTGATCTTCTCTCAGTTACATAGACATTATAGAATGTCTGTGGTCCACTGTCCTTCACAAGTAAGCAGCTCTCATTCATCAAGCAACTTTTCAGGATCAAGCTTTGTGCTAGAAGCTGTAGATCCAATTAAGACATCACTACTGCCTTTGAGGAGTTTGATATGCTGGCTAGAGGAACTGACTCTCAATTTGTTTCACCCAAATGATTGGGCTGACATTGGTCCCTCAGAGTATCTGAAGGACCTGTCGCATGACTTTAGACCTTTGTTTCTAGAGAACATTTCTCAATTTAAGCTTGAGAGGGTTTTATGTATAGTATTTGTGCTAGGGGCCAGTGATGGTATTGTGAGTCATAAGATCTTAAAGTTAAATAAATGACAGATTATCTGGCTTTCTAAGGCTTTTTAAAAACATGCAGTCCTGCCCTTGGTTTGGCCCTACTGAATTAGATTCTTCATATGTGGGGTTTAGTAGATTCTGATACAGATGAAAATCAGTTCCCTAAGTGAGGTTTTCATCAGCCAGCTTGGAATCAGGTAAAGACTATGTGAGTCCCACTAAATCTATATTGGTATTTTAATCTTTTTAAGAATTGTGTATAAAATATATTAAAAGCTTGAAATGGGGAATTATTACCCAAATGTGAACATATCACATCAATTTTGCTCTTCCTGGTCCAATGCAAGGTCACAAATTCCCATCATGCACAATATAGTGAAGGGATTTCCTCTTTCAATATATTGCTGTAGCTCCTTGGGAAATGCACCAAGATGCATAAAGACAGGGTAGATTTTCTAGTACATAAATATATATAATCTGATTATATAATATTTTACAGAATCAAACTGATCATATGTTATGTAAATTAATGCAATGTGTGTTTAATCAAAGGGTCCCAGGAATATATCCACAGACAACTGGAAAATCTTAGATTATTAACAAATTTTTTCCACCTGCCCCAGTGAAACGCTAAAACCCCCAAAAGGATACATGTGCACTAAATACAAATTTGTACCTCCTGCTGGAATTGCTCAATTTTCATAGCCTCTGTGACCTCAGAAAACTCATCTTTGGTCCATAGAAGCCTAGGGATTTTTAAAGATAGTGCAAGTAGATTGCCTGCACCACTTCGACCCTGTTCCTCCCAATTCCCACCCTTCCCACCCTACAGAGCAGAGGGTATCACGGTGGCAGACAGGTCCAGACTCACAGCTGCTGCCTCGCCTCCATGTGGTAAGTTCTGTGGGTCTTGACCAAAGATGCTGTAGCTATCACCTACAGTTCTGTTTGAGTTTGACCATCAGCTTTTTTTCCTTTTCCACATTTTCCCTAGTATTTCAGACTTTTTGTGCTGATGTTGGCCTCTTACATCAGCGTGTATGAATCATAAACTCCACAAATTAAAAGTAGAAAAGACCCAATGATTTCGTTATTTGTTCACTAATAGGAATACTTTTGTGGGTTTGCATGTCTGACTCATTTGGTAAATTCCATTTTAAAGGAATACAGGCTTCCAGACTTGTGGAGTATAGTGTGCTTGCTATAACCTCTACATGAGCTACAGAGGAAAGATTCTGGATGAAGGAGAATAACCACTGGATTCAGAGTTGACTTCAGTTCACCTATGTGTCTCAGGGACCTTATGAGTCTCTCTGGGATTTATTTTTTTATCATTAAAGTGAGAAAGTGGAATCAGTTAGTCCCTAAAATAATTATGTTTATTATTATACTATTATATTTTATAATTATAATTGTATAAAATTATGTTTATTTTATGAGTCCTGCTAAAAACTCCACTTTTTCTCTTTTGACTTAGCTTCTTCATGTTTTATTTAGTTACCATGTTTTCCCTATCTGTATTTATTTGAGTGAGAATGTCTTCCTTTCTCAAGGCTGGGTAGTTTCCATTCAAATCTCTGCAGACTGATTGCAGAAGTATCCTGAAGCAAACATAAGCATTGACCGGCATTTATAAATCCCTGGCAGCATACCAAAGTTGGTGAAAGAAATAAGATGTGTTATCTCATAGGCTTAGCTAATCTGAAAGTTATGGACCGTCTCTGGATGTGAGGGCTTAATATGGTGGCAAGCTGTAGAGTGACAAGTTAAAGCTGATAAGGTTGCTGTTCTGCTTCATTCTCCAAATATCCACACGTTTTGAATGGAGAGTCTCACAGGAAGCAGGGGTCATTAGGAAGATATGCTATATATTATATTTGCTTGACAAACATGTTTGAACATGAAACATGAACATGAAATACTGGGCAAAGTTATACTCACCTATTGCCCACATTAAAATTAAGAAATCTGGGTTCACAAATGTGGATTTTAATCTAATTATGTAATGTAACCAAATTTTTCTCTTAGGAACCAGCTGATATGGCGACATTTTATAGGTAAAATCAAACAAACAAAAATATTTGTGTGGGTTTTTAAAAATAATTCGCTGAGCTCCACAAGAATAATTGATCTCCAATAAAAAAGAAAATCCTCAAATGTTTTTGAAATTAAAGAGATAATTATTATCTTTATTAAATTTTCTCATATATTCATTATTCTTTGCTTAACTTGTAGAGTGAGGTCATGACAAATTCTCTGGGTAGTGAAGTCTAGCTCTCCAAGATTGTAGTAAAGTAAAATACCCGAGGTGGAAAAAAAGGGAAATAAGAACACATTTTGGTCTGATTTCTCTTTCCTCAAATATTTGAGATCAATATATATCTATGAGTATAGATATCTATGAATAATTACATATAACTTCCCCTAAGTACACCATAAATCTAAATTACAGTTTTTAAGGATTGAATGTTTAATAATGGTTTTTCTTTTCAAAATGGTAAGTGAAGTATATAATCTTACACTTGCTTATTGTAGTGAATACCAGAGAGCCAGTTACTGAAGAAATTAAGTTCTTTATTTTTTAAATATTGGATTAAGCAATTATTCTCATGGTAGGAAGGAAAACTTAAGTAAATAGGTGATAGTTACGTCATGAACTGGACAGAGGCTTAGCAGAGAAACCGCCTGAATACCTCTTTATCACTAGCAGGACAGGTTGGGCTACAGGTGCTGGAGCAGTAAGAGAAAGCCATCCTCGTACAGTGGCCAAAAAACCCCAAAAAGAGCGTCAGTTTATTTTTTCTCTCTTAATTTCAACTCATATGTAAAGTCAGTAATTATTTTGGAAAAATCACATTCCATACACTTAGGACTACCATTCAGCACACTTGGATTAGGAACAGCAGCAGAGACATGGAATGACTCTTTTTTGAGTAAGTGGCTTTTCTACAGAAATGAGCACTATGCTCCTTCTTTTGCTCAATTCCCAGAGTCTCAATTTCTTCCCCTACTGAACAGTGTTCAAAACCTCATTTCCTATGGTGAATTATAGTAGAGAGTGTGTGTAAAGCCTCTTGTTCACTTCTGGCACATAGTGATGTTATTGATACCAGTGATGAACACCTGCCAGACGCCATCCATTGGGCTGAGTGCTTTACATGCATTATCATACTTAATCCTTTTCTCATACGCTGAAGTAGGTCTTATTCTCATTTCCCCTCAATTCACAGGGAGATTAAGTCACAAAGCTCCTAAATGGCAGAACTGGACTCAGAATCCAGATTTGTTCAATCCCAAGTCTGAGCCCCTAACCACCGTAGAATATCCACTCCTTAGATGTCCATAGTAGTTCTAAAAAAATTAGTTATTATTTACTATTCCCATTTTATCTCAAAAAATAATAGTAGATTGAGTGAGTGTGGAAACTCTAGAGAGTGAAGGGGGGAAATTATACACATCTCTAACCAACATAGTCCTCAGTCATCATTCATTTACCAAATAATTTCTCAAATGGAAAGATTATGGGTTTTTCAACCTCAATGAGAGTGGACAAAGTAAAAACAGATCTCTTTCTTGCTTGTGTTAATGTATTTTCTCTCATGTGGTTGGATTTGGATGAAATTCAGAGCCTGGCTTAAGCACAATGTAAACTGGTCGTAAAACCCCGGATAGATGCAGCTATTTATTGCTGACAGGGTGTTGACCAAATTTTCATATACATTGGCTGCCTTATTCAGAGGCTTTAGTAAAACCACTCCATATGGCCCATATTCTCAAGTGGTACCACTTTCCAGGATGACTAGTGGAGCTTTGACCAAATCCCAAAGGCTACCTGATTCAGAGGAACTATCTCAAAAAACTCTAGCAAACTTGAAAATAGATCTAATGATCACTAAAAGATATGGGATGTATAATTGGCCCTTGTAAATATATCAGACCTTCCAGATTTAAGGATTTGTGGCAGTAGTTTAGATCATTATTCAGGAGGTCGATGTTGTGTTCGTTTGCCTCTGGTTCTCTGAAACCATTTTTGGTTTTGCCTGCTGTTTCTTTCTAGTGAATATTCCTGTTGTTGCTACCTATAGACAGCCCGTGATTTAGTACTTCGTGCCTCTTAAATGATCAGTAGTTATTGAAAAGCTGCAAGAAAATGGACAGTTTATTAACAGGAGGAAAAAAAGAGTTTCCACAGAATAGTCAATGAAAAGGAGTCCAAAAAAAAAGTCAAAAAACATATAAAAAATTAAAAAGCTCATTATAGCATTCATTATTCTTCGAGAGTATCTGAATCAAGTTTAATATAACACTCTTTTGCTGCTACTTGAGATTTGAGTTTAATGTTCCCATTCCTAGCACGAAAAGATGAGAATGAAATAAAGTAATATGAGGGTGTAACAGATCCCGGAAGAGGATAGGATGGAAAGAATTCTACTAAAGAGTGAAGAGATTGTGAGGCTTTTCTCAACTCTATAGTTTTAGAAACAAGTTAAAGCAGATGTGGCAAGAGGTGTGATTGTTTCCTACTCTGTGTATTTCTCCCCTTCCTTGTCAATGACTTGGGAATGGTAGTACCTCATCTGAGGGATACTGATGAATAATCTTAAAAGGTACAGAAAGATTAAGATAAAGAAGTGATGGCAAGGTCTGGTTCACAAATGTGAACTGAACATTTATATTTGTGTTGTATGTGTTATCTTGTTTGAAGTTTCCCTTTTCCTTTTCGGATTCTAGGTAGACTGCATTTTTCAGAGTCTCATGCAATTAAATACATCCATGGAAGTGAGTTTAGCCCTTGGAATGGGAGTGGAAATGATTCATGACACACAGTTATCTCCCAAGAAAACGTCCTTTGTGAGATCCTCCCTGCCTTTTACCCATCTGCTTCACTGAGATCTCAGATGATCCAGAGAAGGGCAGAGCCACAAGATCTAGAATATCTGAGTTGCTACTATGGGGATAACTGCCAAAATCAGGAACACCACCTTAGACTTCTGTGTGAATTTGCATTGTTCATCTAGTGATACTTTGGAGTTCCTTGTTAGCATTTAACCTATCCTGATTAATATAATCAAGTATAGATAAATCCCTTTGAAATTCAATAAGTGATAACTAGCTTATAGTTTTTGGAAACGTGTATTATAAATGAAAAGTATAATTTATAAATAAATTATTAAAAAGTGGTCAGAAATTATATAAATTTACCCCCAAATAATAATAATACAAAAACATTGCAAAGCACAATGTCTCATGTCTTCCTAAATTGTATTCAAGGGTATCCAATGACCTGAACCCCTAACTACAGATACCTAATTCTAATATAAGAAGCATGGGGATATCTAGGAATAGGATATAGCAGCAGTTCAATGCAAAAGTTATATAAAGCAACAGGTAATGGTGGGGGATCTGCTCATAAAGATAATCACATATTGCTCATTTTTAGTATGTCAGGTCTTATACAGATTTTCTACACATGAATCTAACTTTAGCATTCCAGCAACACCATGAGGTAAGTATTGTTCCCTCCATATTACAGATATGAAAACAAGCATTTCAGAAATTATGTGATTTGACCTTAGGCAATTAGTAAATAGAGTATCTTGGACACAAAGCTGGTTCAGCATGGCAGTTGGGAATACTGCAGTTTTGGGAATGCTATAGTTGGGGCTATAAATTCACCAGAATTCATCTCTGGTATGCCAGATCTCAGGGCTATTTGCTCATGAAGGACATTCAGGGAAGCATATGGGGTCTCAGTTGTCAGAGCCAAACTACTCAGTCTTCTCAGTTGAAGAAAAGGAGACCCTAGCTATCAGTGAAGGAAAGTATGAACAGGCCTAGGAGGAAAGGTCACCTAGGACAAGAAACCAGATGAAAGTGCTCCAAAGAAATGTTTAAGCTATTCTATGATGGGAAGAGTTTGAGAATTCCCCAACTCTTAAATTGCTGTTGTAGAAAAATGTCAATCTAGGGGTGTGTGTGTGTGTGTGTGTGTATTCCAAGCTAATGCGGAGGGGATGTCTTTTTCTAGACGTTGAAGATCCTTTCTTGTCTAACCTGGGGTGTATGCAGGCACTCTGCAAATTGCAATGATTTGACATTAATCTAGAGTTACCGTGTCAGCTGGAGTCACACTGTTTAACTGGGCAGCTTGTGAATTTATAAATAATGCTTTGGTGCAGTATAGTAGCTTGTTTTCATAAAAAAGTGGTCAGAAATTATATAAATTTACCCCCAAATAATAATAATACAAAAACATTGCAAAGCACAAGGTGCTCAAGAGGATTTATACAGTAATTGGTACATTTTTTCTCTTGGATTGCCTTGAAATTTTGCCAGTGTTCCCAAAAGAAAAAGACTAAAATATCCAGTGTGATGTTACTAGTTTTGATTGGATGTTCTCTGAGTACCTCTTTCTGTAGAAGGAATACAGCTCTCTTTACTGTATGCACAGCTTTCATTGGGACTTGATTAAGGTAGTTACTGAGAAAACACTCTACTTTGGGCATCACCATGTCTGCTGTTTTGTCTTCTGTATCATCTCTGAACCATGGCTAAAAATATGTATTAAGGACAAGTTTCTGAGGGAACTGTGGTGGTGCTTCTGTGTCTCTGTCACAGCAGAGCTGTAAAAATTACGTATTAAAGATAAAGTCAAGGCCAAAGTATCCTGGGCCTTAGTTCAAGAGAATTGGGAATAGATTCAAAGGATCGGGGGTGGGGGGAAGGCCACAGACCACAATGGCTGCCGCTCACAAACTTTATTTACCGCAAAGAAAAAAAAAAAAAACATAAGAAAAGGAAACTCCTGAGTAAACCCAAAATTCATATCTGCCTTTCGTGTCTCAGGGACATATTCATAATAGTTTAGGAGACTAAATGAGGCAAGAAATCTGCCAGAGATGAAAGATTCCTAGATTTTCTTCCCTCTCCTTCTTAGAGGGGCCATGGATTGTCTAGAAACATCTTGCACTGGTATGCTGGCCTCCATCTAGAAAGGTCAAGTAGGAGCCTAGTAATTTGTAGGTCCTACTGACCTGCAAGCCTAAATCTATTGCCCTGTGACCAGTGATTTGCCATAGAAATGTAGGGAACTTGTATGTTCAGAGTGAAATGGTACCTCTTCCATCCTTTAGGAATTCATCAGCAGGAGTTAAGCCACTTTCCACTTTTTGTGTGCCTTCAAGCCATCAGGATTTTCATCTGTCTTTTTCATGTTTTTGTGAGTCATAAGGTTCCCAGATGTCCTGGGTCATCCTTCACCTTTTAGACACTAATTTTCATAATTTTTGGATATTCCCTTCCCAATTCCCGAAACTCTTCCACTGTACTCTCTGGAATTTAAAGTCCATTATTAGCAAAATTCCCTAGATCCTCAACTTCTTCTTTGACTGTTCCCTTACTATCTGGCTGTAAGTTGAAAATACAGTCCCTCTTGAAGAGCATATTTCCCCTGTAGCTCTCATAAGTGACAGGTTTTTCTCTTCCTCAAGCCCATTACTGCTAGGCCTCTAGGTGGGTTAGTAGTCTTCTTTGCCTCTCATTCCTGCTTCCAGACCATTCTTCCTCTTTTCAATGTCTCTCCACCTAGCTTTGAATTGTATTTCTTCTTGCAACATACCCTACTAACCCTCCTTCTTTCTCTCACTTATCAATCCTTCAGTCATTTCCCCTTATCTCTTAAAGATTCATTATCACTTTCCCCGAGATTACTGTGTCATAATTCTTGGTGAGCTGCTCAGATGTTTCTAACATCTTGGTCTCTTTGGACTCTCTATCCTGTTCACTGTGTTTCAGCTGCACTGGCCTTCTTTCCCTTCCTTAAACATGTCAGGCACACTCCTACTTCAGGACCCCTGCCCTTGATACTGTTCCTATCTGGAATACTTACCCAGGTTTTCACTTGTGTTCCTTCCATACTTCAGATCTTGACTAAAATGACACCTGTTTGTGACTTTCTATGACTGACTAAAATTAACCACCCCTTCACCTTACTCCCTATTCTCTTCCCTGCTTCAACTTTCTCCATATGATATAATATACATTTTACATATTTATTTATTGTCTAATTCCCTCCTAGAATGTCAGCTCCCAAAGGACAGTGATTTTTGGGTGGCTTATTGCTAACTACTCAGCATTTGTAACAGTGCCTGCCATGTATTAGTTACTCAGATGTATGCTCAATGAATAAACAGTTCTGTTATTCATAAAATGACATCACCTATGTCTGACATATAGGTTTTGAGGCATCATATTCTTCCTGCACAATCACTTGGTTAAATCCCTGTGTGACACACAGAGCTCATGTATGCTTACCTAGTATCTTTCCCCGAGCAGGCCAGGCCATGGCTTACCATACAGAACTCTTTGCAGAAAATAATTGAATAGGGGTCTGTATTAACTTCCTAGGGCTGGCATAACAAAATACAACAAACTAAATGGCTTAAACAACAGAAATTTATTGTCTTACAGTTCTGAAGGTTAGAAGCCCAAGATTAAGGTAACAACAGGGTTCCTGCCTTTGAGGGCTGTGGGCAAGAATTTGTTGTGTGTGTTTCCTCTAGCTTCTACTGGTTTGCTGAGACCCTCTGACATTTTATGGTATGTAGAAGCATCACACTAATCTCTGCTTTTGTCTTCACATGACATGCTCCCTGTGTGCATATCTTTCTCCAAATTTCTCCTTTTTATAAGGACATCAGTTATATTGGTTTAGGGCCCATCCTAATGACATCATTTTAACTTGATTACCTCAGTGAAGACCTTATCTCCAAATAAGGTCACATTCTGAGATACGAGGAGTTAGGACTACAACATACGAATTTTGGAAGGACACAATTCAGCCCTTGACAGAGTTTATATCCCTAATATGGAATAACATGCTACCAGGGGGTATAAGTGTTTCATGATACAGAAAGTCTCAGCGAGAACCAGTAACTTAATGATAAAAAAAGAATTTCCTGAGTTTAGACTCCCTGACTACTTCACCTATAATTCCCACCATGTTATTTTATCCTCTTGAAAAAAAAATGTATAATAAAGATAATCAGGATACATAATAATTAGCAAGGAGCCCAGGTCAAGATGTACAATTTCATTGATTTCACTTCAAAATTAATTCATCAGAGTGGAATCAATTTACATACAGAAAAATAATTGGAATATTTTAATCCAATTTAACACAGTTTCAAGGGAAGTCTTGAGAGAGAAAGCAGCAGATGTCAGCCTGACCAGGCTGACAGAAGTGAAAGCTCCCAGGAGAGACCTCTGGAATGATGGGTAATGAATGGCATGCTCATTTTGTCCAAAGGCGCAGACTTTTATTCCTTCAAACAAATCCAAATATAGAGCTTAGTGTTTTCAAGGCTGAAAACATGTAACAGCTGCTGCTACCTCTGAAGTGGTAGAGGAATGTCTTCTTAGAGCTGCAAGTATATTTTAGCAAAAGCCTAAATATACAAGTGAAAATAAAATCATGTTCACATTATTCACATAAAATGATGTTCACATAAGGTGAACAGATTTTTATGGTAGAGAAGAATGAATTCTGATTTTTTAATGGTTAGATGATAATGATCATGCATTTATAGAGGTAGCATTAATTATGTGCCTTCTGTGTATTAGATATGTTATTGTCAGATGAGTAAGACACAATTCCTAACCTCAAACTGTTCAAATCTAATGAGAAAGGCAAGAATATTATCCTTTCAATACACTGAAATAAGTGACCTAAATAGAGTATTAGGAAAATAGAAAAGAGGAGGACCTTCCTTACACTGACCCTGGAAGAATCAGGAAATACATCCAGAATGCCTGATTTAAGCTGAGTCACTGTGCAGTGCTTACCTGGCAAAAGGGGGGTGGGCAGGAAATTTCAGGTGGTAGGAAAAGCAAGAGTTACAGAGGCACATGGTAGGATAATGGGTACAAAGGGCTGTAAGTAATTTATTATAGCTGGAATTTATTTTTATATTCAACTTTATTCTAAAAACTACAGGAAGCCATTAAATATTGTAAGGCAGGAGAAAGATATCATATTTGCATTTTAGAAAAAGTTTACTATGGCACTGATATGGAAAATGAATTAGAGGGAAGTGAAAAAATAATCCGGAAGATAAAAAGCAGAGTGATCCATTTTGCAATTATTTTGACAGTGAGGATATTGTCTAAAATGGTAGAGGTGGAAAGGAAGAGATTTATGAGATTTGCAGAAGATCGAATCAACAGGACATGAGCAGAGTGAACTGAGAAATAGGAAGAAGATGGCTTTCAACGTTGTGGTTGAGGCCTTCATTGAGGATTTGCTGAGTTTGGTGTGCCTGAGCTACATCCAGATAAAGATACCTACCATTGAATAGACAGGTCCGAAACATAGGGTAGACACCAACGGTGGAGATACAGACTTGAGAGCCATGTTCTTAAAAACTGATGTTGACTTCACCCAGGAGGATAAAATCATTTACATTGAGAATAATAAAGGGGAAAGGACATAGTTTGCTTTTTTCTCCCCCTTAAAGATCAAAAATAAATAGGTGAAGCAAAAAACCAGAAACAGTATTATGGAACAACCTGTTACCAGAGGGGAAGAATGTATCATGGTATTGAATGTTCTAGGGAAGGCAAGTAACAATGATGAAAATGTTCCCAGAGATTAACACATGGGAGATCATTGAAAACCCTGGTAAATAAAGTCTTTCTCAAAAAAAATCTTAAGGTAATTGAATATAGTTAGTCTGTATACTGGTGTTTAATTAATGTCTGTGATAGTGAAATAATAAAAAGAAATCACTAAGTTCTCTCAGAGCTCATGTTCTAATATACATGAAGTAGAGACAGAAGGAAGTGTAAAAGGGAACAATTATGCATATATCTGCAAGAGAGGAAAACTTGCTGGGAATAGGTTTGTATTTTAATTTTTATTTTAGTATTCTCTCTAGATTATTTTATGGATTATAAAATAGTACAGGAAGAGCAAGAATGGGAAAAGATAGATTATGATGTGATTTCATAGAGCCATAGTAATGGAGTGGGTGTGTGTCATCAGATACAGGTAAAACTTTCTGGCAGATATTTCAAGCTATTCCTCCTCTTCTGTCATCCATTTTCTATTCACATTTTCTCTTTTCCTTTTTCTTCTCCCCCATGGCTTTTGCTCTTCTCTGACAGCTTCATCAATAAAAGAACACAGTTAGGTTTGTAGGAACATAATACAATATAGCAGTTTGGGTAAAGCCAACATTCCACTATAACACAATTTGGACACAGATAAGGGGTCCAATGAGGCCCTACAACCTATGAATTTTATTGGAATAGTTCTTTACAAATCATTGACAAAATCTCGTGAAGTGAATTTATCCAAGTATTGAATGAGCTTTATAATATTGCGGTCATTGTGAAAGGTGATTAAAACCTAAAAATCCACAAGACACATGCTGTCCTGGAGATACTAATAGATTTATAGATGTACTGAGATGTTACTTTTACTATGATAGCAATTTCCAGTGAAAATATTTCCAATGTTAAACTTCTGTTAAATGATAGCTTATATCAAACCAACTTACATGTCTCTTATGGAACTACTGTCCCAAAGGGCTTTGAAGTCCCCTTTGCCATTACATCATCACACTGAGATATCCTTGATCCACATTCTCCCTTCCCCACTGGATGCAGACTCAAATCCATAAACTCCACCAACCTCTGGCTACTTATTGGTTGCTACGATTGATTTGTGTTTGAGCAGAGTGGAAGCATGTCTTGACAAGTTCTCTTTCTTAACCACAACATCTTGAGGCTCTCACCTTCATTTCTATTTTAAACTTCCAAGTCTTTCTTGATAACAAAAGAAGACAGCTAGGAACAGACCTGTTTTTCTGTAATGGTAGAAAATCTTACTTCAGGGCCCTAATTCTTCCAAAGTCACCATTGCCATCTAAGTAAACTTTGTCTTTTCCAGCATAGAGGTGAAGAAGAAAGTGGTAGAAGCCATGCTAAATCAAAATGGCAAATCAAAGAAAGGGTATCTTGGTTTTTCTTGGATTACTCCTAGTTCAACCCTGTTATCCCAGCATAATTACATAATAGCACCCCCTTTCATTCTCCAATGTGTCGCACTTTGGACAACAAATTATATGGTAACCCTAATTTTTTTTAAGGTTCTTTTCCAAGACCCAAATAATCATCAAAGGATTAAATGAGGTACTCAAGAATATGGTGAGAAAATAGTAGCATCTATTTCTTTTTTTTTTTTTTTTAAGATTTTATTTATTTATTTTAGAGAGAGAAAGAGAATGAGCAAGTGGTGGGGTGGTGGGGAGAGGTATAGAGGGAGAGGGACAAGCAGACTCCACGCTGAGCACAGAGCCTGACATGGGGCTCAATCTCACAACCCTGAGATCATGACCCGAACCGATATCAAGAGTTGTATGCTTAACCAACTGAGCCACCCAGGCATCCTGAATCTATATCTAACTGATACTAATAAATAGTAGGAACAACTTTTTTTTTTCCTTTTGATTTTTTACTGCCAATCTACTTTAAAAAAAAAGAGCTTATGGAAAATTTCAAATATATTTAAATAAATAGAATATTGTGATAAATTCATGCATTTCTATGAGAATAATTACTGACTTACAGTTAAGTCATATTCTATAATTGTATCCATTTTTCCATGTGATTTTTTCTATAAACTTTATTTTTCAGAACATATTTAGATTTACAGAAAAATTGCTAATATAGCACAGAGAGCTCCCATAGACCCCACACACAATTTCTCCAATTTTGAACATTTTACATTAGCATGATAGTCTTATTACAATTAATGAACCATATTGATAACTTTTTTACTAATTAAAATTTCTTAGTTTTTACATTTTTTTTCTAAGAACCAATCTATGATACCATTTTACATTTAGTCATCATATCTCTTTAGGCTACTCTTGTTTGTGACAGTTTTATACAGTTTCCTTGTTTTTGATGAACTTGAGGGTTTCCAGTACTGTCAGGTATTTTGTAGAAAAGCTATTGAATTTTCATGATGTTTTTCTCTTGATTATACTAAAGTTATGAGTTTTGGAGAGGAACACTACAGGGTAGTGTCATTTGCATTACACCATGTTAAGGGAACATGCTATTAATGTTGACTCACATCACTTAGCTGAGAAAGTGTTTTTTAGGCCTCATTGAAATGAGGCTACTCTTTTTTTTTTTCCTCTTTACATATTAACCTCTTTGAAATGAAGCCGTTATGCACAGCCCACGCTTAAGCAGTGAGGAGTTATGTTCTTGAAAGCATAACGCAACATAACATAACAATATAACATAACGTAACATAACATAACAAAACATATCCTTGAAAGCAAAGTGTGTAAATAAACGATTTGGGATTCTTCTCTATGAGAGTTGTGTCCCATCTTCCTCATTTATTTATTTAATCATTTATTTATATCAATATAGACCCAGGGTATTTATTTTATATTTTAGGTTACTATGAAATACAATGTAATTTTGTTGCTCAAATTGTTATAGCTTTGGCTTTTGGGAGTACTTTCAGCTAACTCCTTTGTCCTTTGACATATGTCCATCACTTCTTTACTTTCTCATACTACAAGATACTCTCAACTTAACTTGTATATTTCCTACCCAGGTCCTAGAATGAGCTTTTTCTTGAAATGGCTGTGGGGCCTTTCATTGGAGAAAGGACATAGAAATCAAGATATGGCATTAGGTGTGCTCTTTGCTATTGGGGTGTCATTGATTCTAGAATCTCTCAGATGGCAGAACAAGGACTAATCTGTGCATATATACACATCTATAAATACTTCTATGGGTAATCATATGTATCTGTATTAAATTATATGAATTCATATGGATAACTGCCACTCTAATCCATTTACTACATGGATTATTCTAGCTTCCTTCCCTTACTTGTCTGAAAATTCTTTCTTTAACAGTGAGAAATCTAATTCCCAGCATCTGTCATCCATTTACCTAATTATTTAATTCAGATACACATAGAACAGTATTAGAATTGTTAACTCATGCCTACATGGGAATCAACTTTATTTACTCAAGTACAGTACATGTGTGTTGTGCAATGTACATGCAGTTACTTTTGCTTTTACTCTTACATACTCAATTTGTTTAAAGAGTTACTTAGGTCAGGCCTTCCCCCACCTCCCTTAGATGAAGTTGTTTCAGACATTTATAATACAGTTAGATTATTTCATCACTCTATATCCCACTGACTTCTGAAATATTTAAAAATTTTTTGAACAGTAAGTTTCTCTCTGTGTTTTGTAAAGTTCTGTGGGTTTTCACACATGCATAAAAACTATTTAAATATCATAAAATTATCATACAGAATAGTTTCATCATCTTAAAAAAAAATCCCCTGTGCTTCATCTTTTTGGCCCTCTCCATCTATACTTGAACCCCTCGTAACCAATGATCATTTTACTCTCTATAATTATGCCTTTTCCAGAATGTCATACAATTTGGATTATACAATATATATCCATCTTAAAATGGCTTCTTTCACGTAGAAATATGCATTTACATTTCCATCTATATCTTTTCATGACTTGATAGCTCACTTTTCTTTTTTAATCACTGAATAGTATTCCATTGTATGAATGTATCATAGTTTGTGTGTGTATTTACCTTTTAAAGGCCATCTTGGTTGCTTTGAAGTTTGGGCAATTATGAACAGAACTTCTGTCAACTCACATTCAGTTTCTGGCATGGACATAGGTTTTCGAGTTAGGTGGGATTATACCAAGGAGCACAGTACTGTATGGTAGGGTAAGACTGTGTTTATCTTTGTAAGAAACTGATGAACATCTGAAGTGGCTATACTATTTCAAATTCTAAACAACCCTAAGTGAGAGTCCTATTGCTCTTCATTCTCATCAACAATTGATTTTATCTTCTTCATTTTTCTTCAGGCATTCTAAGAGGTATATAGTGGTATGTTATTGCTTTAATTTGTAATTCTTTAATGCCACAAGATGTTGAGCATCTTTTCGTATGCTTATTCATCATTTTCATATATATCTTCTTTGGTGAGTTGTCTCTTCATATATTTTGTCTATTTTTTATTGAGTTGTTTGTTTTCTTATTGTTGAATTCCAAGAGTTCTTTATATATATTGGAAATATATCCTTTATTAGATATGTTTTCCATATACTTCATTCCAAATATTTTTTGCATGTATGTTGTCTTTTTGTTCTGTTAACATTGCCTTTCACAAAACAGAACTTTTAAAAATTGTAATATAATCTAACTTACCAGTTTTTTCTTCTGTGGATTATGCTTTTGATGTTCTATCTAAAAACTCAACATCAAGCCCAAGGTCACCTATATTTTTTCCTACATTTTCTTCTGGAGGTTTAATAATTTAGGTCTATGATCTATTTTGAGTTAATTTTTGTCAACAGTGTAAGGTTTATGTTTAGATTTTTTTTTTTTTTTTTGCATCTGGATGCCCAACTGTTCTATCATCCTTTATTAAAAAAGACCATCTTTTCTCCATTAAATTGCCTTTGCTCCTTTATGAAGGTTCAGTTTGCTATGTTTCTGTGGGTTTATTTCTAGGTTTTTTGTTTTTGTTTTTGTTTTTTTACTCATTTATCTTTTGTCCAGTGTTTCACCTATAGTATACTGTCTTGATTACTATAGGTATATAGTCAGTTTTGAAATCAGGTTGCATAAACTCTCCATTTTTTCTTCTTCAATGTTGTACTGACTATTCTAGGTCTTTCACCTTTCCATATAAACTTTAGAAGCAGTTTACCAGTATCTCCAAAATAGCTTGCTAGGATTTTAATTATGGTTGTGTTGAATCTAAATCAAATCAGGTAGAATGAACATCTTTATATCACTGCCCTTCCAGTCCATGAATGTGGGGTAACATTCCATTTATTTAGATTTCCTTTGAAATCTAAAAAACAGAATTCTGTTTTTTACCATGTAGATCCTGCACATATTTTTTAGATTTATGCTTATAGGGGTGCCTGGGTGGCTCAGTCGGTTAAGTATCTGCCTTCAGCTCAGGTCATGATCCCAGGGTCCTGGGATTGAGCCCTGAATCAGGCTCCTTGCTTAGTAGGGAGTCTGCTTCTCCCTCTACTGCTCCCCCTGCTCAAGATCTCTCTCTCTCTCTCAAATAAATAAATAAAAATATTTTGGAAAAAAAAGATTTGTGCTTATATATTTCATTTTTTGTTCTGTAAATGATATTGTTATGCTCTTTGCTGGTATATAGAAAAACAACATTTGTATATTAACTTTGTATATTATGGCCTTATTAGACTTGTTTATTATTCTGAGAATTTTTTTGTTGATTTTTTTTGGAATTTTCTACATAGACAGTCATGCCCTTTTTGAACAAAGACAGTTATATTTCTTCTTTCCCTTTTCCTACCTCACTGCATTAGGTAGGACTTCCAGTATAATGTTGAATAGGAGTGATGAGAAAAAACATCTTTGCCTTGTTTCAATCTTAGGTGGAAAATATCTTTTTTTTTTTTTAAAGTATGATACTATCTGTACATCCCACATTATTTTTAACTGACACCTTAAAAATATTTGAGAACATCTAAGATTGTTATATGTATATGTATGTGTATGTATATATATATATATATATATACAATTTTTTTTTTTTACTTCTGATATCTTCTCCAACAAGATGGAGATAAACCACTTACTTAGTACCCTTCAAGAACTATGACTTTGTTTTAAAGCTAGGATAAGATAGGAAAGGATATAAAAAATATGCTGCAGAACACTAAGAATAAATACCATCTGATCAGGAGCAATAAGCTCAAGCTGGTAAGCCACTCTGTGGGTCCAAATTAAGAAGAAAAAAGGAGATTTAAGGTTTGCTTCTTGGTTAGGAGCATCTCCCTGGCAATACCTGTTCTCCTGATTCCTTTGGAGCTATAGCCCATTCTTCAGAGTATCTTGTTGTAGTTCTATCCCTAGGAAACATTGTTATTAATTAGTTGGTGAGTCAATAGAGGTTGAGGGAGTTTGTCCATTACACAGGAAATGGGAAAAAGAGACAAGGAGATTTCAGCTCTCATTGCCTGGAAGGTGTGTTTCCCATACTCCAAATTGCAATTCTGAATGAATTCCACCATAGTAACTATTTATATTTAGAAGTTATTTTCTTTAAAACTCTTGTTAGGATACTGTTCTTTATTTCTCATGTTATACATTCATTTAACAAACATCCATGAGTATGTTCTTCGTGAGAAGATTTGGAAACTTATCCAGTATGTAAATTATCGCTATGCGTGGGCATGGTCTGAATTCTGAATCGCTGCTTCCCACATCTAGTTTTGGATTCTGACTATCTGAATCAGCTCAGCATATTAGCGGAGTTCTCCCTTTGTAGGGATAAGGCAAAATCATTACACAAAAGGTCATTTTCAGCCCTGATGAGAGTAGTATCTCTGGGCTTATCTTTCCACTTTCCTTTCTGCCATCTTATTCTGAACAATATCTTCAGCTTTCATTTGGTTATGTTACCTGGTTTGAGAGAGATAGAAGAAAATGTAATAAATTTATAAGTCATTATGCATCCTCCTGGGTTTATTTACATAAGAAAAGCCTTCTCCTGGAAGAAGAGAAGTGATAAGGCAGACAAAAGAGAAGGAAAATGCAAGAAAGATTGCAGAGTTTGGACCAGAAGAGATAAGAGAGAGAGAAGAGAGAGAGAGAGAAAGAGAGAGAATTAATTTATAGAAGGATAACCATGATGAGTGAAACTTTAAGTAGAGAGAAGAGCAAAGGGGCATTTTGCTGTGAATTAAGCAATATAACTTCTCCAGTGTGCCAATTGTAGAATGTTTAATAAACGGTTACATGAATTTTTTGATGTTTTTTCCCCTCAACATTGAAATACTCTTTCATTGTTATTATGATCCCACCCAAGTTATTTAGTTATACTACTTTCCTTCTTTCTGCCTAACATCTTGCATATCAACATTCTTACCAGACTGATTGTGATGCTTGATTTCAGCTTTGTCCCTAGATCTACGGCTTATCTGTCCCTTGATTCCACCAGTCCAACCTGCCTGCTGAAGCAGGCCTGTACTCATGCATCCCCAACCCATATCCCATGTTCTACACTCCCTCTTACTCAAAACTCTCGGACACTCAGTTGTATTAATGAATGAATGAATGAATGAATGAATGAATGAAAAGAAAAGAAAAGTAAAACATGTCAAGTGATTAAATAGAGAAAATAGAATTTTATATGGAGAAATAGTTACAAAGCTTTCAGAGGGCTGAAAAGCCAAAGAAGTGACAGAGATTAACAAAAGCAGGAAGCTGCTAGCATTGCTATGACTGCAAAGACATGGAAAAGATGTTAATGAAACTCAAAACTAGGGCCATGCAATGAGATGCCAAAACCTACTTGGGGGAGTTGGGGTTATGGAAGAGACACAGCTGCTGTTAAAACACTGCAGGGAGCAGAAAAAAATAGAAATACTCTGGTTTCTCTTTTCCGTCTTCCAGTCTCCCACCAGTGCTTCCCTTTGACCAAGCTTAGTGAGAAGCCAATGGACAAAGAAGCTAAGAAAAATAATTTGTAGGATCAAACCCCTACAATTCAGAGCAGAGCAAGTCTGTTGCCATTACAGACACTGTCTGATCATTACTATCACAATTACAAGCCTTCTGTGGCAGGTAATGAGGATGTGCCCAAGATTTGAAATATAGGAGTCTTCAGTGCTATGCTGTGATCACCTATAGCTACAGACAGTCTGTGTCTCAATGCTGAAACTGCAAATGGTTCTCTGAACTTGGGTCCATCATAAAAAGCACCATAACTGTTGGTCCCCACAAGGACAACTTCCAGATAAATGTACATGGCATCTTCCTGGTTTCATGCTTTGCACAGAAGCCAGGTAACTAACCCATATACTTCTTTTGCCAGACAGTCTGGTGAAAGATACTTTATCTCCAAGCAGTACTAAGCAACATCTTTCAGCTTTACTGGAGGGTGCCCACCAATGTGATGGGAGGATTCTAGTAGGGGCAGAATCTATGACCTATTATCCTGTGGAATTTTGGCCCTAATTTCAGAACACAAAGAGGAAATGACTCAGTTGTGGAGGCCCAGTCCAGGAAGGCTTCAGGGAAGTTCTGCATGCACAGCTGGCTGCTGCCTGAGTCTTCCAGACCTTCTGAATTGAGGACCTCCCTGTGAGCATCAGAAGCACTCTAGAAATACTTCTCTATTCTTCTTGACACTCTGCCATTAGACCTCCCATCACTAATATGGAAACAGAATAAAGCTTTGTTGCTGCCTGCCCAACCTAACCACCTGTTGATGCCATGGAGAGAATAATATACTCAGTGGGGAGGCTTTGCTTCCAATTTGGCAAGATGGCCAGTTTCCCTGTGTGTGTTGAATCCATGGTGGTGACACACACCCAACTGAGAAACCTGCTGAATCCTACACTATGCTGAATTTTAAACCATGAAAAAAAACCATCCTCTACACTGTAGGATGAAAACAGTGCAGAACTACTTTCTGCATCCACTTTCTTTTTTTTTTTTTTAAAGATTTTATTTATTTATTCGACAGAGATAGAGACAGCCAGCGAGAGAGGGAACACAAGCAGGGGGAGTGGGAGAGGAAGAAGCAGGCTCATAGCAGAGGAGCCTGATGTGGGGCTCGATCCCATAGCGCCGGGATCACGCCCTGAGCCGAAGGCAGACGCTCAACCGCTGTGCCACCCAGGCGCCCCTGCATCCACTTTCTAATCCTAATAGCGCTCTACAACACTACTCACTTTAGTGTTATCTTCCTCACACAGATAGGATTTTCACCTTCCAGGATAACCAATCCAACTAATTTCCTCTTTGGAACGAAGTTTGGAGTTTTCAGGTTCTTCAAAGATCATGGTATTTGTCCACTATCCACCATTTTCTTACCCCACCTCACTGCTAATAGGTAAATAAGATCGTATTATTCAAGAACTCAAAGAGACTTGAGTTTATGTAATTTATACCCATAAGAGCACTAATCCATTGAACTTTCCATCACAAAATTAGCATACAGTGCCTTGCTGACTCTTGATTAAAGGTACCCTCATAGTTAATAGTTCTGCTTTCTACCTGGTTCTTGTCCACATTTCTCTGTGAATAATAGCTGACCATCTGAGCAAAGTACCAACTGCCTAGAGAGGTCATTAGGACATTCCCTGGTGGACCAAAAGCTAGTACAGTGTCACAAACAGGGACCTAAGTAAGAATTTCTAACAGGAGACCCCTTCCATCAGGCTTCCCATGAAGATGTACTAGTGCCTCTGCTGAAGTTGGAAGACAGCATCTGGCTTCCATTTGGGTTATGAAGATCACTGATTCCTTCCTCCCACAATCTTTTACCGCTTGGTGCACCCGTGGTCCCAAGCTATCTGAATGATTTGTTTCTTTGATATAACATCCCCTTTCCAACCTAGAAAGCAGGCAAGAAAAGTCTTGTTCCTGCACCTCAGCACTTCAGGGACCCAACTTATATTCTGTCTCTACCCTCATTCTGAATGTACTAGTTCTGTTCAGATGACTCTCATTTCTACCTTCTTTGCACATTATATTCCTTTCCCTGCTCAGACATTCACTGTGATATGGGTTTTAATTGGGTATCTGGCTTTGTAGATTTGATTCTTGGCACCTCACTCTGAAACTCATGGACCAGCTTTGACCTACCCCTGTATACAGCCCAGATTCTCAGAAACAATGTGGCCAAGGGCCGGAGCTCTAGGCTCTGCTTATGTACGACTTCATCCTGAGTAAGTAAGGACTACATTTGGCTTATACGCACAAAATGTTTTATACTGAATAATGCTGGCTGTTGAGTCAAACTCTTTATCAGAGGTGGACATATATGATTTATTAACCTTTACTTTCTAAGTGTTCAGATCTCAAATGTGAAACACACACACACACACACACACACACACACACACACACACACAAACTTGGTGTTTCTCCGATACTTTCCTTCTACCAGTCATCCTGGGATGTTAATTAAAAAGATATTGAACTTGGGGCACCAGAGTGGCTCAGTCAGTTAAGTGTCTGACTCTTAATTTCAGCTCAGGTCATGATCTCAGTGTCGTGTGATTGAGCCCCACCTCAGGCTCCACACCCAGCGGATTCTCTCTCACCCTCTCCCCCTCCCCGCCGACCTCACACTCCATCTCTCTCTCTCTAAAAAATAAATAAATCTTTAAAAAGATACTGAACTTGATCTTACTTAAGGAACACTAAGAAAGCCCTCAAATAGAGTTTTAATTGTCTCTGGGGTCATGTAGTTGCTTTAAAGAATTAATTCTCCTCCTTAAATATGAACAATTTTCTTTTCCCTCACCTACTAGGTAAATATTTATATAAATTCCATCCTTGAACGTTAGTTGAAAATAAAAAAATCCTCTTATGAATTAAACACTTTCTTAATATAATTAGAGTTGAGCCACCATAAATATACATGATCTATGATGTAATAAGCTAAAACCCAAGGAAACAGTGTGAGAGGTGCCAAGTTTCATTTTAGACTTGTATTCCTTGTATCTTTTTCTTAAGCACCAGTACCTTTTTTATATTCTTTGCACTACTCTCCTTCAATCCCAACTACCTAAACCAGTGTTTCTAAAATTCTAATGTGGGTATACATCATCTGCATATCTTGTTAAACTACCGATTCTGAATTATGAGGCCTGGGATAGAGCTTGAGATTCTGTATTTATAATAAGCTCTTAGATGATGCTGATACTGCTTGTTGCAGTCCATGCTTTGAGTAGTGAGTGTTTAATCAACTTATCCATATCACCTAATAAGGCATGAGAAGTATTTCTTTTCTCTCAGATGTTGGCATCTTTTCAGGCAATAAAGCAAAAGCCAAGTAAGAGATCCTGTCTGGTAGAATTTCCGACAGCAGCTCTGGACTCATGGGAGTCTAGAAGCAGTTCAGTGGCAGTTCTGGGGCAGCCCCCTCAACTCCCTCTTCATGGTTGCCGCCAAAAGTCTGGTGCGTTGGTTTTGTGGTGGTGTTCTAGAATCATGCAGATGAAGATGTTTTGTAAGCCAGAGAGTAGATTTGAAAAAGTTAGAACTAAGATATTCTAGTCATATACCCAGTGCAGAGTTTGAACTGTTTGGGGACAGTTTACTTCCACTTGACTGTTAGGAGACAGTTGCTAAGTGGCTTTCACTTTTCCATGATATTAGAAACTTACATCCTTTGCAGATTGATGCATAGAACAAAAGCAATAGCTGTTGAGCCTTGTGAGAAATATAAAAAAATATACATTTTCATATGCAATTGTTTTCTCAAATCAAAATTGTAAACTGTGATAAGAGAAACACATTTCCCCACATGGGCCTAGGGTGAGCAAGGTCTGTCTGTGAGCAATGCCTCCGCTAAAAACTACCGTCAAAGGACCAGTGCTTGGGGCCATTTCAAATCTCTTCAGGTCCTTTAGGTTAGACGAGTTTAACTTAAATCTTTGAAGAACTTAAATTCTGCTTTTATATTTCTTTTTATAAAATAAAAGCTCTTTGTTTAATGTGTCATTTTATCAGAATTTTACAGAAGTGATAGCATGAGGCACACAGTCTTCAGTATCTCTCTTATTAGCATCCCTAGGAAAGAATGGCAGAATTATATTTTCATGCAAGACACTAAGAAATAAAAGAATGATTTAGAAACAATATTAAAATTAGAAATGGGCTAGGTTCTGGGACTAGATACTATCTAGAAAATGTGGTAAATGGTCCACATTTTTCACACAGCATCACTCTGCATTGTGAGATTACCTGGGTCTTTTGGTGTGCTGGCTATTTCTTTGTAAGTGGTTGAGTAAATTTATCATCTCTGTGTCATATGAGCTCACTGCTGGCACCGGTTCAAGAAATCTCATTATTTTTTGATGTCTATGATGGATTAAAGATGAGAATATTGCTGGCCTAAGGCTTCGTTAGTCCCGCCTGTCATATTTGTCAGCTACAAAGCAGCTCTGCCAAAGGGTTAGGAGGGCGTTTGGGATAGTGGGCCATTAAAACGCGGTTCCATTACTTACACTCAGTTAGATTGAGGAAATGGAGGGTAACAAGTGTGAGAGTTGTCCCATGGGATCCATTTTCTTTGTTACACACCCAAAAAAGAAAAATCAAGATGACAGCAGAAACAGCAAGAAGCTCTCTCTACATGGGATGGCCACATCTTGTAATTTTTCACTGTGGGTGAAAAGTGCTTGTTTGGGTAACCTCACAGGCAACTCTGAGAGTTCTGTGGTCAGGCAATATCCTGCATGATCAGCCCGGATTCTTATATGGAACTGACCTTGGATGGTTCCCCAGCCTCTTAGAGGCAGAACAAGGCTGACTGAAGTCTTTTGAGTTCTCAGAACAAAGACTATCAGGGCATATGTTGAGAATAACCAGTAACACATTGTGATTGGAAAGGTATTCTCAAGAATATTTTAAATCCCTAATAACCTAATTTAAAATAACCTTTACTATTGTAATTTTTAAGTAGCCACTATATTCACAAGTTTTCACAAATACCATATAGTACAAGGTAAAGCAAAATTATATCTACAATGTTACTGAAAAATTGATGATCTTATTCATGGTAATGGTTTCTAAGTTTATTTCCTTCATGTTCATGTAGGAGGTAATACGTGTCAGACTACCCAGGGATGTAAGTGCCTTTGGGGATTTCTTCCCTAAAGCCCAATATAATCATTTATTGTACCAACTGCTCTAATAGATGATAGGGAGATCATGGTTTAAAAAAAAAAAAAAAGCCTTACAATTTGTTATGGTAATTGACATTAAATCAGCTTACAAATAAATATGTATTATGCATTTTGTTCAGTTCATTTCAAGGTATTTGTGAATCTTTTGAATCTTTTTTTTTTTTTCAAGATACCGTATTGGGAATTCTGGCTGATATAGACATGAAAAAACATCACCTTCTCAACCTGCATGATGATTATAGTCTTTTAGGAAAGAAAGACACATAAAGAGATCATATGATACTTTATAATATTGTAGGAAGCTGTGATTGTCCCTGATTCTCTTGATTCTTTTTCCTTCCCTTCCTCTCCTTTCCCTTCTCTTCTTTTTGTCCTTCCTTTTATTTAATTATCCAACAAATTATTATGCTGATAATATGTATCAGGGGCTATGTGCTAAGTGCAGCCAGATAGGATCAATTGACTGCTTACTGTGCGCCAGACATAATGCAAATTAGTTTATATTCATTAACTCAAGCAACTTTAAAAATGATGGTATTATTTTTGTTTTATAGACAAATTGGGACTCAGAAAGATTAAATAATTGGTGCAAATAGGTGGAAATGTTGGCTTTTGAACAAAAGTCTGTGTGATTTCATAGTGTGAAATACACTATACAATTACACAGGAGATCTGTGTTATACTGTGAGGTATTTTTCAAGGAAAATGCAACTTTTAGCCAAAACTGAATAAAGAGAAATCGTTTCTAAAACACGAAAATACTTATCCAAACCCTTGTCACTTAATTTTAATTCATTAAAAATGTCCCAAAATCAGTTAACTCTCACTAATAATGTATTTTTTAATAATGTGTTTTAATGCCTTTTACTAAATAATACTACAGAATAGTGTATATATATGTACATATATGTGTATATATGTACATATATATATATATGTGTGCATAATAAAAATTTTAGTTAAAATATTTTCATCTTTAAAATCTTAGCTCTGGGCTTAATGGAAAACTACTGGGACCTACTAACTGGCTGCACCAAAAACAGTGGTTGTGAAAGTTTAACTCTGAGAGAGTATGACTTTGGGCAAGTAGTGGGGTGTACTGGGAGAACATTCATAGTCATCTCTGTCAACTTGGCACACACATCCAGGAGGGCAGAGGGAGACAATTTGAAGTTTGTTAAAGGTCCGAAGTATAATATTTTTCCTTAACCTTCTTTAAGGCAGTAATGCAGGAGGGAAGGATTATGTTTTCCATTTTCACTTGACACGGAGGTCACATGATATCACACATTGGCTCTCTTTAAGCCAAATTTTCAGTGTAGGGTAGTCATGCCACTTTGAAGTGTAATGCCTTAAAGCTCTGCCAGCGATGTTTGGGGGAAACAGAATGGATATTAGCTACATAAGCCGCAGCTCCTCATGTAGTGCTTCTGAGGGAGAAAGTCAGTGGAAAGATAGATTAGGTGCTATTTTGGGAAACACACCTTTTAGTAGGACTAAGCTGTTACTTGACACCTATGAGGACCACGGAGTCTGGCGAAGTGTGGCATTGGCCACGGTAATGAGTTTAGGGCACTCCTGTGTATTTAAGTGCTCAGAGCTGCCCTAGCTAGGCCTGTTCCTCTACATGCACTGTGGACTCTAACTTAAGAAACAGCTCGCTCACCCACGTGCATGGCTGTGCACATCCGTCCCACAGGACAAGCCCTTCTCATCCCTCATCCCCACAGGCTCTTTCAGAGTAAACAGAACTGTTCACTCAAAGGAAGAATTGGATGTCTAAACGCCCCAAGATAAGTAAACTATTAATCCCTGCCTTAAGGCCTTTTTGGTGCCTAGACAAAAACTGTAAACAAGTTGAAATGTGTACCCTTTACCCTTTCAGTGTCATACATAGAACAACCTGATACCCCCAAATCTGATTTCATGCATCCAGTATTTTAAACTTTCAATCCGACTATGCCACCCTCCATATTAATCTCTAAAGCTTTGTTTTGTTCATGCACCCCTTATTCAAAGTAGTCAGTAATGCACCCCATCTACACTCCTTGTCCCCTATATATGTGACTGCTGGCTGTAGGATAAAGTCTATAGAATTTTCCCATAAAAATTTTCATGAGTTCAGATTCTTGAGTTCAAGGACCATGTCTATTATTTCTTTTGAATTCCTCAGTGTAGTTTCTAGCATGATGCCTTAAACATAATATGCCTTCATTAGCACTTGAAAATATTTGACTTTTTAATATTTTTTTTCTATTTTCAAAGCCACATTTGATAATAGTTAAGTTACTTCTTTGGAAGTAAAGAGTATTAGCAAAGGAGGATCATTTGTCCCATAATTTTTTAAAAAAATTATACAGTTTTTACGTTTAGCTATGCTTTGTGCAATATCGTGTTCTATTAAATTTTCATGATTCATTTTTAGCTATCCATACTTTTCTAAGAATAGGAAAATGTCTGTTGTTTTTGGTACTAGGAGAGTTCTGAAGCTTAAAATTTTACACAACAGAAACATTGTCTTTTTTCTCCTCTTGGACAGCTTAGCTAGAGTTTCTTAATGCTATTTAGTCATTCTACTTTTTAAGTGCCACAGAACTACCCTCTCGGGGTATTTTCTCCTTACTTTCTTCACCCTATTGCTTTCTCATCTCAAGAATAAAAAGGACAGTCACTGTTTCCTCTGTACATTTTCCATAAATTCCTTGTATTTTCCTCCAATTGCCATAACCTGTCGACATTTTTTAAATTTCCTGTTGAAAAATGAAAACTCTAAGGACACCTGGGTGGCTAAGTCAGAGGAACATGTGACTCCATCATGGGGTTGTGAGTTTGAACCCCATGTTGGGTATAGAGATTACTTAAATAAATAAAACTTAAAGAAAAAAAGAAAAAATAAAAATGAAAACTCTGATTTAAAAAAAACTATTAGGTTTCTAATTTGTTTATTTTTATAAAACAAGGTATAATTTAAATTCGTCAGATATTTAATATATTCTATTAATATCTATAATACAGTATCATAGGTGTATATATAGAGAGATGTATATAAGAATATAATAAACAACTAACTATATGCTGAAAAATTTCATTCCAAAATAAATTGCTGTATTTCTGAAAAAGTTAAATTAGGTGCAAATAGAGACATTCGCTGGCATTATTTGACCAAAAAAAGGAAGAGAAAAGAAAGAGAATGTCATTCTGCCTCCAGATACCCACTACGTGAAAGTAGCAAAATTTTACAGTGACAGAGAGAAGTTGGGAATCTCCAAATCTAGCAATACTCTAAATCTGACTTTTCTTAAATATAAGAAATAAAATGTTAAAGAATAGGAGATAAAACTAAGTGATTTATTCTCATAAATTAATGTAGCCAGAACGAACTTTTCATTTAAAACATCACCTGAATATTCAGTATTTATACTTGTAGAATTATATAAAAGTTATTTATTTAAAAAATATTAAACATGTTTATTGTAATAATTACATCTTAATAATTCCATCTTATGAATATTATCTATACTGGACACTGTATGCACTTATTAAGTTTCCTAGAAATCTTGAGTAGCAAGACAAAAGTGCTGAGCCCTTAATTCAAAGACAAATTACTACATTCTAAAGCTGGGATCATTAAACCAGGGAGTTGGCTACTCCTTAATAATTGAGATGAATAAATGGATATATAAATTAAGAATTCAGAAGTTTTCCTTCTCTTTTGAACTTTTCACATAAATTCTACACATAAGTTATATGTATAATACACCATGTAAACCCCTAAAACTTTGAATCACTCTGTATCTATGGTCAAAATCTGTTCTTTTTAAATTTATGCCATCTCAAAAGCACTATAAAAACCATATGAATAAAGTCGCACAACTGTCTGTAGTTCTTCTCCAAACTCATTGATTAGGAGCCAAATGGTAATTTATTCCAATGTATCAGGAAATGATTGTTCTGTTTCTTGTTTTGTGGTTGTAATGGCTCTATACTCATGAGGCTCTAGTATAAACATTTTTAAATGATCATTCTCTCTTTCTAATATTTATACATGAGTAATAATAAAGAGCAGATTATTTTTCTTTTGTTTTCAAGTGCTATGATATTTTAATTATATATACTAATAGACTGAGACATTAAAATACCACATGAAACGTGTAAACTACACAAATGGTAATAGGCAAATTAATTCTGCTGAGAAATATGTAGTGGCACATGTAAAACAAAAGAAAGAAAAGAAAAAAAAAACTTAAAAATAAGACTTACAGATTTTACTTCATGCTGTCTAAATGAATAATGAGGGTAATAAAATGACCCTTAATACACTCAGTGAATTTTCATCAATCACTTCTTAAAGTGTCTTTAACTATAAATCAGTCGCTTATTTCTGATAGTAAATTATTGTTTAAAGGATCACGTCCACGGTGACAGCTTTTGAAAGCCAACATAATGGCGAGATACTGCATATAGAAGATGCGGTTCATGCAGTCTTGAGTCTTGTGTGCAGGCAGCTTGATAGAGTTGGGGAAATGGGGTTAAAGGAAGTGATTGATCCAGCAAAGGAAGCTTCTGTATCTAGATAAATTATATCCGAGGTTGTATGACAAACTTACTAAAACTAAGTCAACTTTCGAGGATGTCACAATAGATGGGAAAGGTATTCAAACATGGACTACTAAGATACAATTTTCTAAGTCATGTAAAAGGTGGATACTTGACAGTGTCTGTCCCCCTAAATATTATAATAGACTGACAGACTATCTAAACACTTAGTTAAGAACCCACTCACTGATCACTGGGAGCAAATGTGAGTTTACTAAAATCAAATCATTGTAAATCACTTTACTTCCTCCTTTGTTGAGTTTGTCCCAGTTGAGATAAAAGGAGAGCCTGACCAGCAGGTCTCATTTAAAACTTTGGAGTCAGAAAATCTGGGCAGAGAAAACAAGCTGACCTCTAAGAGACTGCTGAGTAGAATCAAGTCAGACGCTTTTCTCAATGAAGACTTGATATCAGTGTTGTCTCAGAACTGAGATGGAGGGTTTCATGAAATCATGTTTGATATTGCAAGTCACTCTTCAAAGAACTCTGTAGTTTAGCAACACAGAGATGAGAAATGAAAACATTTGTCTTTGGCATATAAATGAAATAGTAAATTACAGATGTTATTTCAGTTCAGTTCAGAACAAAATTCTGGAAACTAGTCCATGAAGTCCCATTCCTGATGAGATTTAAAAGCTGATTTTCTTTTTTTTCTCATTAAATATACATTTTAATAAGTTTAAATTATATGTTCATTAATTTGAAGACAGTTTTAGGAGTCACCTTAATTTTATAAACAGCATCATTTCTAAAAATGTCAAGATCATTTTTGCTGTTTTCTTACCAGTTCTGATTTCAACAGGATCTGAAAATGATCAAAAATCATGCTGTTTATATCCCAGTTCCTTCTCACTCTGAACTCTGGAACAAATCACAAGAGATTTGGGGAACTCTAGTATATTGCACAGGGTTTCAAACCCTACAAAAATGGGTAGGATTAATTGAAATCCTAAAAAGCACCCAAGAGTTTTATTACTGGCTGGAAAATGTGCAGAAAATATGCTTCAAAATACAGTGGTTAGGGCAAAATATTTACACAAAGCAGTCCTAATTTTATCTGTATCAGAAACATTGTGTCATCCTTTTGAGTTTTACTTGCTAGATTAAATATCACTGAACAAAATATATGAGTATCAGTAATTTCCTCAGGAGTGTTGTTATTTGAGAAAAGTCTAACTATAGAAGGGCTAGATAAATGCACAATAGTCAAACCCAAGCTGATTACATTTAAATAAATTTGTTAAATTCTCTCATTTTTAAGTGATAAACTAAATGAATAAATGCCTGTATGCAAATCAAGCTTTTTATTTTTTTATTTTTATTTTTTTGTTTCATACATTATTTAATTGGATTGTTTGTTTCTTAAGGTCAAGTGTTGGGAGATTTTTTTTAATAATAATTTTTTATTATGTTAGTCACCATACAGTACATGCCTAGTTTTTGCGTAAACTTCCATGATTCATTACTTGCGTATAACACCCAGTGCATCATGCAGTATGTGCCTTCCTTAATACCCATCACCAGCCTATCCCAATCCCCAACCCCTCTCCCCTCTGAAGCCCTCAGTTTGTTTCCCAGAGTCCATAGTCTCTCATGGTTCATTCCCCCTTCTCTTTACCCCCCTTTCTTCTCCTACCAATCTTCCTACTTCTTATGTTCCATAAATGAGTGAAACCATATGATAATTGTCTTTCTCTGCTTGACTTATTTCACTTAGCATAATCTCCTCCAATCCCGTCCATGTTGCAGCAAATGTTGAGAAATCATTCTTTTTGATGGCTGAATAATATTCCATTGTATATATGGACCACATCTTCTTAATCCAGTCATCTGTTGAAGGGCATCTCGGCTCCTTTCACGATTTAGCTCTTGTGGACAATGCTGCTATGAACATTGGGGTGCATATGGCCCTTCTCTTCACTACGTCTGTATCTTTGGGGTAAATACCCAGTAGTGCAATGGCTGGGTCATAGGGTAGCTCAATTTTTAACTTTTTAAGGGACCTCCACACTGTTTTCCAAACTGGCTGTACCAACTTGCATTCCCACCAACAGGGTAAGAGGGATCCCCTTTCTCCACATCCTCTCCAACATTTGTTGTTTCCTGCCTTGTCAATTTTGCCATTCTAACTGGCATAAGGTGGTATCTCAAGGTGGTTTTGATTTGAATTTCCCTGATGGCTAATGATTTTCAACATTTTTTCATGTGTCTGTTAGCCATTTGTATGTCTTCATTGGAAAAGTGTCTGTTCATATCTTCTGCACATTTTTTAATTTGATTATTTGTTTCTCATGTATTGAGTTTGAGAAGTTCTTTGTAGACCTTGGATACTAATCTTTTATCTGTAGTGTCATTTGCAAATATCTTCTCCCATTCCGTGGGCTGCCTCTTAGTTTTTTTGACTGTTTCCTTGGCTGTGCAGAAGCTTTTTATCTTGATGAAGTCCCACAAGTTCATTTTATCTTTTGTTTCTCTTGCCTTTGGAGATGTGTCATGAAAAAAGTTGCTGTGGCTGATGTCGTAGAGGTTGCTGCCTATGTTCTCCTCTAGGATTTTGATGGATTCCTGTCTCACATCAAGGTCTTTCATCCATTTGGAGTTTATCTTTGTGTATGGTGTGAGAGAGTGGTCAAGTTTCATTCTTTTGCATGTAGCTGTCCAATTTTCCCAGCACCATTTATTGAAGAGACTGTCTTTTTTCCACTGGATGTTTTTTCCTGCTTTGTCAAAGATTAGTTGCCCAAAGAGCTGAGGGTCCATTTCTGGGTTCTCTATTCTGTTCCATTAGTCTATGTGTCTGTTTTTGTGCCAGTACCATGCTGTCTTAGTGATCACAGCTTTGTAGTATAGCTTGAAATCAGGCAACGTGATGCCCCCAGCTTTGTTTTTCCTTTTCAACAGTTCCTTGGTGATTTGGGGCCTTTTCTGGTTCCACACAAATTTAAGGGCTGTTTGTTCCAGTTATTTGAAAAATGTCATTGGTATTTTGATTGAGATGGCATTGAAAGTGTAGCTTGCTCTGGGTAGCACAGACATTTTAACTATGTTTATTCTTCCGATCCATGAGCATGCAATATTTTTCCATCTTTTTATGTCTTCTTCGATGTCTTTCAAGAGTGATTTGTAGTTTCTAGAATATAGATCTTTACGTCTCTGTTTAAGTTACTTCCGAGATAACGTATGATTTTTGGTGCTATTGTAAATGGAATGTATTCCCTAATTTCTCTTTCTTCAGTCTCATTGTTCGTGTATAGAAATGCAACTGATTTCTGAGCACTGATTTTGTATCCCGCCACATTACTGAATTGCTCTATAACTTGTGGTAGTTTCGGGGTGGAGTCTTTTGGGTTTTCCATATAGAGTATCATGTCATCTGCGAAGAGAGACAGTTTGACTTCTTCTTTGCCAATTTGGATACTTTTATCCCTTTTTGTTGTCTGATTGCTGTTGCAAGGACTTCTAGTACTATGTTGAATAATAGTGGCGAGAGTGGACATCCTTGTCGTGTTCCTGATCTTAAGGGGAAGGCTCTCAGCTTTTACCCATTGAGAATGATATTTGCTGTAGGCTTTTCATAGATGGTTTTTATGAAATTGAGGAACGTACCCTCTATCCCTACACTCTGAAGGGTTTTAATCAGGAAAGGATGCTGTATTTAGTCAAATGCTTTTTCTGCATCGATTGAGAGGATCATATGGTTCTTGACTCCTTTCTTGTTGATATGATGTATCACGCTGATCGATTTGCGAATGTTGAACCATGCTTGCATACCAGGGATGAATCCCACTTGGTCATGATGGATAATCCCTTTAATGTACTGTTGGATCCTATTAGCTAGGTTCTTTTTGGGAATTTTGGTGTCCATATTCATTAGGAATATCGGTCTGTAATTCTCCTTTTTGATGGGGTCTTTGCCTGGTTTGGGGATCAAGGTAATACTGGCCTCATAGAATGAGTTTGGTAGTTTTCCTTCTGTTTCTATTTTTTGAAACAGCTTCAGGAGAATAGGTATTATTTTGTCTTTGAATGTTTGGTAGAATTCCCCGGGGAATCCGTCAGGCCCTGGACTCTTGTTTTTGGGGAGGTTTTTGATCACTACTTCAATCTCTTCATAATTAATTGGTCTGTTTAAAAAATCAATTTCTTCCTGTTTCAGTCTTGGTAGTTTATAGGTTTCCAGGAAGGCATCCATTTTTTCCAGGTTGTTTAATTTATTGGCATAAAGCTGTTGATAAAAGTTTCTAATGATCCTGCCTATTTCATTGGTGTTGGTTGTGACCTCTCCCCTTTCATTCATAATTTTATTAATTTGGGTCCTTTCTCTATTCTTTTGAATAAGTCTGGCCAGTGGCTTATTGATCTTATTTATTCTTTCAAAGAACCAGCTTCTCGTTCTGTTGATCTGCTCTACTGTGCTCCTGGATTCTAATTCAGTGATCATTGCTCTAATCTTGATCAACTGCTTTCTCATGTGTGGATTAGGCCTGTTCTTCTGTTCCAGCTCCAGCTTCTTGAGGTGAGAATATAAAAACTGCATTTTAGATTTTTCTATTCTTTTGACTGAGGCTTGGATGGCTATTTATTTTCCCTTTAGGACCGCCTTTGCAGTGTCCCTTAGGTTTTGGACCATTGTGCTTTCATTCTTGTTGGTTTCCACAAATTGTTTAAATTGATTCTTAATTTCCTGGTTTACCCAATTATTCTTGAGCAGGATGGTTCTTAGTTTCCAAGTGTTTGAGTTTCTTCCAAATTTTTCCTTGTGATTGAGTTCCAATTTCAAAGCATTGTGGTCTGAGAATATGCAGGGAATAATTTCAGTCTTTTGGTATCAGCTGAGACCTGTTTTGTGATCCAGTATATGGTCTATTCTGGAGAACGTTCCATGTGCATTTGAAAAGAATGAGTATTCTGTTGTTCTGGGGTGTAGTGTTCTGTATATATCTATGAGGTCCATCTGGTCTAGTATATCATTCAAAGCTCTTGTTTCTTTGTTGATTTTCTGCTTAGGTGATCTGTCTATTGCTGATAGGGGAGTTTTGAGGTCCCCCACTATTAACCTATCATTATCTATATGTCTCTTTATTCTGGTTAAGAGTTGGCTTGTGTAGCTGGCTGCTCCCCTGTTGGGAGCATAGATATTTATAATTGTCATATCCACTTGTTGGATACATCCTTTAAGAATAATATAGTGTCCTTCTGTATCTCTAACTACAGTCTTTAGTTTAAAATCTAATCTGTCTGATATGAGAATTGCTATGCCAGCTCTCTTTTGAAGTCCATTGGCATGAAAAGTGGTTTTCCATCCCTTCACTTTCAGTCTGGATGTATCTTTAGGCTCAAGATGAGTCTCTTGTAGACAACAAATGGATGGGTCATGTCTTTTTATCCAATCTGCAACCCTGTAGCGTTTTATGGGAGCATTTAGGCCATTCACATTGAGAGTGATTATTGAGAGATATGATTTTAATGATGTCATATTGCCTGTGAAGTCTTTGTTTCTATAGATTGTAAATTTCTGTTCTGTATCACTCTTGGGGCCTTTTTACTTTTATAGAAGCTGCTTTAATAGCTCGTGTAGGGCTGGTTTTGTGGTTATGAATTCGGTCAGTTTCTGCCAATCCTGGAAGGTCCTTCTGGCTCCATCAATTCTGAACGACAGCCTTGCTGGATAAAGGATCCTTGGCTGCATGTTTTTCTCAGATATAGCTTTAAAAATATCCTGCCAATCCTTCCTCTCTTTCCAGGTCTGTGTAGACAGGTCTGACGTTATTCTGATATTTTTGCCTCTTTACGTAAGGATTTTCTTCCCCTGGCCGCTTTCAATACTGTATCCTTGGATCTAATATTTGCGAATTGCACTATGACATGACATGATGTAGGTCTGTTGTCATTGACCTTGGAAGGGGTCCTCTCTGCCTCTTGGACATGAATGCTTGTTTCCTTTGCTAGATTAGGGAAGTTTTCAGCTACAATTTGTTCAAATATCTCTTCTAGACCTCTCCCTTTCTCTACCCCCTTGGGGATGCCAATGATTCTGACATTGGAATGTTTCACTGAGTCAGTAATCTCCCATAATATACATTCTTGAGATTGGATTTTTTTGAGCCAAGTTTCTGTTTTAACTTTCTCTTCTACCATCCCATCCTCCAATTCAATAATTCGTTCTTCTGCCTCATTTACCCTTTCAGAGCATCTAGTTTTGACTGCATTTGATTCACTTTTAATTTCTGCCAGATTTGCTCTCATTTCCACCCTTAGAGATTCTATATTCTCATTAATGTTTTAATATTTTTTTTCAAGTCTACACAGCATCTTGACCATTGTTACTCTGAACTCCATTTCTGATAATTTGGTTATATCCATATACCTCGGTTCTGTTGCAGAGGCCACAGACTCATTAGCTTTTCTTTTCTTGGGGGGATTTCTACTCCTCGTTATTCTGATGAGGAGAGGTTGCGGGGTTGCCCAGAGCCCAAATTATTGACCAGGACCCAGGCAGTGTGCACTTGTTTTATAGGGACCTTAGGTATGTGGGCTTCCTGATTTTTCAGCCTGCCTTCTGGGGGAGGGGCCTGCTACCCTGATACTCAGGCAACCCTGTTTGGGTAGAGTCACCCTGTCCCCTGCAAGGGGGGATGGGAATGGGCACAATGTGAGCTGGTATTTCTGGGCTTTTGTTCTCTGGCGGCTTTCCCTGGCGGTTTTCTGTGGCTCTTCACAGAGTCAGAGCAGCAGTGGCCGTATCCTAGCCTCTGTCTCAGAACCAAGAGATCACAGTCCTCTCTCCACTGAGCTCTCCTGACCACTTTAACTCTGTTTCTGTCAGTGCTGCTAAAAACCGTGCAGTGTCCTGAGTGTGCACCCCACAGCCTGTGTCCCAGCCCTTACTTCTAGGGCTGGCATGTCTCTGTCCTTTGTGCTTCTAACTCTGCCAGCCACCCCCGGTTCCTGCGCGCGCTCCCGAGCTCCCTGTTTCAGTGTGGTTTGCTCGAGCTCCGGAGTGCCGAACGTGCTCCTGTTCTCCCGGTATCAGTCTGGTTCCAGTGAGCGCTCTGGAGCTCCGGATTTCAGTCTGGTAGCATGAGCACTCCTGAGCTCCCAGTTTCAGTCTAGTTCAAGTGTGCGCTTTGGAGCTCCGGTTTTTAGTTTGGTAACGGGCGTTCCCAGGCTCATGGTCTCAGTCTGCTCTCTCACGGGTGCTGGTCCACGAGTCCAGCCCACTCCCCAGTGCAGGTGGCTCCTGCTTCCCAGAGCCCGAGCGCAGTGGCTCCCTCCCCCTTCCTTTTATCTTCCGATATCTGTGTGTGGATTCATGGCTCCCTACTTCGTACCTCCATACTCAGCACTGGAGATGTTCATTTGTAGAGATCCAGATGTATCTTCCTGCGTCTCAGGCTGATTCCATGGGTTTTCAGGATGGTCTGGTACATATCCAACTTGACTCAGGAGACCAGCTGAAAAAGGGGATGCCTACTCCACCGCCATCTTTTTCCCTCTCTGCAAATCAAGCTTTTTAAAAATAAGGACATTTTTTCATTGACTTAAATTTATCAGATGACCAAAACAATGAAAATATTAGATAGTAAGGAAATTTTATTTGAAGCTTATATCTCTGGACTCTATACTCTATCAGAGAATATAAATCCAATTATTTATTACCATGTATGCATACCATCACTACTTGTTGCTTAGGCCATGATTAAAATGCAGGTTGGGGAGTAGAGCTGACCTCACACTTGATCTGTAAGAACACTTTGGAAATATCTAGGGACTAAGCCCTGGGTTTCCTTAGCCTTTCTTTCTGCTGTTGTCAGGAGGGATAGAATACCTCTGGTTTAGATTGAGCATTGGCAAGAATACAGAGCAACCTGAAGCAGCTATTTGGAGGAAAGCTAGAACGTTCCTCTGTAGAGTGACAAAAAAATTGTAGTATCTATACTAAAGGATCATAGCCCATTAAATGTCCCTTTAAAGGAAGTTTAGTCTTCATAGATAACCTGTAAGGAGGAAACACATGCTGCCTGAAGTCTTGCTTAATCTTTTGTAACACATGAATGTGAAGAGTAGAGAGATGGAAGATGTCAGAAAAAGCAATTGTATCATAAGTAAGAAATGAGCAATCACAGAATGTTATGCTCTCTTACCTTACCTGTAGTGACACTCTGTGATTATTTTCTGTCTTTCCAGTCATTCTTTTCCTATCATTGTCTCTTCTCCCTATGCTTATTACTTACTTACTGTTTTCTACATTCTGTCCTTGTATGGCTTCCTGTTTCAGTCAACTTTCTCTCCCTATGGAATCTGACTTACTATGCACTCTATTCTCTATATCTAATCCCTTCACAAATCTTACGCTTTTGCCTTCTGTCATCCATAGTGCATTATTTGCCAAACACTTCAACCTCCCATTGGAACATTCAGCTCACTTTCTTGATCTACAAGAGAACTCCAGGCTGAGGACACTGCTTCCCCTGTCCACCACCCAAGGAGTGTTCACTTTCCCTCCAATAACTGGGCCCCCAGAGTGAGATATTTCCTCATTTCCACTTTTACAACTTCTTCTTTCTCTTTCACTAGAAGCTCCTAGATCACAAAGGTATATCAGCTATGCTCTCCTGAGTCCCATGTCATACCCCTCATTTCTGGGAGTACCATTTTCATTCACTGTGAATTTAATATGCAAGTAGGTTAGCCTCCAGCACTCTCACCTCTCAATTACTTCAGCTTCTCTACTTTAATGATATGGTCAGCCTCACTAATTTATTCACTCCTCCTTTGGTCAGTACTCTTTTCACCCTCCTTCAGTAGTTGAAATTCTGTTGTCATTTATTATATTTATTCCCCTTTATTGCTATCTCCCTTGCCCCTCTTTCCTTTCATGATGCTTTCTTGGTAAAACTAATTATGAAAAAGTAGAGAGGCCTAATTAGATAGGGTGGTCTGAGACCTGATGTGGAGAAGGAGCCATGTACAGAACTAATAGGTGAGAATTCAGGGCACAGGGAATAGTATTGAAAGGTACTTTGTTGGAAAGAGTTTTTATGTTCAAGACTCTTAAGTAAGTTTCTGTAGCTGTGAACAATGGATTGAGGAGGAGGGGAATGAAATGAATTTGGAAACCAAAGATGGACACTGGATAAGGGAAAACCTAGAAAGCTTTGGTAAGGAGTCTGCCTTTTATTCTTGGTTCTGTGGAAAGTCTCCAGAAGGGCTCCTGAAAAGGAGTTTTTTAAGTCAGATATTTAAACAATGTGATTCTAACTTCTATGTGAAAATTGATTATAAAGATACAAGAGTGAAAGCAGAGGGACCACTATGAGATGTCAATGGGATTATTTACATGTGGGGATTCAAATGGGCTGCTGTATATTCATATCTGGAGTTACGGAATATATTAGTCTGCTTGAACTGCCATAATAAAATGCCATGGACTGGGCAGCTTCCACAACACAAGTTTACTTGATTATAGTTCTAGAGATTGAGAAGTCTGGGATCATGGTGCCCATAAGGGAGGTTTTCTTCTGAGGCCTCTTTCCTTGTTCTTTAGGCAGTTGCCATCTGGCTGTATGCTCACATAACCTCTTTGTACACAGAGAGAGAAAGAACAAGCTCTCTGGTGTCTCTTCTTTTATGGGTACTAATCTTATGGAACCAGGGCCCCACCTTCATGACCTCATCTAACCCTAATTACACCCAAAGGTTTCAAATGCAAATACCATCATATTGGGGATTATAGCTTCAACATATGAATTTGGGTAGGGAGGGGGGTACAGTTCAGTCCATAATACAGGTCAGGCTAAATATGTGAAATTAGGAAGGAAATTTCTTTTTTACCGGAAGAAACTTTGGAATGTAGGATGTATGAGGTTTCCAATGGTAAGAACAGTAGAACTTTCATTTTTATATATTTATAATTTTACATAAACTCTGTCTTCTGTAGAACTTAAATCTTTTTTTTTTTAAGATTTTATTTATTTAGTTGACAGAGATAGAGACAGCCAGCGAGAGAGGGAACACAAGCAGGGGGAGTGGGAGAGGAAGAAGCAGGCTCGCAGTGGAGGAGCCTGATGTGGGGCTCGATCCCAGAATGCCGGGATCACGCCCTGAGCCGAAGGCAGACGCTTAACAACTGAGCCACCCAGGCGCCCCTTAAATCTGCTTTCTACATTGGCTTCCATCAAAGATATTCTTATCTTTTATTGAGTACTGCCCATGTGCCAGGCACTTTATACCCATTCACTGTCATCACAACTTTGTTGGGTAGGTATTATCATCTTCATTGCACAGGTGAGGACTGTGAAGCCTAGAAAGTGTAAAAAACTTGACCATAGTACCATAACCAGGATTCAAGCTCTGGTTTATAGGACTCTGAATTCCTCACTTTCATCTATCTCACTTGATTCCCTAAACCATGCCCACAAACCCCCAAATCAGGTGTTGCCTTCCGCTGCTAAATTTTACTCACAGTTCTTTCTCAAGCTTTTTGAGTGAATTTACCCATCATTTGTATTTGTGTAACATCTTTGCACATCTCCATTTAATAGGTTACTCATGTATTGCAGCTAACATTGAGCATGACGAGCCATGTGATGTAGTTTTGTACTGCTCCCACCAGTAAATGAAATAAATATCCCTAAATTAATATTTAAATTTGCAAATGAATTTTTGAGAAGATAACTTGTCTGTGCAACATTTTCATTTGACTTTATTTAATTTACTCTTTATAGACTCGTTTTTATTTTTAATTATTATAATTTTTAAAATTTATCAAAAATAAATACTACTTTTCCTTGAGACTTAACTATAGGATGGGGATTTCTCCACATGTCCAAAATTTATCAAAATGTAGTGGATATGATAGTAATAAGCCTGCAGACATGATTTACCGTTTCCTCAATTTCATCATCTGTAAAATAGCAATAACAAGAATTATTCCTAAGCAATTTGGTAAACTTCTTTGGATTGCATGTTAAACATTCCAATCCAAGAGGGGCAATTACTATTAATAACCACAAAAATAATTAACTTTAAAACAAATTCTTCATTTGTGTAGTGCTTACATTCATATTATACATACACATTAGTTCAAGCATTAAAACTTAAAGAAAGCATCCTACTATTTTCAAACCTCTGAATTTATGTGTAAAGCTGATTGTTAGCTTTGAAAAAAAGAATGCTCAGAGCTTCGCACAAAACTGAGTGCCAAACAAATACTGTTTCTCAAATAATCTCACTCAAATGAGAAAATGTGATGTGGATAAAAGAGAGAGTGATAAGCAGAACTCTATTCTAGTTCTGATTCTGTAATTTCTTTGTTATTTGTCTCAACCTCTCTATGCCTCAATTTCTTCACCAGCAAATAATTTAATTGTGTTAAAATACATCTTAGAGCTCTGCGATTCTATGGTTCTGTGATTATTCTTTTGAGGGGGAGACTCAAATATCCCAACTGTTTCTTTAATACAGGTGATTCAGTTTCAACTTAATCCCCTTTATCGGCCTTTATGATAATTGATTCATAGTGGCTTTATAGTTATGGTAGAATTATTTAAAATGAGATATTTTGTGTTCAGATTGCCATTTTTCTGTGTTACATTGTGTAAGTCACTTGGCCTTTCTGTCTAGTATAATATTTTCCTATCTTTAAAATAGGGATGACTGTGAGATTTAAAGGGGTTTGTATAAACACAGCCTGTATCAACATGTGGCATTTGACTACAGGGTACACATGCAAATAATGACAAGCTTTTTGTCACTCTTATCATTATCAGTTGCCAAATACTGTTTCCAAACATCTTTTCTTCCATTCAGCTTTAAATGCCTTATTATAAAAATAGTACTTTTTTTAAAGAGGGAATTGAGATGCCATTCTCTGTGCCTTTCAAGTATTTTGTTGTTGTTGACCTTTCTGATTTTAATTTCAGTGTAGTTACTATACAGTGTTACATGAGTCTCAAGTATATGATATAGTGATTCACCACTTCTATATATTACTCAGTGCTCATCAAGATATGTGTGCTTTTTAATCCCCAACACCTATTTCACCCATCCCTACCCCCACCCCTGGGAACCATCTGTTCTCTATAGTTCAGAGTCTGTTTTTTTTTGTTTGTCTCTCTCTCTCTTTTTTCCCCCCTTTTTTCATTTGTTTTGTTTCTTAAATTCCATATATGAGTGAAATCACATAGGATTCGTGTTTCTCTAACTGGCTTATTTTGCTTAGCATTATTCTCTCTAGATCCATCTATGTTGTTTCAAATGGCAAGATTTCATTCTTTTTCATGGCTGAATAATAATCCTTTGTGTGTGTGTGTATATGTGTGTATATTATATATATATATATCTTCTCCATCCATTCATCTATTGATGGACACTTGGGCTGCTTCCATAGTTTGGCTAATGTAAATAATGCTGCAATAAACGTAGGGGTGCATAAATCTTTTCAAATTAGTGTTTTCATATTCTTTGGATAAATACCCAGTAGTGTCATTCCTGGATCATAGGGTAGTTCTATTATTAATTCTATTATTAATTATTAATTTTTTGAGGAATTGCCACAGTTTCTACATCAGTTTGTATTCACAACAACAACGCATGAGGGTTCCTATTTCTTTACATCCTCACCAACACATGTATTTTCTTGACTTTTTGATTGCAGCCATTCTGACAGGTATGAAGTGATATCTCATTGTGGTTTTGATTTGTGCTTCCCTGATAATGAGTGGTGCTGAGCATATTTTCATGTGTCTGTTAGCCATCTGGGTGTTTTCTTTGGAGAAATGTCTCCTCACGTCTTCTGTGCATTTTTAATTGAATTATTTGTTTTGGGGTTGTTGAGTTGTATAAGTTCTTTATATATTTTGGATACTAACCATTTATCCAATATGTCATTTATAAATATCTTCTGCCATTCAGTAGGATCCTTTTTAGCTTTTCTTGATTATTTCTTTTGCTGTGCAGAGGGTTTGTTGTTGTTGTTTTCTTTTGATGTAGTATTAATAGCTTATTTTTGCTTTCATTTCCCTTGCCTCAAGAGACATAGCTAGAAAAATATTGCTATGGCCTGTGCTCGCTTCTAGGATTTATATGGTTTCAAGTCTCATATTTAGAGCCTTGATCCATTTTAAATTTATTTTTGCATATGATGTAAGAAAGTGGTCCAGTTTCATTCTTTTGCATGTTGCTGTCTAGTTTCCCAACACCATTTGTTGAAGAGACTGTCTTTTTCTCATTGCATATTCTTTCTTGCTTTGTTGAAGATTAATTGACAATATAACTGGGTTTATTTCTGGGGTCTCTATTCTATTCATCTTGTGTCTGTTTTTGTGCCAGTACCATACTGTTTTGATTACTACAGCTTTGTAATATAATTTGAAGTCTGGAATTCTGATACCTTTTTCTTTTTCAAGATTGCTTTGGCAATTTGGGGTCTTTTGTGGTTTCATACAAATTTAGGATTGTTTGTTCTAGTTCTGTGAAAAATACTGTTGGTATTTTCACAGGGATTACATTAAATGTGTAGATCATTTTGGGTAATATAGACATTTTAACAATATTTGTTCTTTCAATCCATGAGCATGGAAGGTGTTTCCATTTCTTTGTGTTGTCTTTGATTTCTTTCATTAGTGTTTTATAGTTTTCAGAGTACAGGTCTTTCACCTCTTTGGTTAAGTTTGTCCTAGGTATTTTATTATTTTTGATGCAGTTATAAATGGGACTGTCTTCTTAATTTCTTTTTCTGCTGCTTCATTATTAGTGTATAGAAATGCAATGGATTTCTGTATATTGATTTTGTATCCTGAAACCTTACTGAATTCGTTTATCCGTTCTAGTAATATTCTAGTGGAGTCTTTCAGGTTTTCTGTATATACTATTATGTCATCTGCAAATAGTGAAAGTTTTACTTCTTCCTTGCCAGTTTGGATGCCTTTATTTCTTTTTGTTGTCTGATTGCTGTAGGTAGGACTTCCAGTACTATGTCCAGTAGAAGTGAGAGCACACATTCTTGTTTTGCTCCTGATCTTAAGGAAAAAGCTCTCAGATTTTCCCCATTGAGTATGATGTTCGCTGTGGGTGTTTCATATAAGGCCTGTATAATGTTGAAGTATGCTCCTCTAATCCTACTTTGTTGAGGGTTTTATCATGAATTGATGTTGTACTTTGTCACATGTTTTTTCTGTATCTATTGAAATGATCATGTGGTTTTTATCCTTTCTCTTATTGACATGTTGTAACATGTTGATTGATTTGCAGATATTGCATCCCAGGAATAAATCCTGTTTGATCATTGTGGTTTTGATTTGAATTTCCCTGATGGCTAATGATGTTGAACATTTTTTCATGTGTTTGTTAGCCATGTGCATGTCTTCTTTGGAAAAGTGTCCATTCATGTCTTCTGCCCATTTTTTGACTTGATTATTTGTTTTTGGGGTGTTGAGTTTGAGAAGTTCTTTATAGATCTTGGATACCAGCCCTTTATCTGTAGTGTCTTTTGCAAATATCTTCTCCCATTCCGTGGGTTGCCTCTTTGATTTGTTGACTGTTTCCTTTGGTGTGCAGAAGCTTTTTATCTTGATGAAGTTCCGAAAGTTCATTTTTGCTTTTGTTTCCCTTGCCTTTAGAGACATGTCATGAAAGAAGTAGCTGTGGCTGATGTTGAAGAGGTTATTGCCTATGTTCTCCTCTATGATTTTGATGGATTCCTGTCTCACATCAAGGTCTTTCATCCATTTAGAGTTTATCTTTGTGTATGGTGTAACAGAATGGTCTAGCTTCATTCTTCTGTATATAGCTGTCCCATTTTCCCAGCACCATTTATTGAAGAGACTGTCTTTTTTCCATTGGATATTTTTTCCTGCTTTGTGGAAGATTAGTTGACCATAGAGTTGAGGGTCCATTTCCGGGCTCTCTATTCTGTTCCACTGATCTTTGTGTCTCTTTTTGTGCCAGTACCATGCTGTCCTGGTGATCACAGCTTTTTAATATAGCTTGAAATCAGGCAATGTGATGTGTCCAGCTTTGTTTTTCTTTTTCAACATTTCCTTGGTGATTCAGGGTCTTTTCTGGTTCCATATGGATTTTAGGATTGTTTGTTCCAGCACTTTGAAAAATGGCATTGGTATTTTGATCAGGATGGCATTGAAATTATAAATTGCTCTGGGCAGCATAGACATTATAACAATGTTTATTCTTCTGACCCATGAGCATGGAAAGTTTATTCCATCTTTTTGTGTCTTCTTCATTGTCTTTCATAAGTGTTCAGTAGTTTCTAGAGTATAGATCCTTTACCTCTTTGGTTAAGTTTATTCCAAGGTAGCTTATGGTTTTGGTGCTATTGTAAATGAAATCGATTCCCTAATTTCTCTTTCTACAGTTACATTGTTAGCATATAGGAAAGTAACTGATTTCTGTGCATTGATTTTGGATCCTGTCACATTATTGAATTGCTGTATGAGTTCTAATAATTTGAGGGTGGAATCTTTTGGGTTTTCCACATAGAGTATCATGTCATCTGCAAAGAGTGAGAGTTTGACTTCTTCTTTGCCAGTTTGAATACCTTTTATTTCTTTTTGTTGTCTGATCGCTGTAGGTAGGACTTCTAGTACTATTTATTAGTGTATTGTGAAATTTAGTTTCCTAATATTTTGTTGAGGATTTTTTATCTATGTTCACCAGAGATATTGGCTTGTAGTTCTCTTTCTTTTGTGGCGTTTTTATCTGGTTTGATATTGGGGTAATGCTGGCCTCATAGAAAGAATTTGGAAGTTTTCCTTCCTCTTTTATTTTTTGGAATAATTTAAGAAGAATAGGTATTAACTCTTCTTTAAATGTTTGGTAGAATTCACCTGTGAAGCCATCTAGTCCCGGACTTTTGTTTATAGGGAGATTTTTGATTACTGATTCAATTTCATTGCTGGTAATCAATCTGTTCAAATTTTCTATTTCTTCCGTCTTCAGTTTTATAGTTTATGTGTTTCTAGGAATTTATCCATTTCTTTTGGTTGTCTGATTTGTTGGCATATGATTTTTCATAATATTCTCTTACAATTGTCTGTATTTACGTGGTGTTGGTTATTTCTCCTCTTTCATTTGTGATTTTATTTGAGTCCTCTCTTTTTTCCTTTTTTCTTTCTTTTTTTCTTTCTTTCTCTCCCTTTCCTTTCCTTCCTTTTCCTTTTTCCTTTTTCCTTTTTCCTTTTTTTCTTTTCTTTTTTCTTTTCTTTTCTTTTCTTTTCTTTTCTTTTCTTTTCTTTTCTTTTCTTTTCTGACTCTGTCAGGTTTATCAATTTTGTTGATCTTCTCAAAGAACCAGCTCCAGTTTTCATTCATCTGTTCTATTGTTTGTTTTAGTTTCTGTATTATTTATTTCTGCTCTAATCTTTATTATTTCCTTCCTCATGCTCATTTTGAGTTTTGTTTGTTTGTCTTTTCCTTTAGGTGCAAGGTTAGGTTATTTATTTGAGATTTTTCTTACTTCTTGATGGGGGCCTGTACTGCTACATACTTCCCTCTTAGAAGAGTTGTTGTTGGATCCCAAAGATTTTGGAACATTGTATTTCATTTTCATTTGTCTCCATTTTTTTAATTTAATTTATTTTTTTATTCATTCATTGTTTGGTAGCATATTATTTATCCTCCATGTATTTGTGCTCTTTCCAGATTTTTTTCTTGTGGCTGATTGCTAGTTTCATAGCATTGTGGTCAGAAAAGATGAACAGAATGACTGATTTTTTTTTTTTCATTTGTTGAGACTTATTTTGTGGCCTACTATGTGATCTATTCTGGAGACTATTCATGTACTCTTGAAAAAAATATGTGTTTGCTGTTTTAAGATGCATTGTTCTTAATATATCTGCTAAATCCATCTGGTCTAGTGTTTCATTCAAAGCCACGGTTTCTGTGTTGGTTTTCTGTTTGGATGATTTGTTCATTGATGTATGTGGAGTGTTAAAGTCCCCTACTATATTGTATTGCTATTGACTAGTTCCTTTATGTTTGTTATTAAATGTTTTATGTTTTTGAGTACTCACATTTTGGGTACATAAATATTTACAATTTTTATATCTTCTTCTTGGATTGTCCCCTTTATTATTATATAGTGCCCTGCTTTGTCTCTTGTTACAGTCTTTGTTTCCAAGTCTGTTTTGTCCAGTGTAAGTATTGTGACTCCAGCTTTCTTTTGACATCCATTTGCATGATAAATATTTCTCTGTCCCCTCACTTTCAACCCGCATGTGTCTTTAGCTCTGAAATGAGTTTCTTATAAGCAGCATGTAGATGTGTCTCATTTTTTTTAATCCATCCTGTCACCTTATGACTTTTGATTGGAGTGTTTAGTCCATTTACATTCAAAGTAATATTGACAGATATGTATTTATTGCCATTTTGTCACTTGTTTTGTGGTTCCTTTTATAGTTTTCTGCTGATTATTCTTTTCTTGCTTTCTTTCATGGTTTGCTGACTTTCTTTATTGATATACTTGATTCCTTTCTCTTCTTTGCATATCTATTACTGGTTTTTGATTTGTGGTGATCATTAGGTTTTTATTTAGCATTTTCTGCATATAGCAGTCTATATTAAATTGACAATGTTTTAAGTTTTAGGTATACAGTGTCATATTTTACACTTTTTTTATGAATCTCTAAACTTATTTTTACAGATATATTTATTTTTATTGCTTTTGTGTTTCCCACTTTTCAAACTCTTTCTTATTTGTGCTCTTTCCTTTCCAGTTAAATAGTCCCCTTTCACATTTCTTGGAGGGGTGTTAAGTGGTCATGAACTCCTTCAACTTTTGTTTGAGAAACATTTATCTCTCCTTCTAACCTGAATGATAGCTTTGATGGATAGAGTGTTCTTTGCTGTGATTCTTTTCTTTCAGCACCTTGAATATATCATGCCCCTCTCTTCTGGTCTGCAAAGTTTCTGCTGAAAACTTAGCTGATAGCCTTATGGGTGGAAAGGGGGGTGTGGTAGGTTCTTGTATGTATCTGTCTTCTTTCTTCTTGCTGCTTTTAAATTTCTCTCTTTATCACTAATTTTTGCCATTTTAGTTCTATGTTTTTGTGTGGACCTCCTTGGGTTGATTTTGTTGGGGGATCTTTGGGCCTCTTGGATCTGGATGTCTGTTTCCTATTTCTTCAAATATATTTTCTATCCCCCTTTTCTCTTCTTCATCTTCTGGGATCCCTATAGAGTGAATGTTACAGTGCTTGATGGAGTCACTGAGTTTCCTAAGTCTGTTTTCAGTTTGTATAATTTTTTTCTGTCACCTGCTCAGCTTGATTACTTCCTCTACTCCATCTTCATGTCACTAAGTTGTTCTTCTGCTTCCTCTATCCTGCTATTTATTCCATCTAGTGTATTTTTAATTTCATTTATTGTGTTCTTCATCTGATTGGTTCTTTTCCATCTCTTTATTAAGAGTCTCGCTGATATTCTCCATTCTTTTCTCAAGTCCAATGAATATTTTTATGATCATTAGTTTAAATTCTCTATCAAACATATAACTTATATCTAGTTCACTTAGGTCTCTCTCTGTGGTTTTCTCCTGTTCTTTCACTTGGGACATATTACTCTGTTTCCTCATTTTTTCCAACTCTCTGTTTCTTTGTATTAGGAAGGTCAGCTACATCTCCTCTCTTGAAAGTAATGGCCTTATGAAGAAGATGTCCTATAGTGCCCTGCAGTGCAGGGTCTCCTATTCCCCAGAACCTGGTGTTTCAGGGGGTGTCTCTTATGTGTGTTGCATGTGCTCTGCTATTGAGTCCTGGCCACTTTTTTCTTCAATCCAGTCTTCTGCAGAGGCTCTCTTTGCCTGTATAGGCAGTGTGTATTCCCTGGCTGGGGTGAAGCACACAATTTTAACAAGGTATGTGCTGGTCCACTTGAGAAATGAGACCTGCAGCTGCCACTGCAGAGACTGGGGCTGCATAGGTAGGGTGCACAATTTTAACAAGGTGCAACTGGGGCTTCCATAGGCACCACTGTTGTATCTGTTACCACTGCCACTGCCACCACCAGGACTGAGGCTCTCAAAGCATGCTAGTCAGGAGACATGGTGTTGGCAAGGTTTTTGCAGGTCTTCTGGGGGAGGGGACCTACAGCACCCCACAGGACTGAGGCAAGTGTGACTGGAAAGGGTGGATCTGCTGAAGCATGGGGAGGTGGGGCCTGGTATAAGGATGTTAAATAGTGAATATCATTGCTGGGCTGGTTCCTACAGGTGGTTTGTGTGTTTATGCTGAGGGGCCAGGGGAAAGGAATGGTGCCTGCCAGCTGCTTCTTTTCCTGGAGGGGTTTTCCTATGATCCCTGTTCCTCTGGGACAGGCTCTGAGATGAATAAATAGCTCTGTCCCTTGTATGCCTGAGACATTTTTCAAACTACTACTTCTACATTGTATCTTTACATGGTCCATTTTGCTCCTGTGGCTTTCAAGTTCTTTGCAAAATAGGAATAGTCTTCCAGTAGCTTTTTTCTTTTTTTCTTTTTCACATTTATAAATCAAAATCAATGAAAAAGTATCTCATATGTATTATCAATATTATTTACATTATTTTCTTAAATATTCTGGGGGTTTCTTTGTAATTTTCCAGTAAAATCTCAGACATATATAATGTATATCTATACATATATCTATTTATGTGTGTGTATATATACTTGTTGTATCTTTTCAGTGGCTTTCAGTTTTTATTTTTCACTTATTATCCTTAAATATTACCTTGAAAATTGAGTGTCTTCTGTTGTTAGGTCACATATTTATGCAACTACACCAATTTTTAATTAATTAATTTGTATGTTAAAAGGTGGTTCTATATACATGATGGTGAGAATTCTCTCCCTCACATATTTCTGGAGTAGACAAACAATTTACTTGTCTTTCAGGCCCTGATTCTGTGGAAGATTGCCCACCTGAGGCCAAAAATCTTAATATAAACCCCAAGTTTATAGTTCCATCCCCACACTGCATCAACTTCCCCTCCTCTGTTCTGTGCAGATACTGTATGTCAGGATCTCATTTATTACCACATCAGTGCAAACTGCTCTCTTTTGTCAGGGGTAGTAAAAGGTCTTATCTTTGAATTAACCATAATGTAACTCCCTTTCCTTTTCTTAGTTTATAATAAATTTTCTCTCTTTTGAAGCTCAAGTAAAGAAAGAAAATGTATTAACATGTAGTTCCTGAATGTATTTATGGCTAGGAATGTAGCTATTTACCCAGTAATACTCAGAGCTGTCAAATTCAAACTGGAGGTATTTGTTGAGACCTATATCCACATGTATATCTCTCTATATATTTTTAAAATCCATACACATGCATATAGATATTATATATTTGTCAGGGAAAATTGGGAAATGTTTGCTTTGAGTTTGCCTCAGTAGGGCAAGTTCATGATTTGTCATGTATCTGGGAAATAACATATATTCTTGAAACTGTTTCCTCCTTTGTGTCATGGCAGAAATAACATAAACAATGCCTTACTATTTCCTTTTTCCAGTTTCAATAGATACCAAGCTTTTCCACTTTCCCTTTCACTCTCCAATTTGTTCTTTGCATCTTTTCCTCCTTAGCCTCACCATGGGAAATATGTTCAAATAACATTACTGTTTCAAAAATGTAACTCTAAAAGAAGTAGGCACTATGTTTATATATACCTCACATGTAATTAAACCCACCAGGCAAATCTGTCAGTTCCCAGTAAACTCTCAGTGGCACAGGACCTCACAGTGTATGTGCGTGCTCAAAAGTGCAGATCATGTCTTTAGTCATGTTCCTGCGTGTTGCCAGTTCTTTGATTACAAAGTGTCTTCCTTGTATTGCTTTTCTCCCTCTGGTTAAACTATATTTTCAGCATATGAGCACATGGTCAAAATTTGTTTTAGTAAACAGGAATGTTTTACTTGACCTATCTTACATGTTTTTGCTAAGAATTTATAAAGAAGACTGAGTTTAATTTATTGCAGATATCAGCTTTTTTCTCTTAACAAAATAACATAAATGACAGTAGGAATAACATGTGGACAAGGTGAAAATGTAACTGCATTTGTGTTTTCAGACAATCACACATAATTCATATATTAATGCAAAGAGTTTTCAAGATAGCAAGTTTCTTCTTTCCAGCACCTCTCCTCTGAAGTAAATTACTGAGTGAAAATTTTAAAAAAATACACACACACAAAAAAAACAATTATAATCCATATCCAGACCCATCATGTATCACCAAAGGTGGAGAAAGGCAAGTAGAGAGTAAATGGATCTCAAATACTCTTGCCATATCAGGTTTTCTTACTTTGTAAGGATCTCCAGTTTCTCTGGATCTGCTGTCTATGGGTCCCAGGTGTTGTTTAGATTTAGATTAATAAAGACACCTCAAGGCACAAGAGATATTCTGAACATGATTAGTACATGTCCATTGCTTTCCTGGTAGACAGTGTATAGCCAGTCAGTTTAGGTCTGCATTAAAATGACCTCTAAGGCCCTTTGTGGTCCTGAAATTCTATTATGAGGATACAATTAAACAGAGCAAGTTTCCAATGTGTGCACCTGCTCCCCTTATCTTAAGGGAATGGCAACAATAGAGAGAATAGGCCAACAAATAGACAAGTTGAAGGTGGTATTGGCCCAATAATTTTGAAGGCTTTGCCTCATAATTTTGACTACTAAAAACACAGCTGGCATATAAGGGAGATTTGTGAGAGCACGTATTTTGAAATTCGGGTTTGGTTTACATATAGTGTATGAAGTCATTCAGATTTGTATATATAGAATTGTATGTGGAATGTATACAAATATGACATAATGTCCCAGAGGTAACATTTACTTTATTTGAAGGAGATATCTCAATATTACTAGAACTACAAAGTACCTGGAACCTTAGAATAAAGTAATACTTTATATTTTAATGGTTGGGGCAAAAACTATGCCTCTCTTTGCATGTGTAAACTGCACTTGAACCTGGAGCCTGTGGAATCAGATTCCCAAACACAAGTGGACCCTATCCTGTTCCTGCTCTCTGGTTATTAAGTCTAACTTGCAAAGTAGATTCAAGTGATGAATGCCTAGTCCTATCTGATGAGCTGTTCATTTCATTGTTTGCCTAGATTCAGAGGTGACTGATGTAAAATCCAAGCCAAAAGGGCATATTAAAGCAAAACTGTGTCTCTCCATTGATATTGCTATTTGTGGGGCTTCTAGTCAAAGGGGAGATGACTAAAAGCATTGAACAGTAAGATGGGTCATTTCTCTAACTTTTAATATAATCTGTGATTGAAGAATTGGCTATCAGGCAGCTGGAAAAGAAAAATGCTGTATTGTATTGTTGCTCTGAAAAATGGTGTTAACAGAGTATTCACAGAAATGTTTACAGGCTGGAAGCTAGAACACCTTGAGAGCTTTCCCCCTTGTGACCTTTCACTGGCCCATTATGGATAGCAAGGAATATCAGGATACACGGAGGGCAATTTTCTAGAGAAAAGTCAGAAGGAGTTGATTGGAATAGGAGTAGACCTTTTCTATAGCACCATTCCTTGGTCAGTGCTTCATAAATACCGATATACCAAATTGCTGCCTTTCTTTCAAATGCACTGATTCACACCCCCCTCAAAAAAAGATAATTATCACTTTTAATTTCAGTTCTTTCAGAGTTTTTAATTCTTTGTGACGGTTAGTTCATACCAAACTGTTCAGTAAAGTTCTTTGAATTCCCCTAACATGGTCATATACATTAAAAAAAAAAAAAAAAAAGGAAGAAGAAGAAGGAAGAAAGAAAGAAGTCATCTGTTTCCACCAGTTGTGTATTTGCACACCACCTATCTGGAAACTTATTCACCACTACACATGGTCACAGTGTCACACTTGGGTGTTAATTTCTCTGTTCTCCTTGCTCCAGCTGTTATTTTCTAGGAGGGCAGAAAGTCTCTCAGAAACAAGTGCTATCAAGACATGTCTTACCATCTGTAGTACATAAAGATGTATTTATATCTTGCTGTTAAGTGTGCTGTTTTACTAAGCATCTCTCTTGTAAATTTTACATTCCTCTCGGGGAAATAGTGTTCTTTTCCATATTTCATTTGCTCTATTACCATCTCTAATTCGTTGAGGTAGATAATATCAGAGTGACAATTATATTGCAGATAGATCATTCAGGCAAATATGGTACAGGTCTGAAGCAAGCAAACATTGTTTCTATCCCACTACAGGCTTAAATCTTTTAGGTAAATTATATCTTTTTATATATAAACCCTCTTAAATATTATTTTGGCATAACTATTATAAATTCTCTTTTGCTTACATCATGTTTCTAATGAATGAGTGAGATTAACAAGGTGCACAAATAAAGAGTCTTGGTCTTAGTATATTGTGAAGTGCAGGCATTCCTCAATGAGGGCCAAATGGAAAATTAATTTTCCTTTTTCAGAATTGGCAAAGTGGAAAACAAGACTGGAACATCACCTCAAGGCTGGTTTAAGCAAAGCATCTCATGCACTCTAACATTGTTTCCTGCTCCATTAATGCTTTAACATTCAAATCTCTGATGTTCAACGCCATCCTATTTTATCCCCATGCCAACTCTCTTCTGTAATGGCAGGTTCCACAGTGTATTCTCAGGTAGGAATGCTGCCATTTAGGCTGAAATAGAAGGGCTATTTCCCCCAAGAGAAGCAGGTAATATCACATCAGTGAGATTATTGGCCATGAACAGAGTGGTGAGCAGCCAGTTTGCTTATTGTATTAGTTTGCTAAAGCTGCTGTAACAAAGTAATACCAACTGAGTGCCTTACAAAACATTAATTTATTGGCTCATAGTTCTAAATGCTAGAGGTCTGAAATCAAAATATTAGGACTGTGAAGAAAGGATATGTTCCAGGCCTTTCTCTTTGGCTTGTGGGTGGACATTTTCTTTCTGCATCTGTTCACATGGCACTTCCCCTATGTATGTTTTTATGTCTAAATGTCCCCCTTTTTTAAGGACACCAGTCATATGGAATTAAGGGCTCACCATATTCCAGTATGACCTCATCTTAATCTAACTAAGTATATCTGTAACAACTCTAGGTCCAAATAAGGTCACAATCTGAGATACTGGAGGCTAGGATTTCAATATATGAATCTTGGGGGATTAATTCAACACATAATACTTATGTATTTTAGGACCATTCCTCCTGCTTGCAAAAGAATGCGAGAAGGATATTCAATATCATATAATCTCAGAAATGAAAATTGAAGCTGTAGAAAAATATATCATACCCCACCATAATGGCTAAGGACCCACATGTCTTTTAGTACTAGAATAGATATATGAATTGTGAGATAGTCATAGTAGAACACTACATAGTAATTTAAAAAAAAAAAAAAGCAACCACTGCATACAACATAACAGTTGCTCACACAAGCTTTAGTGAAGCTCTGGAGCCACTAGACTCCCATGCATTGCTAATGGCATTGTAAAATGGTCCAAGCACTCTGGCAAAATGCTTGGTACTATCTACTAAAGTCACTTATCCTATAACCCAGAAGTTTCAGTCATAGATATGTACTGAAGAAAAATGAGGGCATATGTGCAGCAAAAGGCATATACAAGAATGTTTATGGCAGCTTTATTAATACTACAAGGAAAATTGGAAACAACCAATGTGTCCTTTTATAATAGAATGGATAAATGAATTTTGATATGGTCAGTGGAATACTACGTAGTGATTAAAAAGAGCAATCTACTACTACATGCAACATCATAGCTTAATCTTAGAGACACAATGTTGAGCAAAGAAACCCACAATAAATAAATACATACTATAAAATCCTACTCATATGAAGTTCAGAAATAGGTAAAAATTAATAGTGATAAAAATCAGGGTAAAGGTTACCTTTGGTGGGGCAGGGAGCACGTGGGGAAAAATCTTGTGGTATACTTACTGTTCTATATTTGATCTGGGCAGTAGTGTAGTGGGTGAATACGTATGTAAAATTTTGTCACTTTTTTGTATTTGTGTTATACCTCAAAAAAAGTTTAAATCACACAAAAATATAGTAACTACTAAAAAAGAGATCAGGTAACTTGTAAAATACTGTTCCCACAAAACCATTAACAGATTTTAAAAAACAAAAACTTTTAGTAAAGACAGAATCTGGTCCTATCCTCTAATTTTAGGGTTTTACACTATAGCTCCATAACTTGGCTATAGCAAGTAATGGGGGAATTCCCACTTAACCTGATAAACACCCCTTGCTTCCTTCTTGTTTAAGTTAAGAAGTAGTGGCAGTGTGATGGTTTCTTCCTCCCTTTCTGCCCCATCCCAGCCCTCTCTCAGACATCACGCCCACACATTTTCCTAATTCAATATGTATCAGGAAATTCCCATTTTATAATGGGTATTTATGGAAAATATAGGGCTCAGGGGGATGATTAAGATGTTCCTATATGTTACATTTATTTTCAATCTTTTACATTTGAATCAAAAGTCGAGGCCCAGGCCTGGGGCATTTTCAGTTCACGCCAAAATACCAGAAGGGGAGTATTTCCATTGGAATGACTCAGGCTACTCACCAAATATTTACACATCCTTTCACACCCTTAACTCTGCAATGAAGAATTTGTGAATTTGGAAGTATTCCAGAATCATATAAATCCCTCTATTTTGAATTCAAAACCAAAGCTCTTGACAAAGAAGACTAATCCTTATTGAAAGCATCAGAAAAATTGTTTATAAATGTCAGGAAATAGATTCTAAATAATTAATTAATTACGGTTCTTCATAGAAAGAAAAATTGATACCCACCAGGTTAAGAGGTTGAATCTTAAGGAACTCCACGTGCTTTTAACATTGATTGTTCATGAAGGAAGGAAACTTTTCTGGGGCCCAAAGATAGGAAGATATGTGTTCTAAAATGTTGCAGGAAGTCTACCTTCTTTTTCTTTGTTTTCTTAATCAATTACTTAATTAATTGCTTTCTTATCAGTAAGCCCTAAGGCAACCACCTCTGCCTCCCAGTGGAGCAAAACTTGTAGCCTTGGTTTCTCCTGAGCCAAGACCCTCTGTCACTTTTCAAGACAAAGGGACCAAAGTATCAGGATATTTAAAGGATGAGAAGTATCCAAAAGAATGGGTCAAAGACAATAAAGAATTTTTTAAAGTTTAAATATGTCAATTATCAGGCCATCAATAACATAAAAAATAGTTTTAGTAGGGTGATATTGGAATAAAATCCTTAAGGTTTTTGTTGTTGTTGTTGTTGTTGTTGTTGTTAAAATCTGTATAAATCACTAATATCATTGTCTAGGCTAAGTATGAACTCCACATAGTAATTTTAAATATTGCAGCTATATATTTTGGATATTTTTTCCCTCCAAATCAGTAAAGTGAACTTTATCACCCTTGGTAAATGGCTCTAGTCAGGATGGAATGATGGTGAGGTTTGGTCCCGTCACCCTTCTATTTAGTTCTTGCTCTAAAACCTAGGAACCTACTTCTCAGGGACAGCTTCCCAGTCAGGAGTAGCCCACTGCTCAGTCTCTCTGGTCTAAGACAAGCCATGTGCTCCTCAAATCCATTACTTCATTAAACTCTCTCTACTTAATCTTAATTCTGCAGAACACTAAAAGCTAGTGCCATGGGTGGGGGAGGACTAAAGTGATGTCGTCCTAAGAATTTACTAATCTCAATTCAAATGCTCAGCCTTTTATGAAGGTATTTTAGGAACAATTTAATATTGGGGCATTCACACAACTTTGAGACAATTGAAGGTGAGGATCCATCTCTGTCTCCATCTGATCATACCACATAACTGTTTGCTGGCTTTACTTCTCTAATGCTGGTCTTGTCTAGAGTATTAAAGATAAAAATGGTAAAAGTATAGGGCAGTGGAAATCATCCATCAATACATTCTTTGCTTTCAGTGAATCTAGGGCACAGGGCTGTGACATTCTGGTGTATCTCTGGTTTCAGCAGCTGTGAAAGTGCAGGTGTATGTCTTCTTGGTACTGAGTAGATATGTTATTAAATCAATTCCTTCTCTGGGGGTTTCTTCCCTTGAAGCTTCCTGTGACACATGTAGGAGTTTTATGGCAGGAAACAGTATAGAATTGAGCCCAGTGGGAATACTTTTATTAGACCCAACATGCACTGAAATAAAGTCCTACTGCTGCTGGGACGGTTTGCAAACACTCTTGCTTATGAGTGCATCTCTAATTCCCAAGAGCCCGTCTCATTCTTCCATACAAGGCTGCCTGGGGAGAAGTCAGCTGCCTTATGTAAGTAAACCACGATTATATTTTATTGTACATGGCCAGTCTATTAAGGCGTAGATTCATTATGTACTAGAGATGAAGGTATTTACCCCCTCCCTCAATACTCTGACATCTAAAGCACTAACAAGGGTTTTTAAATAATATATGAGCAAGTACTGGACACTTTCCTTTCCCAGGTCTCTCCTCAAATCAGATTCTTGATATTAGAGCATGTGGAATTCCCCATTGACTAAGTCCCTGGACAGCATACAGAATTGAGTACAACTGAAATCACTTTACTCTGCAGCTGCAAAATAATGATCCCCAAATAGTTTATCAAAGACAAAGAAAACATGGACTTACAAGAGCACTTTAAGGAAAAAAAAAATTCTCACCATGTCAAAACTTTTAATTAAAGAAATATATTTAGAAAATTAGGGATGTATAGATTTCCTACCTTCAAATGCTTATTTGTTCATTCTTTTCTGTCGATATTTTATCAGGACTCCTGTAACACGGCAACTTAACAGTATAAATATTTTTGTTGTTTACTTTTTTACCATGTGCCTGAAAAATGCTGAGCAATTGAGATAATGAAATATCACCTCGTAGTTCATTTGCTAATTTTGGTACTATTTGGGGGAATTTAAAGTGGGAAAGGCAGTGCTTCCAAACACTGTTTTTGCTGCAGCAAACACCTTCCTAAATCTTTTTATTTCTTGCTAACAATAAATTGATAGCTAGCTAGCTAGCTAGCTAGCTAGATAGATAGATAGATAAAATATTGCTGTATGGAACAGCTCACATATAGAGAAGATATAGGCAGCTGAGTACTGCAGTACCAAGGTTTTGGGTGAGCCTTTATCTAAAATTAGTGGATGAAAATTATCATGTTACTTATATAATTTTCTGAGCTATCAATTTAGAAATAATTTCTTTGGATTAAAACATATGTTGCTTTCTTTTCAGTCAGAGGAGAATATAATTTAAAAATGTTTAATGCTAATAGGAGCAAGGTAATGAATTTGAAAACCTGTCCATTATCTTACAGAATCTACATATGGCATATGCTATTTGCACATAACACAAAGCTCTGCAATCAATACTATGAAAGATCCACAATCCTTGAAGCTGAAAGGCTTAGTACAGTATTGTTCTAGGGATGAGAATAATAATTATATGCCATAAAGAATTATGTAAAACCTACAAAGCTAGTTATGGAAATTCCTGTTTTCCCCAAAGTATTAGTCACACACTGATTTTTTTAATGTTCTAGCCCAGAATTGTGGGAATAAGACACTTAACAAAGCATGGAAATCTTCTCAGAGCATATTCAAGGAAATTTTTCCATTCCAAACTTTGGAAGACTGAGAAATATAACTAGAAGAAAAGAGGAAGATAAAAGCAGAGAGGACCCTCAGGACAAATGATGAGTTTATTATGTATAATGCAAAACAGAGGCAGAAAAAAATCTACCCTTAGAGCATTCAATATTTACTTCTCAAAACAGTAGTCCTGTGATTGACAAAAAAGCTAAAAACCATTCATATACTGTGTTCATTGTACTATTAATTGTGATCAGTCGTATTTTGCATTCAAGTTCCTTTAATTAGCAATACTATTTTAAATCATATAAAAATAAAACAGTTTAAATTGGGACTGAAAAGATAGAAGTAAATATTGTATCACTATAATTCATTCTGTATAAATGTAATGGTATCACACTTCAAGGAATAGCATCTTAATGTAAAAAACACATTTGACACATATTTTAGTTTTTGATATGATTTTTGCATCAAGAAAACTTTGTTTTAGAATCAAGAGAATACCCTGCTTCCAAAATCTGTCTGTAAAGCAGTTAGTCATAGTTGTTCTTTTTGTTTGTTTGTTTTGGTTTGCTTTGGTTTTTTACTGCTATGTAACTGGAGAGATACAAGGGTTGTTGAGGTAAGTGTAAATTTATCACCTCTGGTGTAACTTTGTTACCCAGTCCTTACTTGAATCTAATGGACATGCAGCCTTGTCCCTGAATTATTACTGATCCATTATTCTCACAATTATATTAAGTAGATCCATGAAGGAAATAAAAAAACTGGTCTCAGCTTATTGGTGAAGGCATTGTGGGATTATTACCATATTTTAATGATAGTTTTTCTCCCAAATTCAATAATCACAGACTATTTATAAAGAAAGCAGCTGCCAGTGTACTACCACCATTCGGTGAAAAATTGCCCTTAAAAAGAGTAGAATGTCTCTCAAAAGAGTGGCTCTGTGCTTATTTGAGAAACTCTAAATTATGTTGAAACTACTGCAATGTATATGAAAACCATAGGAATAGCATATAGTTTATTGTAAATACTGCTATTATTTTCTTAGTTTTTAAAATTCTACTTATTAATACTTAACTCTGAAATAGCAACAGAGAAACTTTTTGATTCAAGTGTGACTTCAGCATACATTTGAGCTTTATTCGCTCTTTGTGTTGTGATGTTTCAATAACCAATTATTTTGTCATAAGGGAGCAGAACCAAATTCTGCAGCATTTGATGCTGTAATCATCCTTCATTTACAGTCCTTCCTTTGTTTTAAGCAAAGAGGTTCACACATTTGTACTGTAAGTTAAACTTGAATAAGCACATACCCAAAGATTTCCTTCTTTGATATTGAAATTGTTACCTTAAGTACTTTGAAACATTGTCATTGTATTCCTTGAACTTTTTAACACTGTATATTTTAAAATAACTGCCCTGAACATTGTTTGGATATGTCTTAATGGAAAAAAGTCAGATGTCAGAAGTGTTAGAAAGATATTTTTTACTGTGACTTTTAACTGTGAGGTTTACATTTGTGAAAAGGCTCAAATTAGAAAGAAGAAAGTTACTATCAGATACACCTTATTTTGAATCTGGATACATAATGGACCTGCCTTATTCTTCTTAAAGGGAAGGTTCCACTTCCAGTCTGTGTTCACCCCAAAAAACACTGATCAGTGCGTTTTACAGATTCCTTGATGGAGTAAATCAGTCTTTCCCTGCCACTTTTTTCAGAACTCTGTTAACTCCATTTAGATAGATAAACCCAACACTGAAAGAGTTTGTGCCATTGACCAGTGAGTTCAGGTTCTAGAAACATTCACATATTTATTCAACAAATGTTTATTGAATGTTTATCTGCAATGGACCAGACACATTCTAAGTACTGTGGTACAACATTAAACAAAGTAGACAAAATCCCCTGCCTTCATGGAGCTTGCATTCTAATGGAAGAGATAGACAGTAACTAAAGAAAAAAAATATTTAGTATGCTAGATATAATTTTTAAGAAGGAAGAAAAGAATAAGAATAGAAAAGGAAAATGCGCGTGTGTGCGTGCGTGTGTGTGTGTGTGTGTGAAGGAAAAACTGCTTCCAAATAATTCAAGAAATACATTGAGCTAATTCAGTTTTTGCCGAGAGAAATACACCATTTTATTGAAGAATCAAAATGGATGATTTTTCTTTCACTGAATTCTCATGAAAATGTTGTAAGACGCATCATAGTCAAGAAGTACATTTGAACTTATATTTGAACAGTACATATTCAAGAAGTACATTTGAACAGAATTATATTCTGTATTATAATATGTATTGATAAGTATAGGTGAGTTTGATCTGTCTTCCCCACGATCTTTTACAAAACTGAAGGTACTGAGAAACAACAAGTAAGTTGTTTCACCTAAGTTGGAGGTCTAGAATTGCAAATGAATTAACAGTAAGGGATAAAAAATATTTTGGCTCAAAACTTAAGTCCACGTGTGTTAGAGAGGATTATAAAACACACAAGAACAAGTGATCTTTCATACTGCTTGGCAAACTAAATCTAAGCATCTTAATATAGGAACTGTAAAATAATATTGCACATTTTTGTAGCTCCAACAAGTACTTTGCATTATTTTAAATAAATTCTGACTGAAGGAAAACTATTACATCAATGATTCAAAGCCTACTAAAGAAATAGGGAACATTTTTCACAGAGAGACACTGGAAATGCATGTGCCTGCCTTTGAAGAAATGTCAGCATGTCATGGTGAAGTCATCTAGTTTTTAGGAAGATTATAAGACATATTATTCCTGTAAAATATCTCATATTCCTTTTCCATTTCCACAATAGAAGAATTTATAAATCTCCTTAATCCATGTTCAAGTCACTCCAATCTTACAGTCTTTATAATATCTGCTTACTTCTAGTATCAGATGAAGAGAAGGACCCCTTGTGAGCATAGTCAGGACTGTCATCGTTGGGGATTACCTGAGGAAATAAAAGGAAAGACTTTGACATGGGTACTGAATGCAGTTATGAAGGAGTCAGAGATTGGGGGAATCAGCCCCTTTTCCAGCAGTCGCTTTTCTGAGGGGTCCTTGGGCTGAGATCCATTGGGATGAAAGTCCTCATGGGGTCAAAGACTGCTTTTTTGTATCCATTACTGAGACATGTTTTTAGCAAAAGCCACTCTTTCTTTGACACAATGTCCTTCAGATTCTGGTCTTCCCTAAACCACCTCTGGCAAGGAGTGATCTCTGTGTAAAATCTCGTGAAGTGCTCTGCATGCTGCTGGGTACAGATGAGTTTTCTTAGCAAAACATCAAGTCACTGACTTTGCACTTTGAAGACCATCACTATAAGTTGTTTACAGAATTACTTGCTATTTATCAGATTCGGGGACCAAAAGTTGAATTTTTTAGAGGCGTTCCATCTTTCAGACATGATGATTCTTGCTCAGCATACCCACTTCTCTCTCTAAAATTAAAGGGAATATTACCCGTGGGAGTAGTGCTGTCTCTGCCAATTTCATTTTTCATTAGAACCAATCAAGACAAGATTATGGCATCTTGTCTTCTGAGCAGAGTTCTCTCTTCTTGTACATGGGTCTACTTAGCCAATTATTGTGAACATAAAGATCTTTACTGGATATGATTTAATATCAATTATGACAATCTATCCTAAGGAACTGACTCATGTAAAAACAATTCTTTTAGATTTAGATTTTTAAGAAAGGTAGCAGAGATTTCCTTCTGTAAGGAAAAATCCCCTCCAAACTGCCTACACAGAGGGTGTGTTTTCTAATTGTGTGGGAGACATACCCAGCAGTGCCTAACACCTGCGTCAGTAGGGGAGAGGCCATTAGTGCAGTAGTAGTGACCAGGGTCACTTGGCTAGGTAAGAAATACCAGGTGTACATGCCCCAGGCAACTCTCACAGGCAGCCTCTGTTCTCCCAAATGTAGCTGAGAACAGAATGTCAGTGATGTACAACCTTGAGGGAGCTAGTTCTAACAGCGCTGTGTATCCAACTGTGTTGGAAATTACCCAGGGAAGCCTGTTTCAACAGGACTTCTAGCTGCAGTTGTAGGTCCAAAAGGTTCAAGGGAGTCTTTGAACTTGAGGATGCCTATCATTCCCAGGTTTTGAAAGCTTCTAAGAACTGCTACCTGCTGGTTGCCAGGAAACTGAGAAAGGAAGTTAATAAGCTAACTCACGTTAGCCATAATTTATTGCAGTTCATGTTTTTCCCTGTCTCTTTTGCACATTTGGAAATGCAGTGTTACTGCAGGAAGATCTATTCCCTGGAATATATTTTGAATCTATTTTCTAATCCTCACTTCACAGAGTTCCACAGTCTCCAAAAAACTACATGACTTTAGTTATTCTTGTTTGTAAAATTTGTGTAGGATCTAGCCACAATCCAGCTCATAGTCACACCTTTAGACTAATAGGTATATGGTCTAATGGGTTCATCTTAATTCCTACTGACTATTCTAGTGGTATGTACAGACGATTGCACAGTATGACAAGTGAAAGAACTCGAGTACAAGAATCTGAAACTGGAATTTGAGGCCGCACTCCACAATGAATACTTTAGGAGTTTTCAACCTCTCTAGGCTCCCATTTCACATCTACAAAATGGACTTAATAAAACATGCCATATAATCTCAAGAAGCTGGCATATGAATCAAAGGAGATAATTTATTTTAAAGTACTTTGTTAAGGGCAATATATTACAGAAGTGAACACTTTTTTTTTTTTTTTGAAGATACTGATTCTGGGGCTTTTCAAATTTGGGGTGTCTACCATTTAAAAATCTTATCTCTTGGGCCTCTTGTATCTATATGATTATATAATCTTCCTCTCTGGGTGATTGTTATATACATAGGAAGCAAATCCCTTGACAGAAGAAATAGCAAAGTGAGAGTATTTCCCTCCCTTATTGTTGCTCCCCTGAGGGTGCATTGCCCAGTTGACAGGCCCAGTTGACATGCATTGCAAAAAATTGTTTCATGCTTTTGAGCTTCTTTTCTGAAAAAAAAAAAAAAGGTTAAAACACTATGGAAAATTTGTTATCTTGAAGGAAAAAAAAACCAATTACTTAAAATAGGAATAGAATAACTTCTAATGGGGGCAAACCACTAAGAGGCAATTAGAGAGATGTCCTCAAAGCCAATGATGTGCCACATCCTGGGAAAGCTACATAAGACATAAGAAACATGATTCTTGCCCTCAATGGGTGTACATTTCCCTGTGCCAAATACCTCTGACCTTACTGACCAGAAATTAGCCAATGAAATGATTGCTAATAAAACAAATAAATGTTGGTTATGTTTTAAGTTATTACTGTATATTATTTATGGGTTAATTATGGATGAAAGGGAAGAGTATATGACTGTTGAGTCAATCAATGTGCTTTTAAAATAGTACTGATTTTTGCTTACATCGTTGTATTACCCTAAAGTTATCTTATAGTTTTCTTCTTCATTTGAAAAATCAATAATTTAATTATACTTGCCAACTATTTCTAGAGTATTTCTTGCCTTTTGTTTCTCAAAATGTTTATTCTTCTGATTATCCTTTCTGAATAGTTTCTCTGATAAAATTCTTCGAAGAATCTAAGATGCTTCTTTTTCCCACTCAAATCTCTGACTTATGAGTCCTCTCTCCTAGCTCTTGACTATTTTCTTTTTGCTATTTAAGGTTACTTTTTTTTCTTTGTTGGTTATTTCTTCATTCTTTTGGTTTTCAAGAGTACTCAGTTCTAACTACAACTTAAAGATAGAGTCTCTGTTCTTACATTTTGAATACTTATAGACACAAAGAAAGAACATTGTGAATTCTTAATTTTTCAAAGAAAATAAATAGAGAAATAAATATCATTTAAAAAGTAAAATCTTTACTGAAAATAACACAAAAAGGAAAGCTTGCAAAAAAAAGATAACATTTTTTTAAAAAATGGAGATAAATCTAAACTCAATGCATCAATAATGGAGAGAAGGAAACTTTTTTAAAAAAATTAAATGTGAATTGAAATTGTATTCTTAAGGAGGTTTTACAAAGTAAAGATGTGTATTTGCTTTCATTAAATATGAGAAAGAAGCTGCTATCTGTCTGCAGAATGAAAAGGATCAACACTCTTACAGAGGGAGAATATAATGTGAAGTCAAAATTAAAGATTTGAAATGGTTATGGGCATTATATTGGAAAAAATTTAAAAATTCATGTTGAATATGATAAAAAGGTATTATTCTGAAGAATAGGATCTCACAGCAAAGTCTCTTAAAGGAATAGAAGACACTGAAAATACTGATATACAGGAGTTTGAAAAGATTATGACTGATGACAGGAATTCTTTGGATATATTTTTAAAAGGAAATAAAAACTGTTAAAATACAAAAGTCACAGTAAATCCTTATGAAGAAAAGATACAATTGCTAAAAGAATTAATATGAAAGTTCTTGATTTATTTAACTAAAGTTTGAACTTGTATGAGAGGAAGCAGAAATTGAAGAGATGGTCATCTTTTAGGGAAAAAAAACCCCATAATCTTCAGAAGCTGAAGACCTAGAAATTTCCCATTAGTGAGAGACTGAAAGATTCTGGTCCAAGATGGCACTGTAGAGCCTCCTGAATTCACCTCTTCCCATGAACTCACTGACATTTAACATGGAGAGTTAACGTGGAGAAAATCCTTCTGAAGGAAATCCAGACATTAACAGAGAAACTCCTACACATTAGGTGAATGAGGAAATATGCACATCACCCACATCAGAACAGATAAAAAAGCTGAGACAAACTCTTACCATGAACCCCACTCCCAAAATAGCTCTATACAATCAGGAGGAAACTCCCAACTCTTAGCTTCTCCCTGGGGAACAAAGGATTTGAACCTAACATCCAGTGCACCAGCTTTTTTTTTTTTTTTAAGATTTTATTTATTTATTTGTCAGGCAGAGGGAGAGGGAGAAGCATACTCCCCGTTAAGCAGGGAGCCCGATAAGGGACTTGATCCCAAGCTCCTGGGATCATGACCTGAGCTGAAGACAGAAGCTTAACCAACTGAGGCACCCAGTAACCCCCAGTGCACCAACTTTTAAGAATCACCAACTTTTGGGTCCCCAAAATACCTAGGTCTGAAAGCCAGTAGGGCTTACATCCACAAGACCTGCAAGGCTATAAAAAATAAACAGTTATTAATGGGCTTTCAAGGACTTGATGTCACTATCTCCTCAGGGGGTTGGCACAGAAAGAACAAGCAAAAAACATCAATCACCAAGTTTCTCCCTGGAAGGGTCCTAACAATATACTCTCCCAGCTGCTCTCTGGGTGTCCATCTTCCAATCATCCTACATCAAGGTGCTGATTATAGTCCTCCCCATTGGGACACTAACAGGTCTTGGCACAGCCTCAACTATTGGGAGCCACTAAGAGCAAAGAATACAGTTTGAACAATCACAAAGTTTCAAGAGACAACCAAAAGCTTGGGCTGGGCTGAATGATAAGTTTCATCTTCTACATAAGACCACTCTATCAAGACTATGAAAGGTGCCTTTTATCTCAAAACCAGAAACCACACAGATTATTAAAGAAAATGAAGATAAAACTCCAGAACCAGACCTTAATGAAAAGGACTTAAGTGATTTATCTTATAAAGAGTTTGAAATAATTGTCGTAAAGATGCTCACTGAGGTCAAGAGAACAATGCATGAGCAGAGTGAGAATTTCAACAAAGAGAGAAGATATAAGAAAATACAGAGCTGAAGAATAGAATTACTGCACTTAAAAAGTCCACAGAAGGATTCAATAACAGACCAGATCCAGTGGAAGAAAGGATCAGTTTACTCAAAGACAGGGCCCTGGAATTCACCCAATCAGAGGAGCAAAAAGAAAAAAAAATAATAAAGAATGAAATAGAGGCACAAAAGCAAAAATAAAAAAGTCATACTACATCAAACTAAAGCTGGGGCACCTGGGTGGCTAACTCAGGTAAGTGTCTGACTCTTGATTTTGGCTCAGGTCATGATTTCAGGGTCATGAGATCGAGCCCTGCATCGGACTCTGTGCTCAGTGGGAAATCAGCTTGATATTCTGTCTCCCACTCTCTCTGCCCCTCCCCCAGTGCATGCATGCTCTCTCTCTCCCTAAAATAAATAAATAAATCTCAAAAAAAAAACACAAAACCTAAAATTCTGTACAACAAAGGAAACCAATAACCAAATGAAAAGGCAGCCTATGGAATGAAAAAAAAATCTGCAAACCATATATCCTAAATATATAAAGAACTTATATAACTCAATGGAAAAAAAAATCTGATTAAAAAAGGGCAAAGAACTCAATAGACAGTTTTTCAAAGAACATGTACAAGAAGCCAATAGATACATGAAGAGGTGTTCATCATCACTAATCATCAGGGAAATGCAAATCAAAACCACAATGAAATATTATCACACATCTCTACACATTGGAATCATATGTGGAATTTTTAAAAACACTAATGCCTAGACCCCACATCTAGAGACCCAGATTTAATTTGCATGGAGTGCAGCCTGGGAGATAAGGATTTTTTTCAAGTTCCGCCACTGATAACAATATAGTCACATTTGAGAACTAGTGATGTAGAAAGAATAGGAAAAATCAGTTGATGCTTGTTTACGTGAATACAATAAGCTAGCTTAGCACAATCACCTGCTCGGTGCAATCTCTCAATTTATTTTCCAGCTGGGACTGAAATTATTGACCACAGAGTGTTTATGCAACTAGTAACACTCATTCCAATTAAATGTTAGCAATGATTTTCTTTCTACAGAGTTACACAGTAGTATCTGATATTCTGAACAGGTGCCTGCATTAATGTGAATTTGCAAAGGCAAATATCAACAGAGCTTCTGGTTAAATATGCCAAAGCTACTTATTTATGATGGGTGCCAAGTCTGTCCTTCGGGACTGACTGTCAGCCACCAAAAACAATTAATAATGGGCATCTGCTACTTAAATTTGCTATGTTAAGATTTTCAAAATGATTTTCATATTCCTAGTGGTAACAATACTCTTTTCATCAAACAGAAAATATACCTAGGCAAATTTTAACTTTCAACCAATGAGTAATAGTTAAGAATTTTATAAAATCTGCAAGATATGCCTCAGAGATTATATAATACAGCAGCACTTTTTCACCAATGGAGAGTCCCAAGAGATGACATAATTCACCCATTACCACATACTCAGGGGGAAAAGTCCCTCCTGGAATGAACACCTTCTGTTTCTCAGGCCGCTATTCTTTCTGTAATAAAACACCTTCTCTTGGAGATTTCCAAAAACTGCAAATAAGAAGTTATTAGTTGCTGGAATCAAACATTTCTTTAAACCTAAAAGCCATTTAAAAACCTTGATGAGGGGGTGCTTCGGTGGCTCAGTTGGTTAAGCATCAGACTCTTGATTTTGACTCAGGTTATGATCTCAGGGTCATGAGATAGAGCCCCTTGTGGAGCTCCATGCTCAGTGGGGAGCCTGCTTGAGATTCTCTCTCTCCCTCTCCCTCTGCCCCATGCCCTGAGTGCTCTCTCTCTATATATAAAAAAATAAATAAATCTGGGAAAAAAACCTTGATGAAAGCATAAATTAATTTCTTAGAGCTCTTAGATTTCTTATAGATGAACTTTAGATCAGTCTAAGTTAACTACTAAAATATAGTGGCTAACACTGAATTTATTGAAAGCTTGCATCAAATTTCCTCAGATATAGTTCCATTAATTTCCATTTCTTAAGGAAGATATTTTTTAAGTATACCTCTACTTTGGATCTGGAGTTCCAATATTCCATCTATCTAATGGGAGGCAGGGGAGCAAGTCCAAGCCCCAATTTCCATTTATGGAACAGAGTTCATGAAGCATGGCTCTCATCCATGGAACAGCTTACATAGCACTACGGTGGGGCTGCTCTTTGTTGTATTTTGGAGGGTTCTCTAGGTCTCACCAATATTCAGGCCAGTGTGGTTAGCCTCTAAACTTCTATTTTCATTACTAGTGTCTTCCTTTTGCCCCCACATTCCATTATTTTTGGCCTTAGTGAAATCTTCTTGACAAATATTACTGTATTCATGGCTTCATATTGAAACCAAAATTCTAGTTCATGCAGCTGCCTTTGCAAGTCTTTATTTGACCTGTGACTATCTGATGATCTTTCACCGGTAAAAATATAGAACAGTAAGGGACCTTATTTCTGTGTGAACCTCCACAATTTTAAACCCAGATAATCATTTCCTATTTCCTTTATACATTTTAATGTAGTAAATTGTATGGCCTTCCATAATCAGGCATTGCTGTGTTGTGCTATTTCTAAATATATGATCCTGTATTTCTCCAGTATCCTTTCATCACTGTTCATTGACTTTTTCAACTATTATAGAAAATAAGACCCATTATGAAAATGTAACTCCTATACAATGTTAAAGACTCCAAAGTTTTGTTTATTTTATTTTGTTTTCCAGAACAGTCAGCCTCTAAGTCTCTGTCTTATTTGCTGTTTTAGTTATTGGTGGCTTGTTTGACCCATTATGTCATTCTTGCCTCAATTTAATTTTCCTGGCACCCAAGACCTGAGTTTGAATTTCAGCTACACCATTTCCTAGCTGTGTGATTCTCAGAAGTATTTATTTAAACTCCATAATTTTAGGGTTCCTATTAATACCAATAAAACTGATAATAATACCAGTCCCGATGAATTATTATTAGGGCTAAATGTAAAACCCATAGGATAGTGTCTGGTGCAAAGTAAAATTTTTAAATGTTATTTATTTTTATTGTTTGTACAATTGGAGGTAATTGTAACAGTGAAGAATGGGCAGCTAAAGAGGAATGAAGGGGCCAGCTCCAATTTTGACTTCTATGACCAATGAAAACCTAATTTTCTGCTCCAAGGGAAAGAGGGATTCCAAGATTCCTAGTTAGTTGTCTCCTATCACAGTGACAAGAAAAAAAAAAAAATTAGTCATTGGACTCAAACAGGTCAGTGCTACTCTGGGTTTAATGCCCATTGACTCCACACTTTTATAAATACAGATTCTGCTGTGCTAGCTACATGTTCTTGAAATAATGAGAAATTAGCACCAAAAAGGCAGCAAAAGGTAATATGCATTCACTTGCTGTCAGGGTTTTTTAGGAAACTCATGTATTTCACTCATAATTTTCAACTGTTAAGCTAAAGAACATTTCTGACTCTCTAATGTTTTTAAGATTTATTATCTTTTCTGTTCAAAGTGTTTAATTCATAAACACAGAGCCTGCTGTGTTGTAACAGTACAGATAACAAAAAATATCTAGGTTATCCTTTTCTAGCAAAAAAAAAAAAAAATCAAATTGTATACCAAGGTCTTTGTTCCCTCTATTTGTATTATAACCTCAAGTATAATAGGATATTTCTATACACTTTTCTAGTTTTAAGGTTATATAATGCTTTACCAAAAATTTATATTGTCTAGGAGAGACATTGCAAAGGAAGTCACAACTCCACTGTACTGTACTTTGTTTTTCACATTTGTGAAACTACACAACATGACACCTTCCACCTGAGAGGGTATTGAAATGACAGATAGCTTCATCATGATTTGAATTCTAACACAAATAGAGCTACATCTTTTCTTCACTGAAGGATCATTTGAACAGTGAGACAATACAAAAATTTGATGTGTCTATGTGGTTTCTGAAATTCTTCATAAATAACAAAAGCCTCAGGTAAGAAGACAAAGTGAAAACCAAAGGATTAAAGCCTAAATCATTCCTCAAGTAAATGAGATATGATACAGCAAGTTTTACCTAAAATAAGAATTAAAAGAGTATCTGAGAAATAGTGCAGAAAGTCAAACTAGAGAGGGGTTACGCTCCAAAGTGAAAGTATTAATCCTCTTCCCTAAGTCAATTAAGAAAGAGATTACATTAGTTCAGAGAAGAGGTCAGAAATCTAAGAAGAGATAAAAATAAGGATTTAGGTGTGATTCAGTTTAGCATATAAACTGAGAATAGAAACTGTCGTGTCTCCTGATGGACATTCAGGTATCAGAACAAATCACTTAATTGTACCACAGCCCAGAAAAGTTTAGAGGTCATATGCTAAGGTGACAGTTTGACAGGCTTGTGCAGGTGTGGGAACCTTTGACTAAGAGTTTGAAATCTCTCCATTGATGAATTTGTAAGTAATGAAAGTGGGCAGAAATTCACAATGATTGATGGCTCTACTGTCAGAGTTAGGCTGAAATGGTTGCCAGTATCAACAGGAGTTCGAAATAATGAAAACACCACATATTTTTTTGAAGTTTCCCAGGTTTTGAGGATTTTCAGATACACTGTTTGAGATTCTAAAGCAGGTGCAACAGGTATTATTATTCCACCTCTACAGAGAATGAATTGAACCTCAGAGAAGGAGTTTCCTAGGCTGACAGTCATAATCAGAACTCTGACTTAGGTTTTTGTTATTGTTTTGTTTTGACTAAAAGTCTTATGCTCTTTTCAATATGCTATGCAGGAAGAGAAGAGGGAATGGTATATAAATACAAATGTTTTAAATACACAATTTTTAGGAATATGACATTTGTGATTCAGTTTAATCCTCATTAGCACCGCAATATTAATCAATAATAAAGAACTACCATTTATTATGAGCCTATTATGTTATCACATATATACATCTGTTATCCTTAAGTGCCTACAATAGCACAGCAAGGTAGTATTAGTATTTCTGTTATTAAAGTCAAGAAAAATGATTCTCAAGAAAGATTAGATGATTAGCCCATCTGTCAAGGATCTTTCCAAAACACACATCTTATCATATCACCTGACACGTTTTGTTGAACTTCCCAAAGAATCCCTGCTGGTTTGCTGTGTAAAGTCTTGAACTCCTTCCTTCTCCAACTTGATATCACCCTACGGTCGTCCTTGCAGTCATTCCTGACCCTTGTTTTTCCACAAAACTCTAGCCTCATTCATCCAGTTAATTATTTCCTCAGAGAAGCCTTCCTGACTAAGCCAGTCCCTACTATCACTTTCTCTAATTGTTTACTTTCATATGATCTCTCTTTTATAACACATATAATAGTTATGATTTCATATTTATGTGTAAAATAATTGGAATATTGTTTCTCTCCACCCCAAACTATAAATTGGATGAGGACTAGAACTCTATTTTTGTTTTCTTATCATTTTGTCCCCAGTTCCCAGTATAGTGCTGGCCACGAAAGTATTTTAAAAATATTATTTATTCTTTTATCCAACAAACATTTGTAGAATAGTGCAATTTAATTTACCATAATAAAATGATAGAATGTACCAGTGGAAAACTAACCATATATTGGTTGGATTTGATCTTTCATAAAGTAACTGTCATTCTTGATGTATATCTTCTTAGTTATTTGTTTTTATCTTACGTAGGTGAGGAACTTTTCAACATGTTGATAGAAAAGAGTTTTTCTAAATCTTCTTGGATGCCTTTAGTTGCCTTCATCCTTCAAATATTAATCCAAATAAGCTTTATTTACAGAGATGATGATGCTCATGATAATTTGTTGCTTTCAGCCAACTTAAAGAAATTATTATTTTCTACATCTATGATAACTTGATTTTGCTACAATATTTCTATTTTATAGTATAGCCCTTAAACATGAATTTCCTTAGCTAGTAAATTCAGATTCTCCATTGCAGAACTTATGTCTAATTCATGTTTCTGACCCTCATAGCCCTAGAAGAGTGACATGCACATAGTCAGGACTCAAGAAATTCAGGTTAATAGAAAGCCAGTGATTGCACACTCATCATGGTAAGAAAGGTTGGTGTTACTTGTTTCTGTTTCCCAACAGAATTTCATATTTTGTGATGTGTGCATTCCAACACCAATTCTCCAACACCAACTGAATGTCCTCAATTCAATTCTGATACTAATACCCAGAGTTAGCATCAGACTCCACAGGTCTAAGAACTTAATCCCACAAGACTGCCCTCACTTCAGATGCCAAGGATCACCTCTACTTCCTGACTGGCTACAAATCTTGGTATTCCCATGAATGCCCATCAGGTCTAATAACTCACTAAGTCAACTAACAGAACTCTGGAAAGTCCTCTATCTATGAGTACAGTTTCGTTACAAAGGATACAACTCAGGAACAACCAAGTGGAAGAGATGCTTAGGGCACCGTTGTGGGGGTTAGGTGCAGAGCTTCCACACCCTCTCTAGGCATTTGTTTTCCCAACGCATCTATGTATTCTCCATTCCAAAAGCTCCTGGGGCCTCACTGTTTCAGGAGTTTTATAGAACTTTCAGTACATATAATAATTGAGTGAATTGTTGATCACATGATTGAACTCAATATCTAATCCCTTTCTCCTCCCCAAAGGTCCATCAGGAGGTGGGACTAAAAGTTCCAACTTTTTAATCAAGTAGTTGGCTTGTTATGAGTAACAGAAGACACTCCTATCAGAGGAAATTCTGAGGCGATTAGGAGCTCTGTGCCAGGAGCAGGGACAAAGACCAAACACATTTGTCATATGCAGGAATTGGAAGGGAAATTTGGTTGGAAACCATAACCCTACTACCAACCTTGCTGCTCATATCTCATGTTGAGGAGGTCTGACAAAAATTGAATACATTATCCTCCCAATTTGCCAAAGATTTAAGAATGTGAGTTCAATAAAATGCTCTTTATTTCAAATTATTTTTTAATAAACTGTAAAATGTCTCCAAAACAACATAAAAATAAAAATATTCAGGTTCTTGATTTCAGAATCAAAAATAATGCATCAGCAATTTCAAAATAATTCTCACTAATAAATCCACATGTATATCACAGATTCTCAAAACTATTCATGCTTGGGCAAGCTACCTTCTGAAAATATGGAGACAGCATTCTTACTCCCCTTTTCTCACTAGAAAAACTAGTGCAAAATGTCTGTTTCCCTTTGACCCACACAGAAATATCCAATTTATTAATAGGATAGTTTAATTTGTCACATTTTTTATTATATTATGAGAGTATATTTCCATTTCAAATCCTTAAAGCTTTTGATTTAGTTAATACTGAGAGAAAAAGGAATATAAAAAGGCTTGTACATCAAGTTGACACCTTTATCCCTAATTCATCAGGCTCTTAATTTCCATTCCAAAGAAAAACTAGAAGCTTCTATATGTGTAAATAATTATTTCCTTTATGATATGCTTCATGCCTTCCATTTAACCAGCAAGATATAGAAGAAGAGTCACTTTGGGGGCGCCTGGGTGGCACAGCGGTTAAGCGTCTGCCTTCGGCTCAGGGCGTGATCCCGGCGTTATGGGATCGAGCCCCACATCAGGCTCTTCCGCTATGAGCCTGCTTCTTCCTCTCCCGCTCCCCCTGCTTGTGTTCCCTCTCCCGCTGGCTGTCTCTATCTCTGTCAAATAAATAAAAATAAAATCTTAAAAAAAAAAAAAAAGAAGAGTCACTTTGAATGATACTCATATATTCATCTATTTAGCAGGTGGTGAATTTCAGGTAGATTCACACTCTAACTTTTATTTAAGATTTTTTTTTTTTTATTTACTTGTCAGAGGGAGGGGGAGGGAGAGAGTGTGCACACAAGCAGGGAGAGCAGCAGGCAGAGGGAGAAGCAGGTTCCCCACTGAGCAAGGAGCCTGATCTGGGACTCAATCCCAGGACCCTGGGGTCATGACCTGAGCTGAAGGCAAATGCTTAGCTGAATGAGCCACCCAGGTGCCCCACATACTCTAACTTATGAGTAAATAAGTACTGGGAATATTTATCTTTAACAAGGATCCCAAGTGATGAATTAGTCATAAACTATATATTTCTTCAATGAATAAAATGAGTTAGAATGAATTATAATTAGAATTCTAAATGAATTAGAATGAAACCCTTGGTTTATCTATATTAGTTAAATATAGTATCTCTATTTGCCTCAGGGGCTTACTGAAAAATGCAAATTGCAAATAACTTCAGAGACCCCCTGAATTGGACTCTAAGGAATGGGGTCTGGAATCAGCTTTTTTAGGAAGCTCCCAATGTTATTCTAATTCACACCGAAGTTTGAGACCTCCTTCACTGGAGATTCCTTCCAGCCCTATGATTTTATGATTCTGGTTTGTGACTAATCAGCCTAAATTTTAGTTGGTAGACCACACAACTCCCTGCCAAACTTCCTCCACCAAATATAGCAAGAGTTGACAGATGCCCAAGCAGCAGTGGTCTTTGTGTGTGCCCATCCTAAAAGCAGCTGGGCCTTGTGGCCTTAGCCCCAGCTGTCTGGAACTAGGCAGCAGGTGCTGAGATGGCCAGCTGTTCTCACAAGGCAAGCCAGGCAGCTCTGCTTGCCTGGGTCTCGAATTTTCCCTTGGGTGGCCTTCCTTTTGTGGGTGGTCCAGCTCAACTCTAATTCTAGTGAGTGTGCATTCCAAGGCTGAAATACCCGGGCCAGAGCCTACGGAGAGCACATATGTGTTTTATGTTTATAAATATGTATTCACACATTGGATTGAATGATCACTTAAAGTCCCTTCCAGCCTTAAATTCTGTGTGTGTGTGCGTGCGTGCGTGTGTGTATTTATGTATAATTATCATGCAAAATGTTCTCATACATGGTTTTTAATTGGAGCTGAAGATGGGCATGACCCAATCTACTATTTTTCAAACCTCTTCAATTTTCAAAATTAAGCCTGTTTTAAAAACAGCACTAAAGGGGCGCCTGGGTGGCATAGCGGTTAAGCATCTGCCTTCGGCTCAGGGCGTGATCCCGGCGTTGTGGGATCAAGCCCCACATCAGGCTCCTCTGCTATGAGCCTGCTTCTTCCTCTCCCACTCTCCCTGCTTGTGTTCCCTCTCTCGCTGGCTGTCTCTATCTCTGTCAAATAAATAAATAAAATCTTTAAAAAATAAATAAGTAAGTAAATAAATAAATAAATAAAAAATAAAAACAGCACTAAAAAACAAAACTTAAATACTACCAAAATACTACCAGTCTAAAATAACTGTATCTAAGCAATCTCAGAGAAAATTTTGTGATAATACACTGTCCATGTGCAAAGGACATAAAAATTCATAAAAATGTAGAGGGATGAAGAAAATGCATCCTTTTGCAAGAATGTATAGAAATATCATGGATTTAAATTACTACTCTTGTATTTCTTCCTTTTAAATATAAGTAGCAAAATGATGTATATTATAATAATATAATGGTATATTAAATCTGTAAAATTATGACAAAATTAAGTTTAAACTTAAAGTTACATTTTTAGTACATTGTGTTTATATATTTTTTACATTTATATTATTTTCATAGTTCTTATCTTCTTGTAGTAATAAATGTGAGAAACTCCACAATTTGATATTGTCAGATAAACTTTTGCTGAGACTTCTCACCATTTCAAAATGACTTGTGATTTTATAGAATGAATCAGATATTAAGGTTTCTGAGTAAAGTATATAATTTTCTTATCCTCTGAGTCAATACAGTTCTAGTCTGCTTCACCTATGTGCTAAAAACGTGTTTGAATAAGGTTGAAAAACATTTTCTTGTAAAGTACTTGGTTATTTTTCCTTTTAAACTTCCTATGCTAAATGGCATTTAAAAATATTATTACAAATCTTTCAAGAAACAGTAGCTTTGTAAACAACAATTTCTAGGAGTACATGAAATATTAAAATACTTAATGATTCTTTTGGAGGAAAATACCAGGACTATACACTAGCCTGTACCAACAAAAATATTTGGAACAAAAGACCCCACATTTCAGTAGAATGAGCAATGCTTTACCTGGAAGAGGAAAAATGTACTTTACATATTTACTGCCAAAAGGAAATGAGGTTTTATAAATACATGTATATATGTATATAAATTATACAATTATTCAAATTGCTAATAAATGTCATTTTAACCAAATAGCTTCCTTCAAATGTCTGTAAGGCAATTAGCATAGCTGAAAGAGGCATACACAGATGGCCTGTAAATGTAAGTTATAAAATGAAGAGGAAATTTGATGGTTAGTTATTTAATTTGATCAATAAGACATACAGTGATAGGAATAAATTGATGTGTAACCCTGAACTGCCCATGGTGTCTACATTGATCCACTTAAGTGGCAAGCCCATGAATTATACTCCATGTTGTGGGAATTAGGACAGAACTCTTATTCGGCAAAATGTGGCAAAAGGAGCAGTGATTTCCAAGTCCTCCTATTAGATGTTCTAGTTCTTACCTTTTTTTCTGTTCAGGGCAAGGTTTCTAAGTCCCTTCAGGTTCTCAGTTCCTTTATACTCTCCCTTTCTACCCTGTAAATGTGTTCTTGTTCTGCAGAAGCTATCTCAAATGTAGCTACCAAAATGTAAACATAAATGAATATATTTTTTATTGTGATGAAAAACATATGACATATGAAATCTGTCCAAACAATTTAATTAAGTAACAGCACAATTTGTACAGCAGGTCTCTAGAAAGTTTCCATCTTGTGTGACTGAAAAATCTTAATCCAATGAACAGTAATTCTCCCATTTTCTCCTCTCTCAAACCTCTGGCAACCACTATTCTCCCTTATGTTTTTAGAAGTGTGACTATTTTAGATACCTCATATATGTGGAATCATGCAGTATTTATCCTTCTGTGACTGGCTTATGTCACTAGTATAATGTCCTCAGGTTTCTTCCTTGTGATACAATATGACAGAATTTCCTTCTTTTATGGCTGAATAATATTCCATTGTATGTGTATATCTACAATGTATATACCACATTTTCTTTATCCATTCTTCCATTGAAAGATGATTTGTCTTTATGCATTAACCTGTTGAAGTAACCACCCCCTACTTTCCTTTATTTTCAGTTGTCTGCAGGTATCCAAACTATTAGGGTTCTGTCAGCACATTGACGGAGTCCAGACAGAAGCCATTTCCTGGGGCAGTCCTCTGAAAAGCTAGAGTGTTGGAATTATGCTCCATCCTTCACTTTCACCCTGAGGGAGATGTGGGCTAGGGTATTTGCTTCTGGTACCAAACTGTGCGAGCTTAGGAAAGGGACTGATGTAGGTACAATGAAATTGCTTTTGTTATCCATTTCAATGCAGCTGTTCCTAGCTTTCTACTCACCTACAGTACCCTGACTTCTTAACCAGATTCTCTAAACTTTAGAAAGGTATTTTGATCCATATAACATTGTTAAATCAGCATTTCTATTGGGGGAACAAAGGCTGGGACTGTCTATTCTGCCATCTTGCTGATGTCACTACTCCAAAATGAATGAATATTTAGAGCATTATCCTTATTAAGCGTGTTAAAACAATTAAATTTGGTAATCTTAAGCATGAAAGTCTGAACAAAAGCACTGATTGTAAGATTTCATTCAACAAATGAGGGAATGGGGACTCCAGGAGAATTTGCTGGGGAGAAGGCCCCCTATGGACATCTCTGTATGAACTCTTAATGGTCATTCTCTGCATAAAACCAGCCTTAACATACCCATAGCTTCTGTGATGTATTTTATAAAATCCTACCACTCTAAGATTAATTAAGGACTTAGATTTCTTTTGTGAGAGATCATGCAACAGAGAAACTAAGCAGAGACCCTGGAGCCAGCAGCCTAGGTTCATGTCCTAGTTTTGCTACTTTCTAATCGTATATGTTTAGGTATTCATGTAAAGCATTAACTACACTGTTCCTCACTTTTCTCATTTTTATGACACTGATAAAATCCTAATAATTGAACTTCATTTGGTTGCAATGATATTAAAAGTACCAATATTTGTAAAGTATTCAGAATATTGCGGAGTACTTGGTGTTATATAGGTATAAGCCATTACTGTTATTTATAAAAATAGCTGCCTAAAAAAACGTACTGCAACATAAAAATTAAATATGTATCTGTTAAAGACGCCATAAGCAACCTTAAAACAGAAAAGATACAGAGAGAAAATATTTGTAACATAGGTAATAGATAAGTTATAATAATAAAATATATATAATATAGAATACAGAATAATTAATAAATTATAATACTAGCTTTACAAATTGGAACAAAAATGAAATTTAATTTTATTATGATATTGGCAAAAACAAAAAGGATTACTGATATACAGCATTAGCAAGAGATCAGATGTTCTTAAATAGTGAGTGTAAATGAAATCACCAGGGACATTTTAGAGAAAATGTATTAAAACACAAAATTATTCATCAAAATATAAAATATCCATATGTATTAAATGAGAAATCCCAACTCTAGAAATCCCTGCAGAAATCTTTGAAGTATCCTTTAAGTTTGTAAAACATATGCTTATTCATAGTTATTGCAACATGCTTTTTCTAGGTAACGTTCAGAAATGAACTGACGTCTGGTTATCAATTGAAGTTAATAAATTATGCTTTAGTTATACTATGGAATATTAAGCAGCTGTTTTATATATCATCCATCAATCCCTTAAATGCATAAGAGGAAATTTACCACTGTATCAAACTATTAACTCTGGTTACCCTGGTTACCTCTGGGGAGTGGAAATATTTTAAAGACTATGACACATTTTATTTTACACTCTAATTTTATACCAGATAAATTTAATTTTTTTAAAAACATATTCCAAAGCAAAAGTGAATTATTTTGTATTAGTAATCGATCAATAACAAGGTATAAAAGAGTATATGTAATAACATTCCAAAGGAAGAATAATATGAGTTAAAAAATGCACCAAACATTGTTATTTGGGTATTTAGGTAGTGGGGTAACAGGTGATTTTTATTTCCTCTAATCTTATACTTTTGTAAAGTTTCCAAATTGACTTATATTCTATTTATATTTAAGGGGAAATAACCTAATGTTCTTTTAAAAACCTTAATGTCCTCAAACCCCATGATTGAAGACTTCATTGGAATAGAGAATATAGCACTCTGATGTAAGGATAGAGTGAAAATGAAACTTCCTTCCACCATTTTGTCCAGCTTATAGGACCTGCATTTCTGCTATTATATCCTTGTCCCCATTAATCTAATGAACCAAAAGCACAAAAGATTATAGGCAGCAACATAGCAACCTATATGATTTATGGAGTCTGAATATTCCTAACAACATATTGAAATAAATCTATCAGTCATCAGGTGGGAGCTAGGATTTAGAAAATGTGTTATAGTGAAGTCTCCATAAACATAATAAAATAAATCTGTTGAAAATCATTCATTAAAATTTATATTAAATAATTTGGTATATAATGTTTCAGCCAATGTATATGTCTTCTTAAATGATGAGAGGACTGTTGTTAACTTAAAAATATTAGCGTCTAAAATTATGTAGCTTTTTTTTTTACCTTTCAATTTTCTTTTAGATTTTCTTTTTCTATTGCACTTGGCCAAAAACCTCTGAAATTATGTCAGAATTGTAGCTTTTGGAGGTAAAGTCTCAAATGACCAAATGGATCAAATCAAATTTAATATGATGTGATTTTAAAGAGGCCAAGATACTAAATTTTGAAAATTGATGTTTACTCTGGAAATATTAACTAAATATTTTGAAAAAATTACCAAGGAAGCAACCTTTTTTCCCTTGTACAGCTTTGTTACATTTGGCAGCCATTTCTAAAATCATTTTCTATAACCATATTCAGTTTAATGAATATCCAAGAATTGTACCATAATGACATAGGTGGGAATAGTACTGCTTATTAAAATTAATGATCATAAATGGGCTACTCTCAATTATCCATATAGCATGGAATTTAAAATTTAGAAAGAAATAGAAGCTTCACTTTCAACAATAGTTTCGAGCCTATAAAATTTTTCCTAAGCTTAAACAAGCAGTCCAATTTAGTGATTAAAGTTTTATCTCATTTTCCTGGGGCCCACACATGAAGGGGAAAAAAAGAGAGAGAAGAAAACTATATAATCCATAGTTTAAAAAGGGAAAATTGTCAGCACTACAGTCTTACTTTTAAGAACTCCCAATAAAGTCAGCAATGAAGAAAAATCTCTATGAAAATAAATTACACAAAGTGAGACTGTCTATGTTCTTGACATCAAAGATATTAATTATTGTGAGAGTCCAAATCTGTTCTGCCTGGAAGACAGGGAATGTCAGAGCCTAGAGTCTGAGGCAATAATGATTTAGCTGTCATAAATACAAGGTACGTCAGAAGAGGTGAACCCTTTCCCCCCCAAAATTGACCCCCTTTCCCACACCAATCTATGGCTTGAAAAGAAAATGAATAAAATTAAATTCAGTGAAGTCACCTTTTCCTCTTGAGACCAAGAGAAAATGGGTATGGTAAAGAGAAAGAGAGCGAGCTTAAAAACTAGCAGATAAGTATGCTAGTACTAGCGTTAGATAAGTATGCTAGTACATAATAAAGCACAGATTATTTCCTAAATCTCTAGTAATTTTAAAATAGGGTTATTTATAGTATTCTGCCCTACAGCGATTTTTTTCTCAAATTTATGCATAAGAATCATTTGATTACCTTAGTAAAATACAGATTCTCGTGCTGATTCCAGGTGATGCTAATGTTATTGGTCCACGGAGCACATTCTGAAAAGCAATGCCTATCATATACTTGACAATTATAAAGATATGGATCGTCTTGTATACATATTTTGGCTATTGTGGACATGCTGCTATAAACATTGGAGTGCCTGTGCCCCTTCAAATCACTGTTTTTGTATCCTTTGGATAAATACCTAGTAGTGTAATGGAATATTACTCAGCTATCAAAAAGAATGAAATCTTGCCATTTGCAATGACATGGATGGAATTAAAGGGTATTATGCTAAGTGAAGTAAATCAGTCAGAGAAAGACAAATACCATATGATTTCACTCACACAGAATTTAAGAAACAAAGCAGAGGAATATAGAGGAAGGGAAGGAAAAAAAAAAAAAGACAAAAGCAGGGAGGCAAACCATAAGAGAATCTTAACTATAGGGAACAAACTGAGGGTTGCTGGTGGGGAGGTGGGTGGGGGCATGGGGTAACTGGGTGATGGGCATTAAGAAGGGCATTTGATATAATGAGCATTGGGTGTCATATGCAACGGATGAATCACTAAATACTACCTCTGAAACTAATAATACACTGTATGTTAACTAAATTGAATTTAAATATTTTTTTTTAAAAGGAATGGATCGTCTTCTGAAAAAGAAATAAAAACAATCCCATTTATAATAGCATTAAAAACAATAAAATGCTTAGGGATAAATTTAACCAGTGAGGAGAAAGATCTCTACACTGAAAACTACAATTTTGATGAAAGAAAATGAGAGATATTCTGTGTTGAGGGATCAGGATAATTAATATTTTTAAAATGTTCATACTACCCAAAGTCATCTATGTAGTCCAGCCAATCCATAACAGAATACCATAACATTTTTCCAGAAATAGAAAAAAAACTTATGAAAATTTGCATAGAACCACGAAAGATACTGAATAGCCAAAGTAATCCTGAGAAAAAAGAGTAAACCTAGAGGCACCCCACTCCCTAATTTCAAACTACCTTACAAAGCTATCATAATCAAAATGTTATGGTACTGTCATAAAAATAGACAATAGGCCAATGGAACAGAATCAAAAGTACAGAAATAAATCTTCACATTTACAGTAAACTATTTGACAGGGGAGCCCAGAATACTCAATGGAGAACAGATGGTCTTAATAACTATTGGGGAAACTTGATAATCACATGCAGAATGAAATTGGACCCCTCTCTAACACTACTCACAAAAATTAACTCAAAATAGATTAAAGACTTAAACATAAGACCTGAAACCACAAAAATCCTAGAAAAAACACAGGAAAAAAAGCTCCTTGGCATTGGTCTTGGCAATACTTTTTTGGGAACACCAAAAACACAAGCAACACAAGCAGAAATAAATAAGTGGGAATATATTGAACTTAAAAAAGCTCTGCACGGAAAAAGAAATAATCAACAAAATGAAAAAGCAAACTATTAAATGGGAGAAAATATTTGCAAACCACTTATCTGGTAGGGGTTAATATCCAAAATGTATAGGAGGAGCTCATATAGCTCAACAACAATGTGTGTGTGTGTGTGTGTGTGTGTGTGTGTGTGTGTGTGTATTTTAGAGGACCTGAATAGACATTTTTCCAAGGAATACATACAAATTACCAATAGGTACCTGAAAAGTACTTGAACATTAGTAAACACCAGAAAACAAAAATGCAAAAAACCACAATATCACCTCACACATGTTAGAATGTCTATTATAAAAAAGATGAGAAATGGTTGGTTGACAATGATGTGGAAAAAAGGGAACCCTTGTATATTGTGGGTGAGAATGTAAATCAGTATAGCCACTGTGGTAAACAGTATGGAGGTTCCCCCCCAAAATTAAAAATACAACTAGCGTGTGATCCAGCAATCCCATTTCTGGGTATATACCCAAAGGAAATGAAATCAGAATCTTGAAGGGATATCTGCACTCTTTGTTTATTGCACAATTATTCAATTATTCACAATAGCCAAGATATGAAAATAACTTAAGTGTCAATGACTGAATGGATAAAAAAGATGTGATATATATATATATACACGCACACCATATATATAAAATAAAAATATATACATGTATATTTTATATATGATTATATATATGTATATATATAATAAATATATACATATATATTTTGTATATGATTATATATATAATATATATACATCTTCATGATAGCATGAAAGGGCCAATACACTTGAGGTGAGACAACCTTACTAAAATCCTGACCTTACTCAATGAATTCTTCACTGGTGTAAGTTCCCTCTTCTTGGAAATGAGAACAATAAAATAATCCAAAATCTTTAAAGGCAGTCTGTAGACTAGACAATGTGAGGGTACCTAATGTGTTAGAAAAATTAAGAAGGTTGTATTACCCAATTTAGACCGAAGAAATTAATTAATATTTTGTTCAAAACCATTTTTCAAAGCACAGCAATAATGATTCGGTGAACTGTCTTGTAAAACTTAGAAACAGTGCCAGCTTACTCATTTGCTTATCTTGGGGGAAAAAATTCTTTAAAAATTTAGTGAAATGTTACAGTTTCAGAAAAGAAACTTATTAATTAAATATTGTTTGGTCAGGGGCACCTGGGTGGCACAGCGTTTGGGCGTCTGCCTTCGGCTCAGGGCGTGATCCCGGCATTATGGGATCGAGCCCCACATCAGGCTCCTCCGCTATGGGCCTGCTTCTTCCTCTCCCACTACCCCTGCTTGTGTTCCCTCTCTCGCTGGCTGTCTCTCTGTCAAATAAATAAATAAAATCTTTAAAAAATATATATAGATATTGTTTGGTCAACTATCAAAATATATCATCATAAATCATGATTATCAAAGTATTAGATACTATATATAAATTCAAATTCTCTCCTTTTTTTTTTAAGTTTTTGTTTAAACTCTGGTTAGCTAACATATAGTGCAATATTGCTTTTAGGAGTAGAATTTAGTGATTCATCACTTACTTTATCAACTAATGTTTAAAGCCCAATGGACTGGAGAATTTTTAGATTGTGGGATAAAAAATTATTATATTTTCTTCTAAATATTATATTTTCTTCTAAAAAATATTATAATTTCTTCTAAAAATTATGTCACGCAGTTTTAAAAGTTTTTTATGGTATGCTTTTTGTAATTAATTTGAATATGATTTGAAAATGGAGTTCTCTACTTAGGAAGAATAATACAATATTCTGGCATGGATGGCAGAAACAGACATTTCTATTTGAAAGGATTTGGTTGCTCAATATAATTGCTTTTAAGCCATGTTATAACTTTCCATGTTAGTCAAAAGCAACAATAATAAAAAGAAGAAATTAAACACAAATCATTAATGAAAGAAACTTGAACGATTAAAGAATTAATTCTGTCCAGATATTCTTCTTTTAATTCTGTTTAAAATAGGTTTTGTTTAACCCCTACTGTATATATCTTCTACAAAGTAAAGCAACAAGCATTCAAACTTCATTTTTCATTCACATATTTTTCATTTATATATTTATAACCCTTATAATTCCCCAAAATATTTTGATGTTGCTACATACGAAGATGCATATACACTCGAACACACAATGTAAATTCAGAAAAAGAGGTAGAGGAGATAATAAATACATCAAAAATCTAAAACTAATGTCATAGCCTAGACTGAAGAGTACGTATGAACTTTTTGAAGTAATTTATAGGTGAGGATTTAAACTATAAACATTGACTGGTCATTCACTAACACTTTTACATAATACACAGAGACACAGATAACTCAGACTGAAGTAGGAGGTTTAACATAGAAACTTGATCGAGTTAAGAAGATAGAGAGAACCGTCTTTCCTTCCTGTTGATCAATTTTTTCAGCTGTTCTTTTGGTAGTAACTATGGAATGATTCAAGCTTATTGTTGAAACAAAATACAGATACTCTATTTTGCTAAGTAAAGGACTATTCATATGCTTCAGCTCCTGAAATTTTAAAAGGTAATGCCCTTGATCTGTTTTCTAGTAAGGCATTTATATGGAAGCTAATGGTACAACCCTGAAAAGGAATTTTTCATGACCTGACTTAAAAATGACTTCGCTTAGAGGATAAATCTTTGTGTATCAACAATAATACACAGCGCAGAGGCAGACATAAGGCAATTTAGTGCCTGCAAGACCATTTTTAACTGCCCCCCCAAATTCCTTTGCATCTAAGTCTTTAGATCAACGTTCAACTTAGTCACCTACCCTTCTTCCGCACCTTCTCTAGAAATAACCAGTGATTCAGTGCCTAGCACATGGAAGAGATTATTTTATCCTGGAAAATATGAAGACCATGTTTCTTTTATCAACTTCCTTGATCATAAAATCATGGCTAAGCAGCTAAAGAAAGTATAGTTCGGAGTAGCACTACCTCAAGGAGGCCCCACCAAGAAGAGTTAACGGAGACAGGTATTCTCAGATAATTGAATGAACTGGCTTTCCAAATTGGTTTATTTAGTGTCATTGGTTTGGATATTTGAGAACAAATGCCACAAACTGATGTTGGTGTTAGCATAAGTGATATTAAACTGTTCTTTCTGGGTGTATTTGAACAACAGTATCTTTTGCTTTGTGAAGCTATTTCTGACTGCCAGTAATAAAATTATGTCATAGAAAAGAATACTTGTTTCCTATTGGTTCTGGCAGGAGGGTATACTTTAAATTCATGAAAATGGGGCATTAAATTACTTAAATACAAGTTGAAAAATTAAGTAAAAGGTAGAGAACCCTATACAGTTTTTACACCACTTGGGCATGAAATTTAATCATGAAAATATTTCTGCTTAATCTGATTCTCATTGGTGTTTTAATCCAAATCACTGGCATCATGGGTTAAGTTAAGAAAACCTGGAAAATGAAATAAAAGGAAGGAAGAAAAACAGTAGGAAGATTGATAATTAAAAGCGCAAAGCTCCTTGAGGGCGGAACGTTTTGGTTCACTCCTTTGGAGAAGCTAAGTGCAGACTATATGAGTACTGAGTGTATTTTTTAAGGCTTTGTTTATAAATCAAAATTAGTTCAAATTAAATATATATTTATTTTTTTGTCCCGTTTGATTCCTTCTTTCCATTTTGCATTAAATTGTATCTTTTCCACTCATAATTCATAATAACACAAAGTGGTGAGTCAGAATTGAAGTGTTATACTTACAGTAATGTCAAAATTTTACTTCACAAAATACAAATGAATGTTTCTGCCCTTTTTGATTAAATTTAAAAGTAATTATGTTTTTCTAGCAAAACTCAGCGACTAGTTTGATTCTAGTCTCTTGCCAAGCCTGAGATATCAAATGACTTTTATCTTGGCAATCAAAATGTATGCAAATATCATCAAGAAGAAATGCCTATGTAGTAAACTTGCATCTGTGTCTGTCAAAAGTCTGCCTTGCAGGGGGCAGGGTTTTTTTTTTTTCCTTGTACTGTTATTGTCCTCCTTTAAATAAACATATTATCAATAAGTATATTGGCAGATAATATAAGTTTAACTTTTCTTCTTCCTACTGGGCCAGATTAATTAGCACATGCTCGTGGAAATAATTACATGTTTTCTAAATTAGGCTTCTTATGGATTCAAAGCTTTTGAAGTACTTTGTTTTTTAATACCATTAACCCTTTAGCAACATTTATATCTAAAAAAAGGTTTCTAGCTATTGAAGCAGGTTCTAACCTTTATATTTATTTTTTCTCTCTTCATGGATGTTACAGCAAAACCTATTAACATCTTCATAAATATTTTGAAAATTTTTCTATATTTTAATTACAATGAACAACTTTCTTTTCCAAACTCATCAGTATACTAATATGAAGAACAGAAGCCAACTATTCTTTTATATGCATATCTAATTTTTGTCCTATATTTTTTGTATTGAATATTTCCAAAACTGGAGATATTTTAAGTATTATTTTTTAATAACACCTTCAAGTCAATTAATATAAAAGACCATTCATGTATGGAGAAAATGGATTTTAACATGAAAAAATAGTAAATACATTCTTTGTTTTATGAATTACATATGAGAGTATTTCATTGTCTTCCAAGAGTGAAAAGTGAATCTGCTTTGATATAGGAAAATACGATCTACATTTGCAGTACAATCTTTGTATTTAAAAAGTTAACATTTGCGTTTTCAACCTTTTGAGTTAAACCTAAAGAACCAAAGTCATGTCATAAATCATAATTTTGCTAAAGCATAGACTTGAATCTCAGGCAGTTGTATGTTATTGGGATGGAACAAATCACTGAGACAATAGTGAACCTAGTTGGCTCAGATCAACAACATTAAATGTTATTTTGTTAAAACTTCTATCATGGTTTAAAAATAAACTCCAAAGGATATCTAAGTGTTATTTTTTAGCAAAGAGAAGAAAATATGAAAAGATTCAAAACAATTATCCTGTTTGTACTTTAAAAATAAGCATTTTAAATAAGATACAGCAATGTATCTTTTTTTAAAGATTTTATTGATTTATTTGAGAAAGAGAGAGAGAGAGCGCAAGGGGAAGGGAGCAGAGGGAGAGGGACAAGCTGACTCCACATTGAGTACAGAGCCCAACGTGGGGCTTATTCTCACAACCCTGAGATCATGACCTGAGCCAAAATCAAGAGTCTGACGCTTAGCTGACTGAGCCACCCAGGCTCGTATCTTTCAAAGATTATTAACACCTTGTTTTGTTTAAAGGAGAATTATTCAGTAAAGTAATATTTTTAATGGGGAGGTTGCAGAAGTTGAAATGTACTTGCAACAATCTAGTAATAGCTTCTGACTTTAATCCATTGTATTTTTTTTTTTACTCCTGTTCTTTTTTGTGTTGGAGTGTTTCAGTTCCTGTTAAAATATAAATTTCTTGATAAATATTTTTTGGATGGCATTTAACTGGTCTTAATCAAGGCAGCTATAAAAACTGTCAAGTATGTAAGTCATTTTTTTAAGGAAAGTTATCTGATTAAAATATTTACAATATACCTCCTATGAATATCGTGTGAGCAATCCCAAAATAGAATGAAATTGAAACCAAAAATTATGTGTCTGTCTGGTTGTTCATTCTATGAAAATAGAAATATCCTCATGGTGTAGAAATTATTATGACATCTAGGCATCTCAAAAACCACATTAAACAAGAGGAGTACATTATAGGAATGCGATCTTTGCTCTGGCTCTCTTTCCCCCACAGCATAATTGTCTGAAACTTTTTCATGGTGACTTACCTAAATGTCTACTGCTTTTTGGGCGACAAACCGTATGCAGCAAGAACTAAGCCGTAGCACTTTATTGAGTCTGCAGGTAAATTTTCATGTCCTTGGGTATGAGGAGATAATTTTAGCCCTGATTGTATATCCCCTATCTGTCCCGTCCAACAAATATAGACCCTGGTGAAACTACTATGTTATGTATATTCATTTTTGCATCACCACATGGACCATAACCACAAGATATTGAAATGCACTGTACCCAAAGTCAGCCTGGTTTTAATCATGTGGTGGGAGACACAGTGTAAGAGGCAATGAACATTGGCATTCTAGTCAATTACATGATCTTAGCTATAATCACACTAATAGGATTCAATATCAATTGTTTTGACCTCCCAAGAAATAAAACTGTTCATATTTCACATACTTTCGTACCAAATCTATAGAATTTTAAAAGTCTTAAGTAGAGAAAAGAGCTTTTCCAGAGTAATTTATGTCTGCTATCTTATATAATATCTTTTCTACTCTCTCTTTTGATGTTTTAGTCTTAGGATACCAAATAAGAAAGCACTAAAGTTTCTGCCAAATGCTGATGATTTTCTTTTCCGTAAGATTTTGTTTCTTATAATATCCATATGATTTAATGCTTTTTTTTGACTTTTCATACAGTGTTTATATGTTTCACAAAAAGATCACTTTGAAACATAGACACATTTGAAGTTAATCAACCCACCAAAATAATGATGTCACAGAATAAACATATTACATGTCTACCTTGTAACATTCAGAGTACATGCTCTAGAACTGTAGTCTCTTACCTACCTATGGAAATCCCAGTGAAAATGATTAGTTTTGCATCAGTGGGTCTTAAATTGTGGTTGTAAGACTACTAATAGTCCACAACATTTTCCCCAGGTGGTCCACAGGCTGGTCTCTTGATGGCTTAGTTTTAGTATATGACAATGTCAAAATGCCTTGCTCTGTTATGAGCCAACAACTGTGACGTTTAATTAAAAACAAGCATCACATCATCATACTGAAATAGCAATAATCTTACTAATGCTGATGTTTACTTGAGTCATGCTCTCAGTGGGAGTGAGTGAGATGCTGGGTGTGTCATGTATTATCTCTTCCTAAAGTCACACTTGACCTGAAAAATGTAGAATAATTTTAGTTCAAATGCTGACAAATTACTGTGTTTGTTCATGTTTTTCACTGAATGGCTGTTTTGTTTTTACAACAGTCACCTTTAGTCAATAGCAGTTCTCCTGAATTGCTGAGCCTTTTTGAAAACTATTTGTGTAGCCAGGGTCAAAAATCTCTTGATTCGATGCTTGTTATTCTGGTATATACTTGAGTAAAATTAATAATAATTTTAAAATTCTTGCTTTATTTGCCTCTCCAGTTTTGTTTCAATCAATATGTACCCCAAAATGCAAAGCAAAATGGAAAGAATATAGATTTCAAGCCATATAGCTTGGGTTCAAGTCATTTTTTACATTTATTAACTGTCCAAATCTCAGTACATTCATGAACCTTGCAGAGCCTCAGTTTCCACACTTAAAAATACCTATCATTCAGTGTTCACATGAAGATTAGTAAGATGGCATGTATATAGCCAATGCCAAGTATATGGTAAGCATATAGTCATTCATTCTCTCTCCCTCCTCCACCTCACAGAAGGCGAATTGATACAGCCACCATAAAGGGCAACATGACAGTGCATATTTAAACTGGAAATGGTTGAACCTTATGCCCTTGGATGCTATGACCATCAATTCTACTTATATTTGTCTCCCTTAAAAAGAGCTGCTCACATGTACCAAGAGACATCATTGCAATGTTGTAATGCAGTTTTATAAAAGAGAGGCAATCTAGCACAGTGACTCAATCCAGACTCTCAATCCAGAATCTAGGTCTGTACCACAACTCTCCCTATCACTACTTGGATAACCCTGTACAAGTCATTTTGCACAGACTTTTCCTCCTTTGTAAAATGGAAATAGTAACAGTACCTCCTTTGTGTCATTGTTGGGATTAAATAAATTAATATAGGTAAAGCACGTAGAACAGCGTGTAGATCTGCCAATAAATGTTAAATAAATGTATTACTTTAATAAGGGAAAATGTAGCAATATGAAACCCAAATATATATATAATTCATGTGTGGAAATTTAAATGATAATTCAGGGGTTCCTGGGTGGCTCAGGGGGTTAAGCATTGGACTTTTATTTATTTTTTTTAAAGGTTTTATTTATTTATTTATTTGACAGAGAGAGAGACAGCCAGTGAGAGAGGGAACACAAGCAGGGGGAGTGGGAGAGGAAGAAGTAGGCTCCCAGCAGAGAAGCCCGATGTGGGACTCGATCCCAGAACACTGGGATCACGCCCTGAGCCAAAGGCAGACGCTTAAAGACTGAGCCACCCAGGTGCCCCAAGCACTGGACTTTTAATATTGGCTCAGGTCATGATCTCAGGGTTGTATGATGGAGCCTGTACTGGGCATGGAGCTTGCTTGAGATTCTCTCTCTCCCTTCCCTCTGCCCCTCCCCTTCCCTCTAAAATTAAAAAAAAAAAAAAGAGAGAGAGAGAGAGAGAGAGAATTCAGTAGGAATCAGCTGATTTGTTTATTAAATGGTATAATAAAATTGGCTGTTGATCCAGAAGAAAGTGAAGTTCAAACTGCTAGTTTGTGCAATTTATAAGTGTATGTTCTAGATGTATTATTTAAGTCAAATAATAGAACTATTAAAAATATATTACAAGGAAGTTAAGAAGGATATTTGTGCAAACTTGCCTGGCATTCTTCCTTCAAGAAACCGCATTCATTTACCAACGTGGCCCTTCCTTAACCCATGACATTGCTAAAACATGCTGTCTCCAGTATAGCTTACTTTCTTTTATCTATGAGTATCATGGAACTTTTGGTATATTAGGGACATTAAGTCATATATATTATGATTTTTTCCATCTAAAAATTTAGTTTTCAATCTTTCTCTTTTATCTGTAAATTGACTATAATTTTTAAGTAGTCAAATTATCAGTTTTTCTTTGATTATTATGGTTTTCATGTCATGTCTGGAAAGACCTCTTTCATCCAAACTTAAAAATTTACCCATAGTTTTTCTTGATTAATTTTGTGTATTTGAATCTTTAATTTATATGAAGCTAAAAATCTAGTTTTTATTAAAAATGTCAGATAGATTTTACCATGCTATTAAATAATCCACTTCTCCCTAAGTGATTTGAATTGCCACCTCTATCTTTTTATCTTATACAAAATTTGATATGTATTTTGTTTCTAATATTTTTTCTGATCCATTGATTTGGTGCCAATTATTATACATCAGTATTTTAATTTCTATTGTTTCTGATTTTATGTTCATATTTCTGTCCCAAATTTTACCTCATTAGGCTTTTTTTTCAAGTATTTTTCTGGCTACCCCCTCTCATGGCTATACTTCTAAATGTTGCTTAGAAACGGTGGTCCAATTCCACTACCAGCCATTCCTACACCTTCACACTCCTCTCCATCCCCAGGTGACCTAAGGATTAAATTGAATTTATATAGCTTTTTTGAGTTCAAAGAGTGTTGTTCTATTTATTCAAGTCTTCTTTTATATTCTTAACTTAAAAATTAACTTAACTTCACTTAAAACTTGACTTAAAATTTTTCTTTAGGTATCTTTTGAAGATTTTATTATGTATATTTTTGTGGTATTTGTTGTGTCTATTGTACTTTCTGCCTTTAAATCATATTTTGTAATTAGGTGTTGTGGCTCTATTAAATATCCATTGACTCTTACATATTCATTTTATAAAAAGCCACTATACTGAACTCTCTTGTAGTTTTTATGACTGAATATAACTGAATCTTCCTTTCCAATGTTTATACTTCTTATTTAATGACCTTATCTAGTGTCAATCAGTTGCATTTCTAGAAAGAAAAATAAAGCTAAATAAAAACAGTAGTGTTAGAAACCCTAGACCTATTTTGGGTAAGATATAGTTTTTAATGTAGGTTTTGTCAAGAATAAATGTTGAATTTAATATACTTTTGACATCAATCGAAATACTAAATGGTTTTTCTGCTTTAGTCTCACACATAATTTTTGTTATAGATGCACTATGATTAAATCTTCTGGAAATGTTGTATTAAATATTAGCTCAGATATTAGCACCTAACTCAAGTTCCAGCCGTGTCACTTTATACTCTTTGCTTTTCATGTTCCTCTATCTGTAAATGGAGATAACAACAGAACTGAACTTATGTTTTATGAAGATTAAATGAATTAACATATTTATACCACTAATAACAAGTTCTAGAAAAAAACATGTGCCAAGAAATAAGAGCAGTTATTAGCAGGATTGATTTCAGATGCTATCTCTGTCAGATTTAGGAATGTATTATACTACTTATGGACAAAGTCTTAGGAAACATAGCTGCCCATCCATGAAATTTCACCTCACTTTAAAAATAACTTTTCAATTTCTTCATTTAATGCTGCTTTAGATGGGTTTCCTATCTCTTTTTAAAACTAATTTGAGTATTGTATAATTTACTTTAAAATGTCCACTTCAGCTGGCTTTCTAAATAAAGGATTCTCTTTAATTAATTTTTGATTACTTTTTCAGATATTATTTTCCCTTTCTAATGGCAAATTTTGTATATTTATATACCTTTTTTTGTTGTTCAGTTTGGCTGGTGATTCGTTTATTTGATTGCCCCTTTTCACAAAAATGAAACAAAACAGTACCTACATACCAATTCAGTAAGAATTTCTATTTGTATGTTTGTCATCTGATTCATTATTTCCTTCTCTTTCCTTATGTAAAAATTCCTTTCTGTCCATTCTTTTATCACCTTTACTTATTTCTATACCTGATCTGTCTTCCTTTACTTGAGAACAAAATGAGGTCAGTTTCCATTTAATCATTCAAATCAAATTGCAGAGTCCTCATCCTGCGCATCTCAAGAGATGCTTTGTAATTCCTGCTGGAGATCCTTAATTCTGTGAGAATGTTCTCTATCTAAAATTTCAGTCCGATCTACTGTTACTTTCAGGGGGAAAAAAAATCTGTAAAATCTGTTCAGGCACATAGAAGCCTGTGCTCTTCCAGTGTTCTTGCCACTGCTCCCTTAGGCAATGGTGATGGGCAGTCCCTGTCCTCCGCCCCGTCTAAAGCAAACACCATCATCCCTGGTCTGTAGCAGTTACCCAGGGAAAGTAAGGGTAAGTGTTGAAGGAAAGGGAGAAGAAATCCATCTTCTCCAGTGCTTTGTTCAGTCATGTTGTTACACTTTCTTTATAGGAATTCATTTCCCTCCACTAATACACACTTGTAAATCCATGTGCATATAAATTCCTGCATGTGTATACCTAGTGGTAACTAACCTATCATGGCCTTAGTGAGGTGCTACAATAATTCCAGCAAAATCTTATTATAAGATGGTAATATACTTTGCTGATATGAGTTAAGACACAAAAGGAAGAGTTTCTGAGTAAACAATTAAAACTTACTTTTTTGAGATATTAAGGTTGAGCTTACCTGCGAATCTAAGTGAAAAGGAACAGAGTCCTCTCAGAGTCCTTTCTCTCAGAAACTCAAAAGTGTAGCATTCTGTTAGACCACAGAACCCAAAAAAGAAGATAAGAAGCAGCAGATTAAAGAATAGATTGAAAACCAGAAATAAATGGAAGCCAAGAGAGGAGAATGTTTCAGGAAAGAGGGAAGAAACATTTGTTGTTGGGTTAGACAGAACACAAGGCCAATGCACACATCTGAGTTCTAGGCCAAAGGACAGGGCACAATGGATCAAGGTCAACTATCTCTGTGTCTTGTCCTATTGAGTCCTCTGTTAATGTGAAGAGGAATATCAGGATGACCAAGTCCTGACATGTAGTCATGCAAACCATCTGTAATGTCTATCTCTACAAATAAAGTACTATAATTAATACAACTTCTCAAAGTGAAAAACAAAATAAACACAATCCAGAAACCATTATATAAAGATATTCCCTCATTAACATATCTGTGAAGGATTCTGGAACATGACTCCTCATACCTTCCTCTTCCCTTCCACCGCCGATTTCAATATACATGCCTTTCCTGAGTTAAACAGCTTCCTAGGTATATAGGCAGGTGAATGCCAGTGAGACTGAGGGCCTTTTGGTTAGAGCCTGGGTAGAGAGAATTGGTATGAGGATTTCTCTCACATAAGCAGAAGAACCCCAGAGTTTCAGATTAATATCAAATTCTAGGAAGAGCTTAGATTTCAGAGAACTCTGCTTTTCTGGGAGAGGATCATCAGCTTCCCATGAGTGTTCTTGTTCTTCTTGGGCCCCAGGAGACTGAGAAGAGGCCAAACTGATGGAATCATCCTAGCTTCTAAAGCTGGGAGATAATGGGCAACTTTTCCCTATACGCCTCAGCAAGGGACAGGAAACCGACTACTTTCAACAGTCTTAATTCTCTCTCTCTCTCTCTCTTCCCCTCTCCCCCTCTCTCCCTCTCTCCCTCCACTTCTCATCACCCCCGCCCTCCAAATTTAAACATTTGCTGAATTGTATCTAATAGCCATTGGTGCTGATATAGTTGATTCCATGCTCATGCTTATTTCCAGGCAGTTAATATCTTTTTTTCTCCTTGAAATCTTACAGAATCTTCTCTTTGTACCTATGGTACTGTCGTTACATTAGATAGAGCTTGTATTAGCCTTTCCATTTGGAAACTTGTTTTTAGCCCAGGCAAATGTGTTGTGTTAGATCTTAAATGATCTCTACCACTTTATTATCACTATTCTCTTAGAGTTCATAATAGATGAAATTTCGTTTCTGGATTCATTCTCCAAGTGTGGCTTTATTTTTTGGTTCTTGTTCTCTATCTTTTTGTCTGTTTCTATGTCAGTAGCTTCTGCTGTGTAACAAACCACCCCAAACTCAGTGGCTTAAAACAGTAATTATTTATTTATTTATAATTGCTGTCAAGTGTGGGTCAGCTGGACAGTGTTTCTGGTCTTGGCTACTTCTAGGATTGCGGCAGTAAATGTGTATGATGAGTGTTTTAACGTTTTTTAATATATCAGATGGCACGGGAACTATTAAAGACTAGTAGAATGTTCAGAGGAGTTAGGAGGCAAGTTGAAGAGACTCCTAATGACCAAGATGAGACAATGTGAATGTCAATAGTGGTAATAACTGCAACTTATCCAAGTTCATTTAATGTGTTTAAACCCATGAGTACATAATGATGCCAAGAAAGAAAAAAAAAAACAACAAAAAACCCTAATCACTTTTGAATGGTGTTAGGAAATTTAACTCTGAAAACTAAAAAAATTAAAGAATCAAGCATTTTTCATGTCTTTCCTATACACACTACATCTCTAGGTAACAAAATAATAGATAAAGTGACATTTCTCTTCAGATAGGCATTCCAATAAATAAATCAAAAAGAAATGGAATTCTTTTTGAATTGGAATATCACCATTTTGCAACTCCTAATGAATTAGTGACTAAAGCAGTGCACATCAGTGGCTGCTAACATTGTAAAAAGGACATCCAACCAGACCATGTAATATTCTCATTAAAAAATAAGCCTCTAAATCCAACTCAATTTACACAAAATGCAGAACTACATTTAAACTACACCATATGTACACCATCAACCAAGTTCAGACTATGAGAAACTCTATAAAACAAGTGTTCCAGTTTCTTCAACAAATAAATTACTAGGGAAAAAAGAAAATGAGAGGGCAAACTAAATTATGATATTTAGGGATGCACACTTGATAAAATTATAAAGAAAAGCAAATAAGTGTTTACCATAGAAGTTAGCATAGTGGCTAACTGTGGAGAGAGGGAGGGATTATGTTTCGAAGGGAGCACATGGTGGTCACAAAAGTCTTTCCTACTTGGGGAGGGTTTAAGGGTGGTCAAATTATAGTAATTGAATGAGCTGCACATGTGTTTAGGTGTTTTATTTTTATGTATTTGTATTAAATTTAAAAATATTTTTAGCAAAATGAGATATCAAAGCTTATGGGATGAAGCTAAGCAGTACCAGGAACTTCACCAGCCTGACTTATCTTAGTAATGAAAAAAGCCTATAGATCAATGCAGTCCAGAGCTTAGCCCTGACAGTCTGTACAAATTAGACCTATCTGCTAGGGACCACTGCTTCCAAAGGGCTGATGGCCTGGCAGATGTCCTAACAGTTTCCCGGTCTTGCTGGAAAAGCTCCATGGGGTCCTGATCTTTTCCAGGATTTAAAGCAAACATGTAATGAAACATTTAGATTTAATTAGGAGAATTTTTCTGGTTATATAGGATATTAAAGAAAGAGCTGCTGTAGGACACAAATGCCCAAGAAACATTTTTCAGTCCTTTCCCATAATTTTCAAACACAAGATATGTGCCAATTAGAATCTGAAATCTCTCATATTAACCCATCTTTATTCCATAGTACATAATTCTTGTGAATCTAAGAACAATGAGATAATTTAATTTAGAATGCAAAAAAAATTGTTACTCCAAGCAATCACTTTTTTTTTCTTTTCTTTTCCTTTTTAAATTTTTATTTAAATTCTGGTTAGTTAACATACAGTATAATATTAGTTTCAGGTATGCTATATACTGACTCAACACTTCCATACAACATCCATTGCTCATCACAAGTGAACTCCTTAATCGCCATCACCTATTTAACCCATCCCACACGCATCTCCCCTCTAGTTACCATCAGTTTTTGTCTGTACTTAAGAGTCTGTTTTTTGGGTTTGCCTCTCTCTCTCTTTTTTTTCCCCTTTGCTCATTTGTTTTGTTTTTTAAATTCCACATGACTGAAATTATGTGGTATTTGTCTGAGTTATTTCATTAGCATTATACTCTCTCACTCCATCCACATTGTTGCAAATGACAAGATTTCATTCTTTTTTATGGCTGAGTAATATTCCTGTGTGTGTGTATGTATGAAAGATTTATATATAATAAATGTGATATAAAATATTACATAAAATATTAACTATAAATTCATATGTATGTATATGAAAGTTTTCAGTTCTAATATATATGGCATCTTCTTTATATATTCATCAGTCACCTGGCACCTGGGCTGCTTCCATAGATAGTTTGGCTATTGTAGATAATGCTACTATAAACATTGGGATGCATGTATCCCTTTGAATTAGTATTTTTGTATTCTTTGAGTAAATACTTAGTAGTGCAACTGCTGGATTGTAGGGTAGTTCTCTTTTTAACTTTTTGAGGAAACTCCATACTGTTCTCCAGAGTAGCCGCACCAGCTTGCCTTCCCACCAACGGTACAAGCAGTTTCCTTTTTCTCCACATCCTCAGCAACACCTGTGGTTTCTTGTGCTGTTGTTTTTAGTTATTCTGACAGGAGTGAAGTGGTATCTCACTGTAGTTTTGATTTGCATTTCCCTGATGATGAGTGATGTTGAGCATCTTTTCATGTGTCTGTTGGCCATCTCTATGTCTTCTTTGGAAAAATGTCTATTCATGTCTTCTGCCCATTTTTTAATTGGCTTATTCATGTTTGGGTGTGGAGGTTTATAAGTTCTTTATATGTTTCTCTAGAGGAGGCTTAAAACCTCACTTAGTTCATAAGCACTTCTATTTCTTTGTAGGAATATTCTGTATCGAAGTCAGAAACAATTGGATAGGCAATTATAAAGGATGGTGTTATTTTTATTCTTAAATATGTATTTAATCTGAACTGGACAGTCTGGAATGAATATTTTCTTTTCCTGAATGACGTCTGTCATCAATTAAACCTAATAATCAGAATATTAATCTCACAATAATGTCTGACATTTTGCCATTATCAAATCCACTTAATAACCTTTAGCAGAAATAATTCAATCTTTATTACTTTTTAATATGCTCTATTAGCTCTGTTTTGAATGTGGAATGAGCATTGGGGTACAAAAGACTATGAGAAGAAGAGCCAACAATAAATGAAGAAGGGATTTTCAGAAGCTAACACCATAAAAACAATACCTTGATAGTTAAAAACTTGAAAGATGCAAATTGAAAGGGTTTTACATCAAAAATCCCAAGGAGTTGACAAATATTCCACTGACAGATAAAAATCAGACAGAAAAATCAGCTGCTTCCTCATGGCACTCCCATTGAACTTTTTGAAGATACCCTGATTTCTAATTTCAGCATTAACAGGAAGAGAATAAAACATAATCCTACATAATTATAATAATGGTAATTTAATTTTTCTGCCATCTGGATCTAAATTTGGAATTATTGGAGTGGTTTTAATTAAAACCAAGAATACTGTTTAACATTACTAATAGCAATTCCCTTAAAATAGGTTAGCTTATAAAACAAAATCCAGCTACTGGATATGTGTAAGAAGTACATTTAAATGAAGTTAAAAGAAAAGTGGAAAATAAATTTCTTTGTAAATACATAACAAGAAAAAGATAGGTGAGTCCTGTTAATATCAGATAGAATGGTATTCAAAGCCAAGAGTAAAAATGAGGATATAGACATTATCTTTAAAGTGGAATCTTTCCAAAAGCAATATATGGATTTGATGTAATTCTCATTTGAAACCAAGTATTGGTATAGTTTCTTTTATCATGATTAATATTTTAAAATTAATACGGGAAACTGAATGAGTAAAAATTGCCAGAAACATTTTTGTTGAAAAAAGAATAATAAAAGATAACTTAGAGTACAAAATAATTGAAACCTATTATAAAGTTACCATAAGAAACATGGAAAAACAATATTGGCAAATAGGTCAATGAAGTAAAACCAGAGTTCAGAAGTAGATGTACTAGAAATGGAAAGCATATGATAGAAGTGCCAACTTACTTCAGAGGGAAATAGATCCTTCCTTTAATAAATAATACAGGCATAATTAGTTATTCATCTGAAATAAACAAAAACTGATACACTCTTTTTCATACCATATAAAAATAATTCATATATAAATTGAAATCTAAATATAAAATAATAATAAAGATGTTAAAATAAATCTAAGAGAATATTTGTAAATTCTTAGATGAAGAGAGTCCTTTAACAAGACACTAAATCTGAGAGGACAGACTGATAGATTTGGCTACTAAAATATTTGTAATTATAACACCATAAACAAAGTTCAGAGGAAAATATATAGAAAAATAATGTTTGCAAAATATATGATTAATTTTCTACTTTCCTACAAAATATAGAAGTAATAATAGTCTGATAGAAAAATAGACGAGGAAATGAAAATCACCAAAAACTTAAGAAACCATATTAAATCTCATTAGTGTCGATAAAATGCAAATATAATAACAAAGAGACACCACTGTATATTCATTTGTTGGAAAAAAATAGTTTTTAAAATGCTAATATCCATATTGTTGAATTTGTACAGAAATGTTGGCTAATTGATGAAATAGAAATCTTCACAAATAATAAGAAATTATTCAAAATTGAAGTGAAAAGGAACATGATAACTAAACTCAGAATGTGATTCTGACCTGAATCTTTTTTCTATAAAGGACATTAATGTGGCATCTGACAAAATTCGATAGAGGATTAAATAGTGTTATGAATCAGTGTAATTTCCTGAGATGGATAGTTACATTTTGGTTATGATGGAAAATGACATTGTTTGTAGGAAATACAGGCCAAAGTATTTGGGGCTATAGGGACATCATTTCAGCAATCTACCCTGCATTCTTTGTTTTGTACTTGCAACTTTTCTCTAAATTCCAAATTGTTTCACACACAATACTCTTTAACACAGAAAATAACTTTTAGAAATATGTTCTACAAAAATATAAAAGCAGAAATGACAAGAGTATTTATTTCTAGTGGGAATTAGAAAAAATCTATATATGTCCATCAATTAACTAAATTATCCAAACACCCATAATACGTAAAGCTTTGCAGCCATATAAATAAATTAAAGCTTTGCATTTAATTTGCACATCTGACCATGCATGGACTTGGAGAGGACCAATGTGAGGAAAAGTCTCTGCTAAGTGTCACTGTGGTCCTGTTGGGGGCCTTGGTGGGCTTGTAGGTGACTATGCAGATAAAGAGAAAAATGCTAGCCTATACTCCTGGACATAAAAACACATCAAGAGAAGAAACTCATGTTTTTCATCCCAATAAATCATTTAAATGCTTTCTCCTTTTTTTTTTTTTTTTTTTTTTTTTGGTAGTAGCAAACTAAACCCACTCAACATGACATAGTTTTCCCTCTTCCATGGAACATTTTCAGACCACCACAACATAACCATGTGTTCCCATTCTTCAGAGCCATGCACTCCCGTAAAGTCAGTAACCAATGTCCTAACACTGTTGATACTAGGCTTTTACTTGTTTTATTAATGTTATGACCTCCACAAGACAAATGGGAATGAACTGAAGTTAATTCAAAGTAGAAAGCAGAAGTAGAAATACAAAAAAAAAAAAAAAGAAAGAAAGAAAGAAAGAAAGAAAAGAAAAGAAAGTTTATTGTCCTTGAAAGAGTTACAATATTACTCCTTTTATAATGAGCTGCTATTCTCTAAGGAAACTCCAGGTTAAGTATTTGTTGATTTCAAGACTTAGATCGTTATGTTAATGTCACTGAAATGCAGATGGTAAGGAAGAGAGAAACACTGCTTCCTAAGAGTGGGGAGAACAGAATCAGCACTCAAGGATAAGAAAATAATTCACAGAAATTTAATCTAAACAAATTTAAAAATCACTTTACTAAATACTTAAGTTAATGAGACATTCATCTTCTCCTTTTTACACCCCCCTACCAAACATGAGTTGGGAGCTTCTACCCACTTGAGTGCGTTTGGGGATTTGAATTAGAGCTTGAGGAATGCTGTCTCCTAGGGGCGTGCCAAATCCCTAAGAGCCACTTGAGCTTTATTTACATTTACTCTAGATTGATCATCAGCCTCATGTTCAAGTTTTTGCTTTAGTATACACTCTTGACAATGGCTTATTTGGCCACTTTGAAAAATAGTGTTGCCATTCATTTCAAGCTAACAAGTCTGGTCTATGATTCAGAGGCCTGAGAAAATTTTTTTCCTCTGTGAGAAGGGACAAGACAGAAATATTGTCAGAGTAGGCATTACATTTCTCCACCCTAATTTGGTATAATTCATTTCAACATGAATATGTTGAGCGTTTACCACTAACCATACAGTGTCAAGCAAAAGGAAGTATATGACAAAGTTCTCACTCTGAAAGGACATACAGGGAAGGCTTTCTGGAGCACTACCTAACCCTGAATTTTCTGCTCTAGTTATGTGAACAACTGGGGTTTGTACTAGGTTCTAAGATGAGGTACAAAATATTTGGGACTTTCTGCTCAAAATACTTAATATGGGTAAGGTTGTCATTTTTATTGTTTTCCTCTTCAAATTACATTATAAGTTCCTCAAAAATAGGAATTACCCAGTGTCATATAATCTTTTCTATCCCACTGCTGTGTCCTACTCACAACATATGTACATGTGTGCTAACATATTCCTCCGAAGTCCATATTCAAATGAACTGCTTTCTATAAATGTAAAAGAGTTTCTCATTAACTTGGCCTTAAAGTTTTACTCTTTTTTGATACCTAATTTCCTTTATTTGAGAAATCAGATACAGATACCATTTTTTTTCAGATTATCAATTTTCCCTCTAAAATAATCAGTTTAACAAATATAAACATTCTTAATTAGTAATTACTGAAGAGAAACCCTAACATTCAACAACTCTTAGCTTTATAAAAGGGAAGAATCTTCTATGTGCTCTCCCTATCCTTCATACTACATCCCTCAACCCCTGCCACCAATGGAAATGGCCAGTAAACATATGCATATAGTTGGGATGGGGTTGGGATGTGTTGGTACACTTATGCCCTCTTTATCCTAGAAGAATTTTACACAATTAAATACAGAAATATTTATTGTATTCCTTATGTATTAGTTTTCTAGAACTGCCATTACAAAATACCACAGATGAATGGCTTAAACAACAGAAATTTACTTTCTCACAGTGTGGAATCTAGAAGTTCCAGATTAAGGTGCTGGCAGGGTTGGTTTCCTCAAAGGCTTCTCCCCTTGGCTTGCAGATGGTCACCCTCCAGCTGCCTCGTGACGTGGTCCTTTGTGCACACACATTCCTGGTGCCCTGTGCCCTGGTCTCCTTTTCTTATAAGAGCAGCAGTCCTGTTGGATCAGATCCCACCCTAAGAACCTCATTTTAACTTAATTACCTCTTTAAAAGGCCTGTCTCCAAATTACAATCACATTCTTATGAATTTTAGAGAACACATTCAGTCCATAATACCTCGTTAGCAGTTATTCAACTGATAGAAAAGTCAGACAGTCCCTGGTTTCAATGAGCAGAACATACACTCTTTCAGGGAGATATATCAATAAACAAATAATAATAGTAGATACTACATAAGGACAACAAAATTAGGCATGCAAAATGTTAAGTTTCAGAAAGGAGGGATTATACCCATTTGGAAGGATAGGAAAGAGTTCAGGGAGCAGGCATTTGAAGATAAGCCTCAAGGAATCCTTTGGATAAGAAATGAAGATCGGACATTAAGTAAATGCCTTATGAGGCTTTGATCTTCAACACACTCTTTAGGTCAATAGTTTTGTTCTCATTTTTAAAAGAGGAACATTGATATTTAGATGATTTATCTAAGTTATAACATCAAGCAGCTTTCAAATGAAATGTCAAGATCTTTCATTGAGATGAAGAGTTGACAAAGGAAGATTTTAAAAAAGAATATTTAAAAAGCACAAAATGTATTTATCAAAGTATTGTAAATTTTTTAACATGAAAAAAAATCTGTAAATATAACACATCAAATAATAGCAAACAATATGATCACTGTAAATAGAAATACCCAATATTATTTAATAATTCCACATTATTTTTTTAAGAAAACATTCTTGGTAAAATAGAAAATTCCTTCATCTAATAAAAGAAATACATGAAAAATCTATAGCAAGCATTAGTCTGAATAATGAAACTTTTTAAAATCTAGAAAAAGATAGGTTTCTATTAAGCTTTTTGTTGGACATACTGGCCCAAGCAGTGAGTCAAGAACAAGAAATAGAAGGCATAAACTTCAGGAAAAAAGATGCGAGTGATATGGTTATTATTTTTAAAAAGTCAGAAAATATGTTACTAGAGGAGAATAGAGATATGGAACAGAGAAGGAGCATAGAGATGTATGAAGCTGCTGGGAATTTGTTTTGTAGGTTGACAGCTGAGGTTTGAGATTTTGTTTTGTAAATTTGCATCATATCTTACATATACACTGAATTCATTTTTATATTAAATATTATAAAATAATAATCTCGGGATGCCTGGGTGGCTCAATCAGTGAAGTATCCAACTCTCAATTTTGGCTCACGCTGTGATCTAGGGGTGTCTCCACGCTCAGCACAGAGTCTGATTGTTGCTCTCCTTTCCCTCTTCCACTCCCTCCTCCCCCCATGCATATGTGGGGCACATGTGTTTTCTCCGTCTCTAAAATAAATATATAACTAAATAAAATCTTAAAAAATAATAATATTAAAAATATGCAAATTAAGAGTTTTCATTCCAGTAACAAGCTAATGTTTAAAAAGTTTCTCCAAACTGACCTCCACGCAATGTCCATGCATATGATTAAAGTTTGGGCTTCCACGTGCAAACCAGTTTTATTAAATTCAGCATTTTTTCCCACACTTTGTGCTCTTAAAAACAATCACACAATTGCTAAGTATATGTAAGCTACTGAAGTAATTCAGGTATAAACAGTATTTTACACATACTCCAGTATCTCTATTCCCATAATTTTTTTAAATTAATCATATTGTCTCACCCAACCTATTTTTTTCCTCTTCTCATTTTGATCTAGAAACAATTTCTAAATGTGTCACCTATTCTCAGGGCCATGTGAAAGGTGCTATTAGAAAGAAAGCACCATGGCAGGATGTTTTCTATGGTTTTTCTACCCAAATAAGTATAGTCTGTGTGCCTAAATGGTACAGGGACCATGGAAACTAAGCCTTCCTTTAGTGTTTAAGAGGACACAGACACCAGTTCTACTGAGGAAGGAAAGGACCCAAGTGACAGCTCATCCTGATAGGTTTTTTAAATCATATATCATTTGGAGATGCTGCTTTCTATAACTTGTACTTATTAAGAACTCTATTTACCAGGCACTGATCTGACATACACTACTAAATAATGTATTATGTCTAGTGGGACAGGTAAACCAGCAATTATACATTAAAGTAGGGTAAGTGCTAAGGTAGAGATACTAAGGGAGTACAGAGAAGAAGCACCTCTCTTAGCTTGAGACAATTAGAGGGAAAGTGTTTCGACTGTTAATAAGATGTTTGCTGTAGGGATTTATATGCTGTAGTCAGCGGAATGTCCCCCAAATCTGTCCATGCCCTAATCCCTGGGCCCTGTCAATAATTTATGTTACACGGCAAAGGGAAATTAGGGTTGCAGATTGAATTAGCATTGCCAATCAATTGATCTTAATAATAATAAACAGGTTATTTTAAATTTTAAATTTTAAATTCTGTAATCACAGAAGTCCTTACATATGGAAGAAGAAGACAAAAGGGTTGATATCAAAATGATGCAACATGAGATGTACCCAACTGGCTATTGATGACTTTGAAGATACAAGGGAGCTATGAGCAAAGGATTGTAGGCAGCCTCTAGAAGCTAGGCAGAAAAAAAAAAAAAAAAAAAAAGGATTCTCCTCTAGGGTTTAGCCTTGGTTTTAGCCTGGGGATAAAAATTTTGGACTTCTAAATTACCAGAACTATAAGCTAATACAAATACATGGTTTTATGTCAGTAACTTTGTAGTAATTTGTTAAAACAGTCACAGAAAACTAGTAAAATGCCCTTTGTTAAGTTAGGGAAATGTGGTTGATTCCTAGCTTTCTGAGAGTATTCATCATGAAAGATTGTTGAATTATGTGAAATGCATTTCTGTATCTAATATTTTTTTTAACCTTTGAATGGTGAATTAACAGTGATTGATTTTTGAATATCAAACCAGCCTTGCATTCCTGCTATAAATGACACTTGGTCACGATGTATTATTCTTTTTATACACTGCTCTATTTGATTTATTAATATTTTGTTGCAAGACATTTGTATCTATGTTTATGGGAGCTATTCAAATGTAGTTTCTTTCCTTGTAAGGTATTTTATTTTGGTATCAGGAGAATGAGGTAGAATAAGAAATGCAAAAGAGTGTATAGAATTGTTAGAATTCTCCCACCAGACCATCTGTGCCTAGAGTATCATAAGCCCTCAAATAACAGCTTTTTGTATTTTTTGTGTGGATTTTAGTTGTAATTAGTGTAGCTAATGTAGCTGTACCATAGTGGTCTGACTCAGTACCTGCTGTCAGTAGAGGTGTGTGTAGCATTTGTTTGGTTTGGTTTCTGCTTGATACATCATGCTTCTAATATCTGGGAATTTGTATCTTGGATTATTTATGGAAAATTTTCAGTCACTTTTTCTTCAAATATTACTCTCCTCCTTTCATTTTATCATCTCTTTCTGGATTTCCAATTAGATATAAATTAGAACTTTTTTACTCTACCTCTTAACTATTCTTTTAATTTCCATTTGCTTGTATATGTGGGTAATTTCTTCAGATAGCTCTTCCACTATAATAATTTTCCATTTAATTTTGTCTACTTCGCTGCTAAAATATCCATCATTTTCACTTTTTTCTTTTAAAAGTTTATTTGTTATTGAGATGTTTAATTTTATATGTCAATTTGGCTAGGCTATGGCAACAAGTTGTTTGGTCCAAAATCAGTCTCGTTGCTGTGAAAATATTTTGTACATGTGATTAATATTTACAACCAGTTAAACTATATGTAAGGCAGATTACTCTTGATATGTGGTTGGGAGTCACTTAATCAGTTGAAGGTCTTTAGAGTAAAACCAGGTTTTTTGAAGAAGTAAGAATTCTACATCAAGAATATAACTTAGAAATCCTGCCTAACTTTATAGCTTGGTAGTTTGTCCTATAATTTATAAACTTTTGTGCTTCCACAAGCACATGAGCCAATTCATTAAAATAAATCCAGATAGCTAGAGCATTCAATTAATGATAGATAGATAGATAGATAGATAGATAGATAGATAGATAGATAGATGGAACATTACTATCGTAGATATCTATTATTAGATATAAGCTATATAGATATATATCTAGATATATATAATCTTATACAGAGAGATTTATGTATATATGACATATATATTCTTATATAGAGAGTGATTTACATGTATCTAGATAGAGAGATATATAAGATATGTGTGTAGGGGGAGAGAGAGAGAGACAGAGATAGGTAAATAGGTAAATCCTATTGGTTCTTTTTCTCTGGAGAACTCCAAATGATACAGTTATCAAATGTCTGGACTTTTCTCTAGTTTCTTATTAATTTATATTTTTATTATCCCGTTTTTTATTTTGGTAAACATTTCCATTGTTGGGATTTAAAAGTTCATGTCTGATATTTGCAAATTTTTAAATCTTAGGGAAGCTAAATTTGTTGTTTATTGTTTTGATGATTATTCCATGGTGATTTGGTTCTGTGTGTATCTACTGATCTTTAAATGAGAGGTCATATGTGATTAATTTTATTATATGAATAAGACACTAACAAAAATTGAGAGTGTCTTCTTCTAGACAGGATTTACATTGGTTCTTCTGGGAGCCAGGCAGTGTTACCAAACTAGAGTCACTTCTGCCCCCTTTCTTGTTTTCAAGTTGCCTTATTCAGCTCTGCCTACTTTATGTTATTGGCCCAAAACCACCCAGCTGTTATTGGCACTTGACCTCAGATAATCATACTCTTTGTGGATTTTTTATTGTTGTTGGCTGTATGAGGAGTTGCTTACTCCCTGTAAGAATTCATGCACATATATACATAAATAAGTACTTTATGCAATGTCTAATCATTTTATGCCAGGAAAGTCCTTTCTTAATATCTGGTCTGATATATTGCCTGCAGCACATTGCCAGTCCTGAGTATTTTCTTAACAAACCCTGCAGATAATTAACAGATAATTGAATAGTCATGGAAATAAAATATAATTTTATGAAAATCAAAAACCTACAGAATTTGCTTAAAAGAGTACTTTCAAAACACTGAATTATTTTTATGTAATGCTTTGAACTTTGTCTCTAATATGATGCCAGAGAATTCTAGACTTGGATATAAAATGGGGGTGGCTGAACAAAATCATCTCTAGAATTCTATAAATTCAACTTTGGGTGATTTACCATCTTAAACAGCGATGTTGAGTGTTGTATTTATCACTTGAAGACTTACAGAGTCAAAAAGTCTGCTTGAAATATTTTTATACTTAGAGGAATCTTATTCTTGGTGGCAGGAGGGAAACAGGGATTGGAAGGACCATCAGTCAGGAGATAAAACAATTTCTCTTATGTATGAATCACAGACTCATGGAAACTAAAGTTTTAAAATGACCCAATAAGTCATCTCGTCCATCTCTTTGTCAAAAAAGAATTACTTCCTCAAGAATTTAAAGGGAAGAGTTTTTTCAGTCCTATCTTTTTTTTCCTTTTAAACTATCCTGGTTATATTAAGATTTGTTTGGTATAACATTCCTTTCAAAATGCCATAGTTAGAAGGGTAATGTTCTGTGAAAATGGAATGACTGATAAATCAAGAATAAATGTTATTATATGAAATTTAGAAGTTTTATATTAGCTAATATTATGAAATAAGTCCCAAATAAAAAAATAACAAATGTCCTAAATAGATATTGTTTTATAAATCACGCAAATTCCACCTAATCATAAATAAGACAAATTTGAAACTTACAGTGTACATTATAGCTTAACTTCAGAGCAACCACAAGTGAGTATAAATGCTATCTTTCCAGGTCATAGTAAAAATAGTAGTTTAGTAACTCATTTCCTCTTATAATTTAACTGGATTCCCTGTTTCTGCCCACCCACTCTTCTTATTTAGTGAATCTAAATCATAGATCTGATCTTGTCACATGATAGTTCCAAAAGTTCTGATGCCTCCAGTTTGTTACTGAATAAAATTGAAATAATTCAGCCTAGAAAGTGTTTTCTACCTAACTTTCCAGTTTCACTTCCCACACATCAGTGTCCCTTCTCCCTTCTAAGTTCCCTAAGTTTGCTATCTCAGTCCACCTGCTATTTCCTAAACATATCTTCCATTCTCTAGAGTGTTGTCTTTGCTTCAATGTCTGCCAGTTGCCTCTCCCAGCCCCCAATCAACTCCATAATCACATGCTGGGGGGTTAAATATACCCTAAATCTCATTTCAGCTCAAATCTTATTTGTAAATCGTTGCATAAACTAACAATGTAACTGAAGAAAGAGAAATTAAGGAATCGATTCCATTTACAATAGCACCAAAACCCGTAAGATAGCTAAGAATAAACCTCGCCAAAGAGGTAAAGGATCTATACTCTAGAAACTACAGAACACTTATGAAAGAACTTGAGGAAGACGCAAAGAGATGGAAAAATATTCCATGCTCATGGACTGGAAGAATAAACATTGTTAAAATGTCTATGCTGCCCATAGCAGTCTACACTTTCAATGCAATCCCTATCAAAATACCATTGACATTTTTCACAGAGCTGGAACAAATAACCCTAAAATTTGTATGGAACCCTAAAAGACCCTGAATCCCCAGGGGAATGTTGAAAAAGAAAGCCAAACCTTGGGTCATCACGATGCCTGACTTCAAGCTGTATTACAAAGCTGTGATCATGAAGACAGCATGGTATTGGCACAAAAACAGACACATAGATCAATGGAACAGAATTGAGAACCCAGAAATGGACCGTCAACTCTGTGATGAATTAATCTTCAACAAATCAGGAAAGAATATGCAATGGAAAAGAGACAGTCTCTTCAATAAATGGTGCTGGGAAAATGGGACAGCCACATGCGAAAGAATGAAACTGGACCATTCTCTTATACCATACACAAAGAAAAATCAAAATGGATCAAAGACTTAAATGTGAGATAGGAATCCATCAAAATCCCAGAGGAGAACATAGGCAATAACCTCTTTGACATCAGCCACAGCAATTTCTTTCAGGACACGTCTCTAACGGCAAGGGAAACAAAAGCAAAAATGAACTTTTGGGACTTCATCAAGATGAAAAGCTTCTGCACAGCAAAGAAACAGTCAACAAAACTAAGAGGCAACCCACAGAATGGGAGAAGATATTTGCAAATGACATTACAGATAACGGGCTGGTATCCAAGATCTATAAAGAATGTCTCAAACTCAACACCCAAAAAACAAATAGTCCAGTCAAGAAATGAGCAGAAGACATGAACAGACACTTCTCCAAAGAAGACATACAAATGGCCAACAGACACATAAAAAATGTTCAATATCACTAGCCATCAGGGAAATACAAATCAAAACCACAATGAGATACCACCATACACCAGTTAGAATGGCAAAAATTAAGACAGGAAACAACAGATGTTGGTGAGGATGTGGAGAAAGGGGAACCCTGTCACACTGTTGGTAGGAATGCAAACTGGTACAGCCGTCTGGAAAACAGTATGGAGTTTCCTCAAAGAAGTTGAAGATAGAGCTACCTTACGACCCAGCAATTCCACTATTAGGTATTTACCCCCAAAGATATAGGTGTAGTGAAAAGAAAGGGCACATGCACCCCAACGTTCACAACAGCATTGTCCACAATAGCCAAACTGTGGAAGGAGCCGAGATGTCCTTCAACAGATGAATGGGTAAAGAAGTTGTGGTATATACAATGCAATATTACTCAGCCATCAGAAAGGATGAATACTTACCTTTTACATCGACACGGATGGAACTGGAGAGGACTATGCTAAGTGAAATGAGTCAAGCAGAGAAAGACAACTATCATATAGTTTCACTTGTATGTGGAATATAAGGAGTAGTGTGGAGGAGAATAGGGGAAGGGAGGGGAAACTGAAGGGGAAGAAATCAGAGAGGGAAACAAACCATGAGAGACTCTGGACTCTGGGGAACAAACTGAAGGTTACAAGTAGAGAGGGGGTGGGGGGACGGGGTAGCCAGGTGATGGGTATTAAGCAGGGCACATATTATGATGAGTACTGGGTGTTGTATGTAAACAATGAATCATGGAATACTATATCAAAAACTAATGATATACTATATATTGGCTAACTGAACATAATTTTAAAACATATCATCTCTAGTTAAAATTAATCTCCCCTCTGTAACCTTCACTAATATTAATTTCTTCTTCTTTTATAGCACTTAGTATAGTGTTGAATTTAAATTATAGATGTAAAAGTGTTTACCTACTAACTTATATGCTCTTGAGTTGTAAGTATTACCTAGTAGTCATCTTTTTTTTCTTCTGTAGAACCTGCATTGTGTAAGTTTACTGAGGATCAACTTATTACTACAGTGAGTTAACTAATTGTTCATGTGACATAAGAGTGCAGACACACATAAAAATGTAGTGTTTGAGTTACACATACAGTTTCTGGAGTCAGAAATATGGAAATTAGAATTCTTGTTTAGCTACTATGTAACTAGCCTTAGACCATTTAACCTCTCTTTGCATCAGTTGTCTCATCAATAAGATGAATTTAGACACCCAAATCTACATCATGTGACAGAATTGTAGGCGCAAATTTATGGCGATGGAAACTGTATATGGCAACCAAGAGAATGTCCTGCAACAAAGCAGGAATGAATCATTGCCATGGAGTCCATGTCCCTGTAATCCAGCCCTGTGTTAATTGGCAAGCGTTCCTTTTGTTCCATTTTGTACAAAACAGTATTTAAACAAATATAACTCAGGCAACCAAGAAGTAGGATTCAGTTTCAGATCTCAAGAACTAATTTATTTGGGAGGAAAAATATACACGTATACAGTTCTCCCCTACTTTCTCCAGGGAAATATTGCTTTGTTATATAAATGCTTTATAAAAGTTTCGCAGTATATGCAAGTTTAAATTTATTATCCTGAGCTCACAAGCAGCTAAGCCCTGTTTTGGAATTTGCCTTGCAGGGTCTCCCAAAGCAAAAGTCTGACATTGTGTTTCACCTATGGTTATCTAACAAAAATCCCAGCCTAGTCTTCAGGGTCCTGCCCAAATACCTCTCTACAATAAATTTTCCCCAAATAAGAAGTTGTTCCTTCCTATGAAGTTTTCCTGGCATAAAGTAACAAAATGAAACTAGGACTGCAGTAAAAAGAGGAACTAATTGAGCTGCAGAAATTTACCTCATCTAATAATTGATGAGCTCCTCAAGGCATGAACAGTATATTTTTCAGCCTTTCCCCATTCGTTACCTAGCTGGTCACTGACTCAAAGGAGGTCCTCAATATGTATTTGCCTGAATTAAAAAATATTCACATCTATAGAATCAAAGAAGTCTTGGTGATAGAAAATTCTAATTAGGAAGAGCTCAGAGGGAAAAAAATTTTTATTTTTCTTTTAGTTATCTCTCCCTCCCTCCCTATCTTTCACGCCTTTTGTCTCCCTTCCCCTCCCATGTTAGCCTGCTCACATTTTCATTTGAAAATGAAAGTTTTACAACATACAGAAGTTCAGACGTATTAACCAATTAATCAGCTCTTAACCCCTGTTGGTCTTGCCTCACATGACCTCCCAAAAGAGAATCCATGACACCTTGCCTTACTCTTAAACAACTGAAAATCCTAGCTAGAGAACTTCCAGAGGCATTTGGAATATAGAGTATGTTTCTGCCTTTGATAGCAGTCCATATGCTATAAAGGGTATGAAAGAGGCTCCCCAGCAACAGTCAAACCAAATTAGGAAATGAAAAGGGCTGTGTGCTAACATCAGTAACAACAAAATGATGAAACATGCATGGTATAGGAAAAAACGTGTCATCCAGCTTCAAAAATGTAAATTAGTTCTTTTGAAGAAGCACAGATATTTGAGGCTGTAAATTACCATGTCAAATTAGATAGAAATCTTCAATATAGCTCAGTCACAAAACAGTGTGGGGTTCTTTTGGACTCAATACCGAAAGAGATTGTATCACTTGTGTCATAAAACTGAGAGACGTGATGTGATAGCATTTTCCATATGAATGATGGGTCCACACCTGGAATAAAGCATTCAGTTTTTTGCTTATAGGTGTCCAAAGATCTAGATAAATTGAAAAGAGTTCAGAGGAGAGAGAGAAAAAAATGGTGAGTAGAGTGAAAGATTTGATGGATGGACTGAAAACAAAAAGTACTACATTTGATATTTCTAAGCAAAAACCTTAAGGGAGAATTTGACTGGGGCACTTCTACTGATACCAGAAAGCTCTAACCTTTGGTTTGAGAGAAGAATAAGAACTTTGGGGTAAATCAATTTATGGTATTTTAGACATATGCTAAAGTAATGAGGCAAAGTTATGATGAAGCACATTATCAGTGAAAACTTTACAACTTCCCATTAATGACCATCAAGTGCTACTCAAAGTATGGCCCAGGAAAATGCAACATCAACATTCCCCACCAATGCAGAGTCCCGGGTCCCCACCCAGAGCTCCTGAGCCTGGATGTGCATTTTAACAAGACCTCCAGATTATTTAAGGATGCACATTAAGAGTTGAAAAGCACTGGCAAATATCCAAAGAACAAATTTTAGTCAGGGTTGAGTTTAAATTTTGACTTGCCACTTATTAGCTGTGTGATCATGAACAAATCATTTAATCTCCACATGCTTAAGAGTCCTCACCTGTAAAACAGGTGTAGTAATAACAAACTTCAGACTGTTATGTTGAAGATTATTGAAATGATACATATTAAAGTTGTAAGGGACATATAAATGGCCGCACACATGAATGATACAATGGCTTACTATCCCTGAGGAAGGAGAAAGAAAAAGGGAAGAGCAAAGAAACAATAAAAGATTACGTTCTGAAGATCAGTGAGAGTACTTTTCCGTCTTTCTCTTATGAATTTCAGTGTCCACAACTCCTGGTGAATTTTTGCTTTATCATCAACCCTTTTGGGCTTTTTCTTTGACATAAATATTCTTTTGCTCTAATTCTGTGATACAAACATTTGCCCTATGTGTCACACCTATGAGACCTCCCAAAAAGGAGTGGTAGGGGAACTGCTTAAACCATTGGAGTGAGGAAGTTGGGAAATCAATGCATCCATTGCCCCTCTCCACATTCTTATTACCCATAGCTCTGAATATGTTGAACATGCATGCAGTATTGGTGTTTCTATATCACTCTGCAAACTCCAAAAAGAAAGTGCACAACAGCAGTGAGAAGGTCTTTGGTCCCTGGAAATTCTACACAGTGAAATTTCCAGTTCCATTTGAGTTCTTACTGTAGGGCCAAAATTAGGCTGAATTGTTGGTGATGGAGATACTAAGGAAAAAAACTTTCTGACACTCATTAAGGTGGAAAGGAAAAGTTCATTCAGAACTATTTTGATAGGCGTCAAAACTATTGCAATAGTGGAGAGAAATTGACTTAACTCCAAAGATAGCAAAGATAGCTGGGGATTTATAGCCATTGGGCAGAAGGGGGGGGGGTTAGTGGATGAAAAATTCCTAAGAAGAGGCATCAAGATGAGGACGATTCTTGCTAACAGATGTAAGAGGATTCTTGCTGAACACGGGCCAGAAACGTCAGATATCAAACATGGGATATGAGAAATTTGATCAGATAACAAGAGTGAGGGATTCCCTCTGAACTAAGGGAGATTCTTGCTAAAACTGAGCTGTGCAGGTGAAGGGCAGCAGACTATGTCACACCAAAGTATGCCTCTTTTGCATATAAATTATTTTGAGCTGAAGGCAATTGAAAAGAAGTAGATACAAGCAAAACTCTCTCCTCTCTCACTATTTGAAAGCAGGACATAAATTTATAAAGGTGTCTCCCTTCCCCTCTCCTCCATCACAAAGGACAGAAGTTAATTACTAGAGACAACTCTAGAACTTTATCAGCCCAGATATGGCGCCAGAGGAATGTACATAATAGACTTTACTAACGAGCTCTTATCTTTTATTAGTTCTCCATATATTTATCTTCCCACAATTTGCCATCTTAGAAATTCAAAGTTCTTTTCCTTTCTCTTGCCACTTCTCTACAAAATTATTATTTTTTACCAAGGTACTGTATAAGCTCAAGTTCTAAGCATCCCTTTGAGTTACTCATCACTGCTCATTCCCATGTGTATGTGCAAAACCTGTTAGTAAACTTTTGTTGAAGTCAGGACCCAAAGACAAGGTCTAGTCAAAAAGAGGACTCAGAGGAGCCTGAATAAAGTTTAGTAAAGGAGACTAGGTCAGAGGTCAGGGCCCACAGTGTGTACACACACACACACACACACACACACACACACACACACTCACACACACACACACTCACATGTGAGCTTGCACATACACACACACATACAGCCTATATGGAAATCCAGCTCCCTAATCTTCCATCAGGCAAATTCTAACAGAGCAGAATAAACAAATAAAACATCATCATGGGTTAGAGAAGCTGGGGGAGGCTGGTCATGTGGCTAGAAACAGTACTGGTGTGTGTGTGTGTGTGTGTGTGTGTGTGTGAGAGAGAGAGAGAGAGAGAGAGAGAGAGAGAGAGAGATTGAAGAGTTCTTATAAAATTTAAAATAAACAAAAAGTATTTTTATTAGTCAGTTCCTTCCGGGTTATCAAGTTAAAAAAAAAAAAATGAGACAACAGAATAACTCCCTGATTTGCTATCATTGAAATACATTTCACCTGGGGCGCCTGGGTGGCACAGCGCTTAAGCATCTGCCTTCGGCTCAGGGCGTGATCCCGGCGTTGTGGGATCGAGCCCCACGTCAGACTCCTCTGCTGTGAGCCTGCTTCTTCCTCTCCCACTCCCCCTGCTTGTGTTCCCTCTCTCGCTGGCTGTCTCTATCTCTGCCGAATAAATAAAAATAAAATCTTTAAAAAAAAAAAAATACATTTCACCTAACATCAAATAAATGAGTTAAGTAGGATATTAAGCTTAATGTTATTGCTGTTTTTATGGGTACTTGAACCTCCAATGACAGTGTCTCTAGGGCAATGGCTGTTATCACGTCAGAGTACTGTAAATTTCTTATCAAAAAATTATAAATCTTATTATGACTTAGGAAACATCCTTTTACAGATGAAAAAAAATCCCTTTGGTAGTAAAATAGCAAAATGTATTCCAAAGCACATTTTTTACTCCAGTAAGGTTGTTTTCTAAGATTCCCATTTAGCTTGTATTTGAAAATGAATTTCCTTAAAATAATTCACATTGTTATATAAAATGGTTCTGGAATGCTTTTAAAAAGAACTCCTGAAATAGAATTCTCTGAGAGCAGGCAGCGTCTTAAAATTATTTCTTAATGAACAGGGCTGTACTATGGAGGCAGCAGTGATTTTCATTAAAATAAAATCAAGAAACATAAATTTCATTGGCACAAGACCTTATTTCCACAGATATGTCTTGGGCTTGTACTTCCTTTTAAAGGAAGTTGACAAATGCAGCCTTCGTATTTCAGATAGAATAAGCTTTAACAAAAGAAATAACATGTGCCTAACAGCTGTCACATAATTAAAACTACAACTTGGATAAAATAGTGAGAAAGGGTAAGTAATGACAAAAAAAAGGGAAATAAGTAATAGTCTCTTCTTTGAATAATAGCAGTTTAGTATTTGGCTCCCCATCAACAACTATGTAACACAAATTTGTTGTTCATTTCAATATTTGCTGTTTGCAAAGTAGATATGTACAATAAATCAGTATTTTTAAATTTTAAAGTCACAGATTAGTATTCAGACTGTTGGATGTACATAATCCTTGCTTTGGTGATTGTATTTTCCCACTCACAAGATGTTTCAGTGATCATTTTCTTTTTAAAAATTCAGTAAACATGGCAACAGCATATCTGAACACTTTTCTATTTCTTGGTGAGAGGGGAAAAAAAATGATCGCTTGAGTTCTGACGAGAAATTAAAATGCCTGTGAAAAGACTGGTATTTCAAGTTCTGGAAATCTGTGAAGCCAAAATTTTTACATGGAAAGAAACCGAAAACCTACAATGGTGGGGTGTAAAGGCCCTCAGAATGCATCATAATGTCCACTTTAATTTCGTTGCCGCTACAGACATTTTCACAGGGACTATCTCTGGGAAAAGCAGACAGTCACTCTATCAACTATTAAAGCTCATCAATTTCATTTATCTGCCCCTTCACCCCTGGTCACATATACTGATGACTTCCTAAAGTTAAAAATACCTTGTTAATGGAACAATGCCAAGTTTATTTACTGCAGTAAGAGAGACCACTATCTTGAGAGTCTTAGGAGAATCTTGGGAAGCAAACGACAAAACTGGGAAATCCGTAAGTTTGGAAGAGCTATTTAAAGGTTTTTTGATGCTGAGGGCTTGATGGGAGCTAAGTTAAGGATATGATATGAGAGTTTAAGATGAGTAAACACAGAGATATGAGAGTTTGAAAAGAAACTTGAAGAGTAAAAAGCAGTTTGATTATTCCAGTTTAGCAAACTTGGAAGAATAATCTATTGTTCAGATAGATGGATTTTCAGGAAATATGTGAAATAAACAATACAGTATTTGGAATGTTATCTTCCTGAGCAAGAATTTCCAGGAATAATAATGTCATGTTAACATAGATGGTATGTTGGTGGCTATAGATAGTTTCAGTTCTTACTATCTTATGGGACTTAAGAGGCTGATAGTTTCATTATTAAGGATGGGACTCTAGGATCTTTGATTTGTTGTGCATCCATATCGTTCTTATCTTCACAAGCTTCCAGGAGTGATGCTAAGGGCTCACCACTGTTAATAGCATTTGACAAAGAGTAGAATGTATACTGCTTCTTTGATCCTGGTCATGAGTTCTGGGAAAGAGATAGTCAAAATAAGTATCCAGAAATTATCCTTCACTGATACCTCCTCTTTCAACACACTGTAACTTGTTATTGTGCAAGATTGGAAGTACACAGCATATTTTTTTAAAACCTTTGTTTCCTGGTAGAGGTGACACTTTTTACTAATACTGCAGATCTAATCCGACTTTAAGAAAGGAGTTTGGCACACAAGAACTGTCAATGGCTTTAAACAAAGAAGAAGTCTCTTTGATGAAATGATAATCTGCGTGATCATGAGGCTTTTTAAAGGGGAAAATCAAGAAAAAAAGAATGCAGGTCACATTTTTCACTTTACTACATTTATTTTCATTAATCAATGCATATATATTTTGCATAAGAAGACAGCCATAATACTGCTATATAGAAATCTTTGTGAATCAATACATCTCATAATACACACAGACTGTTTAGTTCACATTCACTAAATCAAGTATATGCACCATCTCCTTTATTTAATAAGCAGACTGGAGAAAACTAGTGCAACTTTCTACTTTTATAGTTCTTATAACTCTTTAATATTTTTTGTACATGAAATATGATTTTTAATAGTTTTCTTTACATAAAACCCAGCATAATAGAAAATGTAATTATCATTTTCAAGGGGGACTTGGATTTTTAGCTTTCTCCAACACATCGAAGGAATGAAATGGAATCGAGGTAGCGATGAATGAAAGCAAGTTGAAGCAGGGCTCTCCTTTATATCAGAACACTAGGTTACTTAGGTTTCTGTAATATTTTATCAGCCTCCGGACCACTAATTCATCCTTTTAAATAAGACACTGGAATTCTATCTCCAAATTCTGAAATTATGTAATTTGGGGCATAGTCAGCATTATGCAAGTCAGAGCTGAGTACAGCCCCCAAATTTGAGGGAAATAAAACCCTTGCTGTAGAGGCTGGTTGAAAGAAGAATGGAGAGGAGCAGACAAGAGACTTAAAGATGGCAGAAACTTAGAGAAAACAAAGTCGGCACTACTAGGTAGAAGAGAAGGAGCAGCCTGAGTTCATGAATTTCCTTCTGATTCCACTGGGGACTCTACCTGGGTCTCCTTTTCTAATCCTGTTTGTGCATAAGGTTTCCCTGAGCTTTAGCTGGCATAGTTTTCATTTGCTGTTGCCAAGGACCTTGGGTCCTTAACAATTTGAAGAACACAAAATGTCGCCTCTGAAATGGAAAGTTGTACAAAATGGATAAGTCCGTGAGTTGAAGAAATGCCTCATCCATACAGATAGCTGAAAAACTTGTGGATGATAAAGGCTTGGCAACAAAAATATCAAATCAAGTAAAATATAGGTAGCCATAAAATATATGTAGGACAATCAAAGCGGAAAATATTTGCATTAACGAATGCAGTAACTCTTTGCATAACTCTATAGTTAAAGAGTATAATATAACAGTTTGCTGGCAACAAGCAAAGATTTGAGGAAAATGGGAAAGCGTAATATTGTCAGTGCTCATCCAAAAATATCCAGAGGAGAGAGTACTCTGATCCTGCACAAGGCTTGGTGTTAAATGTTCTCCCCATTTTAGCTTTAAGAATCTATGACAATAGACTAAGGGTAAAATTATATTATTTGTTTGAATAGACCTTTATTCTTGTCAAATGGCTTCCAAGAACATTGCCTCATGAGATTCTCACCACTCCAATGCACAGGTGAGATTGTACTTCCATGGTGAAATTCAAAAATGGAGATTCAAAATAATTAAATAACTTATTATTCAGAGTCTGACAAAGAGTTGCAAGAACAAAATAAGAACACTAGTATTTTTGCCTCCTAGATCAATACTGTAATCTGTAGCCTGCCAGAATAAGTTTAAGGGAATCTTAAAGTGAAGAAAATTGTATATCTAGTTTAAATTTTAACAACAGAAGAAAGATATTTATTAAATAATGGTCAACCTCACTTCATACAGTATTGGCCTCTAAGGCAACTACTTCTATGTCTCTCATTAAATCCCCAAGAGCAAGGCTAATATGGAGGTACAAGAACCAGGGCGGTTTTGAGCCTTGGTGCTAGATGTGGAGTTTTCTGTTAGATGGAGGAAGAGGGTGCAAGGCCATGGAGACTCTGTTACTTATCTTTTCTTGAAATCTACCCTCCTTGCCTTGTTTCTTTTGACTGTCCCTTTTCTTGACTAGTGTATTTTATATAACAGGGGAAGCCTAAAATTATTTCACATTTGTGAGGATGTCTCTCTTCATCACCCTCTCATCTTAGATGCTTAAAACTAAGTGGCAATTTCCAGGATATAGTGAGATAGAAGAAGTGTTGTGCCCATGCTTATAATGAAAAAGAGCCAGATTAACCTAAAATTCATGATTTTTTTGACCCATCAGGAACGTGAGTTCACAGAGCAGATCGTTGGCCCAAAACCTGAGAAGACGTTAGTGCCTGCAAAGGTAGAGGAGAGGTGAACACTTGTTTCCATGGATTAAACACACCCCTAGCCAGACACCAGTGATAAGTGATAAAGGCTGATTGTGGGTTGGTGGGACACTGTGAAGCCCAGCAGCGAAAAAAAACTGGGGGAGATAGCACGTTATTGTAGGCCGTGTGCAATGAACACCAAGAGGTGCTCACAGAGAAGATCCAGAGGAGACTTAAGAATGTGTTCGTTGTGGAATCTGTGGACTTGGAGGAGGGGAACAGCAGCATTGAGAGATGGGAAAGAAATTCTTGTCCTAGGCCACTGGGGAAAAGTCAGGTCAGCTTGAGGAAGGGACTCGAGGAGGAAAAATATACACTCCTGGGCAAGGAGCAAGACTACGCCCTTGGCTCAGAACTGAAAAGAGGGAGTGGGAGGGAATTAGAAGACTCCATTCATGAGACCCAGGATTCAGAGACAGAGACTTCATCAAAACAGCAGAGAATTTCCACTAGCAAACTAACACACTTCGAATTACAAATCACAAGTAAGAGCAGAATATTGCAGGGAGTGGGCAGAAGTGGAACACAGGCATTGCAAAGAGATCTTTGCAAAGAGAATCTTCAAGAGGCAACCTGAAGTGTGGCACCCAGATGAGACACTGTTCTGGCATACAAATTCCCACACCAAACACAAAATATGACTGCAGAAATTTGAAGCCGATGGCACACTGAGGGTAACCACAGCAGCAACAAACACAGTTCAATTACTAACTGAACTCAAATAGAAACCGTATATAGTATGTTTTCAGATCATAATGGAATTAATATAGAAATCAATAACATGGAGATTTTGGAAAATCTCCAAATATTTTAAAATTGAACAACACAATTTTAAATAATCCATGGGTCAGAAAAAAAATTTCAAGGGAAATTGAGAAATAATTTGAAATGAGTGAGTATGAAAATTCAACATATCAAAATGAGATTTGCAATGAAAGCAGTGCTTACAGGAAAATTTATAGCATTAAATGCCCGTATTGGAAAAGAGGAAAGGACTCAAAGCAGTGATCTTACTTCCTACCTTAAGAAACCAGAAGAAGAAAAGTAAACTTAACTGCAAGCAAAAGAGGGGAAATAATAATGAGTAGAAATCAGTGCATTCGAAAATAGAAGAGTGATAAGTGAAAATCTGTGAAAACAAAAACTGGTTCTTTAAAAAGGTAAAATTGGTAAACATCTAACTGACAACAACTATTTTTTTAAAAAACCAGGAATGATAAGGGGATGTTGCTACTGACATCAGGATAATACAGAAATACTGTGAACAGTTCTGTGTCCGTAAGTTCTAAAACTTAGGTAAAATTGACTGATTCCTCAAAAAACAGACTATGAAAACCACTCAAGAAGAAATAGGTAGCTGGAATAATCCTTTACCTGGTAAAGAAGTTGGATTTTCTCCAAAAAAGACCTCCATGCCCAGGTGATTTTATTGGTAAATTCTACCAAATATATAAGGAAGAAATAATACCAGGTCCCATCCAGAAAATAGAAGGGAATATACTTCCCAGCTCATTTTATGTAGTTAACATTATTCTAATGTCTAAACCAAACAAGGGTTTTATAAGAAAAATACTGAAAAATATCTCTCATGAACATAGACATAAAAGTCCTCAACCAAATATTAACTAATTAAATACAGTGATCTATAAAGAGGATAATCTATCTTGACCAAGTGGGATTCATCTCAGGAATGAAAACTTATTCAACATTTGAAAATTGATCAATATAACTCACCAAATTAACAAACTAAAATCCCAACAGTGGTTTTGTGGGGTTTTATGAATGATTGTTTGTTTGTTTCAGTTAATCATGAGCTTATTCTAACATTCGCGTGGAAAGGCAAAGGAACTAAGGTAACTTATATGATTTTGAAGCAAATGAACAAGTTGGAGGACTCACACTACTTGTTTTCAAAACTTACTAAAAGCTACAGTATTCAAGATGTGGTATCAATGAAAGAACAAACAGGTCAATGAAATAAAATAGGAAGCCCAGAAATACATCTATTTTAATATAGTAAAATTATTTTGACAAAAGTACAAAGACAAATCAAGAAAGTATAGTCTTCCAACAAATAATGCTAATACAACTCAATTTCACTGTGCAAAATAAAGTGAATTTGACACACAACTCACACTTTACATAAAAATTAACTCAAAATGGATCATAGACCTTAATGGAAATAATAGAGTTGGAAAATCTGTGTGATTTGGGTTTTGCCAGTAGTTTCTAGATATGACTCCAAAAGCAGGAATCATCAAAGAAGCAAATTATGACTTGGATAAATTATCAAAATTAAAATATTTTGCTTTTTTGAAAAATATTGTTAAGGTAACAAAAAGAAAAGTCATATCCTGGAAGGAAATCTATGCAAATCACTTACCTGATAATAGGCTTGTATACAAGGTGTATAAAGAACTTTATAGTTTTTTTAAATTAAAAAAGGGTACATTTGAACTGATACTTCATCAAAAAAGACATACAGATGAGAAATCAGCATATGAAAAGATGATCAACATCATTAGTCATTAGGAAAATGCAAATTAAAACCCTAATGAGATATCACTACTCATATTAAAATGACTAAAATTTAAAAAATACAGCACCAAGTGTGGTGAATGTGAAGAACAACTTGGTGGGAATGCAAAATAGTATGGCAACCTTGGAAGATATTTTGGCAATTACATATAAATATAAACATTCTATATATTTACCATATAACCTAGCTTTCCTACTCCTAAGCATTTACTCTAGGGAATTATAATATTATATTTATGAACACTTGTATGTTTACATTCATAGCAGCTTCATTCATAAGCTCCAAAAATTGTCAATACAAATGTCTTTCAGCACAGAAATGAATGAGCAAATAGTACTACATCCATGCAATAGAACACTACTCAGCAAGAAAAAGGAAAAAAAAAAAAAACCAAGATGATGGATTCTCCCAGCATTATGCCTGAATCTTAAATGCATTTTTTAAGTGAAAGAAGCCAGACTAAGAGACTTTCATTTTCTCTGATTCCAAATATATGGCATTGTGGGAAAATGCAAAGCCAGAAAGCAGATCATTGGTGCCAAGGTTGAGTCTGAGAGGAAGGGCTGACCACAAAGGGAAGTACAGGGGAATTTCGGAACCCTTTGGTACAGTACTGTGGAGGTGAATGTATGACTCGGTGCTTCTGTCAGCACCCAGAGAACTGCATGCCACAGTGAGGGATTTTTACTGTGCAAACCTTTTATTATTTTTATTTTTATTTTTTTAAGTAGGCTCCACACCCAATGTGGGGCTTGAATTCATGACCCGGAGATCAAGAGTCTCCTGCTCTACCACCTGAGCCAGCCAGGCATCACTGTATGCATTTTTTTTTTAAATGAGTTAGAAGGTCAGAGGAACCCAAGAAGAAATATAAATTTTGATAATTAAATTTAACTGTATTATAAACCCACACTAACACAAGTGGTAAAGAAAGGATCTGACTTAAGTGACTTTGAAAAATACTGTCTTGACTGGATAATATAAGACGAAAGATGAAAATAACTGAATACAAACACTGTGAAAAGAAGAAACATAAAAATAGAGTCAGAGGAAAAGCTGCTAGGATTCCATGGCTCATTCTCTGTGATCTCTAAGCCTAGGGGATTCCTACTCTTTCATTCACTCAGTCTTTCCTGGGGTTCACCTGGCCTTGCTTCCTGCCTGTTCTCATCATTGGAATGGTAGGGTCATAAGAATATGAACCCAGGTGAAAGGGTTCAACGTGCCACTTGGATTATTGTCTAAGTGTAGGCTGGTCTCTTGCATGTCCAAAGGATTTCCTATAGTTTCATTGCCATTCCACAAGGCACTCAAAGCCCCATCTAGTAATTTCATTTGCCTGGCTTTGTCACTGTGTCCGGTTACCCTCTTGGGGACCGCAGTGATGGCTGGTTGAGGGGACTCAGTGCTTTTGTTTTTGTTTGTTAGAGAGAAGGAGAGAGAGCCTGGGGGTGGGGGGCAGAGGGAGAGACAGAGAGAGAATCTTAAGCAGGCTCTCTGTCCAGTGTGGAACCCCACACAGGGCTCCATTTCACAACCCTGAAATTATGACCTGAGCTGAAATCAAGAGTCAGACCCTCAACTGACTGAGCCAGCCAGGCACCCTGAGGACTCAGTGTTTCTAATTCTAGGATTCCGTGAATTAATTCTCTCTTTCTCTACCACTCTTGCCCATTTTAAAGACAAATTGACATTTGACATATGAGACAGGAAACAGTTGGAGAGACAGCTCTATCTACTTAAGCTAGGCTGTGGTTAGAATAAGAACTTAGAAAATGCTGACCTGGATCTGTATTGCTTCAACGTTGCCTTTTCATAAACCAATTCTATTTAACTCATGTGCAAAAATCAGTAGTGTCATTGCAGCCCTTCTCCTCTAGATGAAATTCACACAGATTCAGCAATATTTCTAGGGAAATTATGTAATAGGAAAAAGATTATATGTGGCATGCTTGGAACTTTGTACATTTAAGAATTTTAAAAGGAATTCACTCTTGGGAAGTCTGGGTGGCCCAGTGGTTATGCGGCCTGCTCTTGATTTCGGCTCAGGTCATAATCTCAGGGTCATGAGAGCAAGGCCTGTGTTGGGCTCCACTCTCAGTGCGGAGGGTGCTTAGGGATTCTCTCTCTCCCTTTTCCTCTTCCCCTTCCCTGCTGGTGGGCACGCACACTCTCTTTCTCTCTCTCTAAAATATATAAGTCTCAAAAAAAAAAAAAAAGTTAAAAAGAAGGAGTTCACTCTTTTAGCAATATGACCAAAATATTCCATGTGCAGTATAAAAAAATCATAATATTTATACTCTCTTTTTCAAGAATATGTCACAACATTTCAGCAACTTCATTTAGTTTTTTATGTCCATCTGTGAGCTGTCAATTCAGGAATTTGTAAAATGTTTAAAAATGTACACATTTTATTGATTAATACAACCAAAAATTAAATGACTAGGGAAGAAAGGTTATAGCAATTTCTATTTTTAAGACTTTTTAATGGGTTAAATAGATGATGGGGATTAAGGAGGGCACTTGTAATGAGCACTGGGTGTTATATGGAAGTAATGAATCACTAAATTCTACACCTAAAACTAACATTATACTCTGTTAACGAACTGGAATTTAAATAAAAAATTGGAAAGAAAAAAACAAAAACAAATAAGCAAAGACTTTTTACTATAGCAATATGTACAGCAAAATCATGTCTCTATGTGTGTCTGTATAGAATAAGTGTGAGCTTACTGATATTCCCATACCAATACTGTGTATTTTAATATGAACATCTGGTAAATTGGTTTCAACAGCACACTTGAATATCTAAATCTTAGTCATGCTTTGTAGTATTATTTTCAAGCACTTTCTTCCCTTTCTACATTGTATTTCTCTGGGAAGATTAAAGTAATCTTCAGTGTAAGGACTATGCGTGCAGTTTCTTTTGATTGAGGCCTTAAAATTAGTATAGTCTTCACACAAAACTCCTTCAATATGTATTATATGATTTAATCAGAGGAGCAGTTATGTTGGAAGGTATCTTATGGGGGGAGGAAAGGAGTACTCGGATCTACTGTCCAGTGGTAGTGAAGAGGTTTTGAAGCCCAAGCCACAAACACCACAAAAGTTGGTTCTGTGGGGAGAAAAAGAAGAAAAAGTTTTTCTGTTAAGTGGGATTTTTAGACCTTGAGTTATATCTTATTTTTTTCTGCTTCTGAGGTCTATCCTCCAAACTTTTTGGTAGATCTTTTCTCTCTCTCTCTGTTTATGACTGTTTCCTTCACTAGACACTGGGTTCTCTGATGAGAAGTTGCATCTTGTTCACCTGAGTTCCAGTATAGCTCTAGCCCAGTGACTTGCAATAACAGATATATAGTAAGTAAATATTATTTTGGATTAGCTTTTGCTCAGGTTTTGCTTGCAGGCTTGACCTCTTTACAAATTAAGAAATCCCTGAGCATTTACTTCTTAGCTTCTTTCTTTATTTGTTAGCTTCTTCTAAGTATCTTTGTTCAACGCTCTGATGTTTTGGTGACAGTTGCTGGTTAACTAATTTGGGCCATGGTAAGTGCAGAATCTCTCCAAGGCAAGGTTACATGGATGAAGTACTTTGGTGCAGAACAAATCAGAACCTTAATCTCATTTTGAGCTGATAGAAACTTTCAGTTTTTCGCCTCTGGCTGACCTCCCCCTCAGCTTTCCACAGGGAAAGCTGCAGCCTCAGCTTCATCTTTTCTGAAGAAGTCTTTTTATTTGGCTACAGGTGGGATTTTGTCTGTAACTAAGATAGTTTTGTACTTGTCTCTGCCCACCGTCTACTATAAAACTCTACAGAGAAGCCTTAGCAAACTCTTTCCTCTTCAGTAGACTCACTCTGGGTTTCTTCTTTTGATTTGAATATCTGTGAGAGTATTTCTCTTTCTTTTTCATTCTCTGGGAAGGGATTTAGGTGATCAGATTTCATTTCTATAGCTAAACCAGCTGTCATTCAGGCAAACCTTCAAGAGATATGCAACACAACTCCAGCTGTTTCAAGGCTGTGGACACCTGAAGGTTCCACTCAACTAAACCCCTTCAGGTATCAGAGAAAGTCCCTCAAAGGCAGCAGCAGTCACTGAGCAGATGGCTATTTTTGTCTGTCTGTTTGGTTTTTCTTTTATATTTTGTAGGGTTGACCCCTTTGTTCTCTTTTTGAGCTAAATTTAGTGATTGTCATTGAAGAGTTAGGAGGATGAATCAAAAGAGAGAAGTAGGAGAGACTGAACCTGAAGAGAAAAAGCTTAAGTGCAGTGCTGGCAAATCCCTTTGTAGATTGAAGATGAATAGTATAGACTAAATAAAGGCATAAGAGTAGTCTTAAATCAAAGAAAATGGAAGTTCTTTGTCTCAGAGGTTACCATCCTGAGGTCACTTTTTACTATGACCACACACAAGTGGAGAACCGTTGGCCAGAAAAAGTAGAATAAAATAGGACGGGACTTAATTCTGCATAGTTCTGTGGATTTTAACCTTGCCCTTCCATCTCAGCATGAGATCTCCAAAAGCATACTTCTTTAGATTTCTTTTTATTTACTCACCTTAGTTAGAGCTAGGTGTACCATAACATGGTCACTTCCTCTCAGGGTAAATGCCTCCATTGTACAGATTCCCAGAAAATCTACAACTCAACCCAACGACATTAACTTTTCTGAGAAACAGAAGTGCCCTGAGCTTTACTAAATAGAAAAATGGAAAGGACCCTCCTGAGAGACCCAGTGTGTGCTCACACTCAGCTAACTCAAGTTGATCGCTCAAGCAATAGAAGGCCACAGGAGAAGCATGATGGAAATGGGCGTCTGCTTCCTGCATGGTTTAATTGCCACCAAATATGACCCCCTCCCAGGAAGACAACATTTTATCAAAAAAAGTATTCTATCAATGACTCACCTTTGTTTTCATGTCACTGAGTCTTACCGTCTTAACAAACAAGCATAGAAAGTACTCAGAGATTAGGAGATAGGTTTACTATCTATGGTGGTATCATTACTAAGGGAAAAATACAAATCACCTGACCTATTCATCTGTAACAGTATCCTGAAACTGTGAAACTTCTTACTTTACCAAATTCCATACAGGAATGATGGAAAGAAAGACTGTTTGGTTGAAAAATATATATAAGGAGAGTACAGAACAAACGAAAAAAGGAAATTAATCAGATTATTTTGTCACCTTCAAGTGGTTGTTGCAGATGTTTTCACAGGTCTCAGGACATCTGCTGTTCATCAATTCTCGCAAATATATGGTGTCACTATAAAGCAGAGCATTACACTTGTATTTACAATCTGGAGGTTTCCTATTTTTTCTTTCATGCTTTGCTTCTATAGCTTATAGTCTTTAAGAAATTAGTTATTCTAGGCAGCTTTTGTTCTTGGTAGTAGAGATAGACTCCCTTAATTCAAGGCATCAAAGATGGAGAAATCCATGCCCTTTGGTAAGCAAAAAAGAAGCAGCGGTTAATCTGTTTTTATTAAACATCTACTTTGTCTGCTTTTTTGTTCTGTTTTTTGATTCTGATATTTATTTCCTTAAATTAAGCACTTGGCAGTTAACTTGAACTGCATAAACATTGATTAGAGAAAGCAATTTAAAGACCAGGAATTGTTTGTCCTCAATTTATTCGCTGCCAGACTTTTAGCAAAACTGTTTAGGAAGGCTCTTTAAAACAATTCTATCCTTATAATTGTTTAATGCTCAGATAATGAAAGAACATTTTTAATAGAAGACATTTTAGTTAGAAACAATTAAATTTACAGATACTGGATATTATATATGTGAATTTATATAGACAGTTTATAAATCAAAAATGTAGAATATTACATGGGGGCATTAAAAAAATCTGAAACCAAGAAACAAACTTCTAACTTATAAACCGATATAGGATTTGATACAGGGAAATAAATACAGAAAGAGAAATCTTCATCCTTTCATTTTATGATTTAAGTAAAAAAATAAAAAGGAAAGAAACAAGTCTATGTGTTGATATGTAAATATAATTGCAAATGTGTTCCTTGGTTGTTTAAATCACACATTATGAATAAGTGCTTTTGTTTTCCAAGTTCCTGTGGGATATATCAGGTCAAATGTCAGCTCTGTCCTCAAAATGTCCTCTTAAAATCCTGTCTCTCCTTCCTCCAAAAGCAGGTGCATGAAATAAACCAGCAGGCAGTCAAAGTTGAAATTACATTTGTGTGTCCTAAATCATGACATTCAGTCTAGAAGAGAAAGAAGAAAGCACAGATGTCTTTTCACCAAAGGACCTATCTCTGTGGGAAAAAAAAAAAGAAAAGAAAAGTGGGGGGAGGAAGGGACAGGAAATCACAGAGACACACCACATTCCTGTTTGTTCCAACTGAGCACTTCCACAGACCTTCTTTGTACTAGACAGAATGGAGACCAGACTCTCACAAGTGTTCAAGCCAAGATTAGGGCTGCGAATTCTCAGTAATTCTGTGTTCACCCTGCTCTCCTTAAATTACCAAAATATTAACATCATTTTATATTTGATGATTATGAATTTCATTTCCTGGGTAAGCAGGGAAGTTTTAGAATAATAAGAAAGGGAGAGGGAAACACTGCTGAGATGGGCATGTGGGCCCTTTGGGAACATCTCTTTGAATCCAATGTGCAGTACTGTGGTCCTCCCATACAAATAACCTCAGTGATTTCTCTAGAATGAATATTTGAGCAATAATTTAAAAGAAACTTTTTAGAGATCTAGACATCTGATTTGAACATTGAGATTAAACTGTGCTGTGCCCCTTCATTTTCAAATGTAAAATTTGGGGTATTTCCCAAATTATGCTGTTGGTTTATGTTTTATTTTAGTTATTTATGTTTAGAATATATATTTTTAGCTTTTTGAAAAAAAACCAAAAAAGTGGAATGAAAACAAAACAGAAAACAAAGTGAAATTAAAATTCACATTTAACCCTTCTTCTTTTTTAAAGAATACATTCTCAAAGGGAAAGCACCACTCCTACCCCACTGCCATCCCCCAGAGTTATGATTATTAACATTTGGTTCTTAGCTTTCTAGACATTTTTTTTTTCTTGGTTATAAGACAACAGGCCCAAAATCGAGTCACTTATGCTAAGTCCTTATCAGCACACCAAGACTTAATACCTAACCAAATCGCAGTCTCAACCTCTTGCAGGGATGTAGTCTTAACCAGTCAGTCTGGAAGTCAGCAGTAGTGAGGTAATCCATTTGATAGACCCTTTCTATTCCCCAAAGAAAGCTCCTTAGAACTTCCTTCTCTTTGCTAGATGGGATGCTGCCTGATTCATGAATCCTTGAATAAAGCCAATTTGATCCTCAAATTTATTTAGTTGAATGTTGTTTTTTAACAAAGGATATGTGTGTGCATGTGTATGTCTGTATGCATACTCATGTATACTTTACAAAAATTGATCATATTTTATCTGATATCTGTATTTTAAGTTTTTAAACAAAAATATCCTAAACATTTTCACAGAAAAATATATACCTCATTTTACAGCTATCTTGTATAGTGTTTTTAATCATTCTCCTATTTTTTTGCTTGGTTCTAAATTTTGCTGTTAGAAATGTTATATTTTTATAGATAGATAATCTTTGTGCATAGTTGCAAAAGAATTGCTGTGTCAAAGGGTTTGTGCACTTTACAATTTTCACAAGTTTTCCCTCATTGTCCTCAGCCAGCAGGAGTATCTGAAAGTACCTGCTTTCCTCCATATTTATAACTGGATATTACCAATCCTTACAATTTATACTAAAACTGGTAGAGAGGAAAGAGTTTTATTTTTGTTTTGAGCATAAGTTGTTTTGTTTGGTTTATTCTCTTCTCACTTAGTGAAATTTAATATTTAATCATATGTCCACTGAACTTTTATGTTTTTTGTGAATTGCCTGTTCAAATTTTGCATATTATTTCTAATAGGCTGTTTTCTTATTTGTTTTATAGGCACCAAAACCTGACTTGCTAAAGATACTGTAAATGTCTTGAGTCTGTTCTTTGTTATTTAAATTTATTTAATTATATTTATCATTCAGAAAAACTTTTAATTCAGTGTCTCTAAGCATATAGATTTTCTGAGTTTTGTAGCTTTATATCTTGCTTAGGAAGGTCTTCCTTAATAAAGAGTATATAGTGAGGCTTCTAGGTGGCTCAGTTGGTTAAGGGTCTGCCTTAGGCTCAGGTCATGATCCCAGGGTCTTGGGATTGAGCACCACCTCTGGCTCCCTGCTCAGAGCAGAGCCTGCTTCTCCCTCTCCCTCTGCCTGCCCCCAACCCCCCCCCCCCCGCCCCCAATCGCCCTGCTTGTGCTCACTCCCTGTCTCTCTCAAATAAATAAATAAAATCTTTAATAAAAAATAAATAAAATAAAGAGTATACACTAGCCCCCACCACCCCCTGCCTTCCCCTTAATCACAGTTTTGTTTTTCTCAGTTTCAGGTACCTCCTGGTCAACCAAGGTCTGGAAGCAGATTATCCTCCTTCTGACCTGTCATTGAAAGATCAATATTAGCCGAACACTACATCATTCACCTCACTTCATCTCATCACGTAGGAGTTTTATCATCTCACAACATCACAAGAAGGGTGAGTACAATACAATAAAATATTTTGAGAGAGAAAGAAAAACCACATTTGCATAACTTTTATTTTAATACATTGCTACAATTTTTCTATTTTATTATTATTACTGTTAATCTCTTACTATGCCCAATATATAGATTTACTTTATCCTAGGTATGTGTGTATAGGAAAAAAAACATAGTATATATAAGGTTCAGTACTGTCTGCAGTTTCAGACACCCCCTTGGGGGTTTTAGAACACATCCTCCACAGATAAGGGGGACTGCTACAAAATGGCCTCTTGTTTTTTACATTTAGAAATTTTGTTCATCTGACATGTGTGTGTGTGTGTGTGTGTGTGTGTGTGTGTGTAATGAGACAGGCACCTAAATCTATTTCATTTCAAACAAATTACCAATTAAAGTAGATTTTAAGAAATGAGAAGCATTTGACAGGACAAGTTTCCTCTCATTATTTTTCATTTTTGAAATAAACTTTTAATTCATATCTCAAGATCCTACCTTTCAGACACACACACACACACACACACACACACACCACCCTATAGATGAAATTCTAAATGCAATTTAAAAAATCACTTACATCAAATGATGACAAGCTGATCTGTTTATAATGTTGGGTCCCTCCATTTAGGACTGGGGTAGGTTCTGCTACTGACTCAAATTTTATTTTATGACTGTCAATTATTATAATTCTCTGTGCATGGGTCAGATGTGTTATTATGAGATATTAGTGTATGCAGAGCCTAGCTCATGTTATCAGAAATGAGAGAAGGCAGCTCAGAGCCTCAAAAATAGGAATTGTACAGAACAGATTAGGTGATATCTATGGCATTGACTGTCAACTCCATGAATTTTTAAAAGCATGATTCCTAAAGGGCTTCTTGTAATAATTAGGTAGAAAATGCAACTACTTGGAGCTGAAGAATAAAGAAAGGGGACATTATAGGGACTAACTTAGAGCTGTGGAGAGTGACTAGAGCTTTCAGCCAATTGTTACTGATAGTTGCTTTGGTTTTGAAGTAACAAGGCCCATCGTGTTCTCCTGTCCCTCACGTACATCCAAGGGTAGTCCACATGGAAACAACCACCCGGTTTATAAAGTCTCAGGCCACTGACTCAGGACCCACTGCAAACATTTCCAGTCAGTTCATTCTGCTGCTTCCTTGTCCCAGTTCCTACAGAGAGCACTAAGTATTAGGCTCATTTTTCAAGCAACTGGTACAGATTTTCACTCCTAATTACATACTCTGGTGCTTTAGGCCCTTAGCTTTCTGTTTGCAGGATTTGAAAAAAGCGAGGCAAGGTCTGAGCACAGAAAGAAGCACACAAGCGTCAGAGACGCAAGCAGAACTCAATTACGTTTTAGAGGCCAACGGGTTTACTGAATGGTGATACCTAATGGATCCCTAAAAAAAAAAAAGCCTCTGTTCACAAAACTGATTCCCATACAAAACAGACCCCACTATTTTTGTGATCTTCCCAAAAGTTTTCACAAGAGATTATGTCTAAATGCCAGTCTAACCAGAAAGGTGTGTTTTAAATTATCCAGTATTTTCTTCCCCACTGAACTTTGTCAGACAGACACTATTGAGGTCACCATACCAGATTGTTTTATTACATGCCGTCCCATGATTCTTTTAGAAACCTGAAAAAAATTTTCAAAAATAAAAATCCTGGGGCACCGGAGTGGCTCTGTCAGTTAAGTGCCTGTCTCTTGATCTCAATCTTGATCTCAGGGTCATGAGTTTCAGCCCCATGTTGAGCTCCATGGGTACAGAGCCTACTAAAAAAGATTTAAAAATTAAAAATAAAAAAAAATCTTAAGAAAAAACAAAAACAGCAATCTTACCTTGGTTTTCCTTTTAAAAATCTTCTTGGTTTTATATTCCTTAATTAAAAAAAAAGACAAAGAACCTGTGGTACAATGGAATATTATTCGGTTAGAAAAAAAAATGAGCTATCAAGCCATGACAATGCATATTACCACGTGAGAGAAGTAAACCTGAAAAGACTACATAGTGTATGAGTCCAGCTACATGAGATTCTGAAAAAAGCAAAACTATAGAGATAGTAAAAAGATCAGTGGTTCCAGGAGTGCGGGGGTGGGAGGAAGGATGAATAGGTTGAACACATGTTATTTTTAGGGCAGTGAAACTATTCTGTGTGATACCGTAATGGTAGATACAGGACATTATGCATTATGCATTTGTCAGACCCAGAGAATATACAGCGCAAAGAGTGGACACCTAGGTAAACCATAAACTTCAGTTATTAACAATCTGTAAGTGTTGTGACAAGTGTCCCACCCTACTGCGAGATGTCGGTAATAAGGGAAACTGTACTTACAAATGAGTTGGCAGAGTGGGGAGTGATATGGGAACTCTCTATGCTTATTGCCCAATTTATCTGTAAACCTAAAGCTGTTCTAAAAAATAACATTTGTTAATTTAAGAAATGCAAAAAAATTTCAGCTTGAAGGTGAAGAGCAGCATTCCCTCAAGCACACTGTTCACTACAATGTGAGATAAATTCACAACCGTATTTAAAATCCTACAGTGGAAAGGACTCATGATCTCTTTCCTACAGAGTTTTCTACAGTCCTCTATCAAAAAATTTCCTTCTGGGTTCTCTTTTGAAAAAACGAAAAACAGAAGAAAATTATGTCTGAATCAATTCACGAAATTGGTCAGTTTGGGAAGGTATAAAGGAACAGGAACAGAGAAGAGATTGTGCCTGAGAAGAGATGCCCTGGGTTGCGTTTAGGTTGCCTCTCCTTTCGGTCTTCAGGCCTGTTGGCATCAGCTTGTTCCGTTTATATTATAGATATGAAACCAAACTGTCCAGTTTAAAGTCCACTGGATGCAGCCAAAACACCAAAGGCAGACTGCATAGTGGTCATCTGCCTCTCAGGACTCAGTGCTGAAATGTGGCTGGTAATGCCTGGTCTCAGGCCTGCCCGAACTGTGTCGGGACAATGGATCGCGATCCCAGAATGCATCTTTATATAAACAAACATCACAGTAGATGTGAAGGAGGGATGCGAGCTGGGAGATGAAGTGCAGTGCAGGCTGCATTTCATTGAGAGAGCTGTCAAGCTGGGGATTGAGTCTGTGCAGCTCTGAGATGTATGTTCCCCCAAATGTTCCCAGCTCTAAACCACTCAGAAATAATGAGGAGGATCTTTTCCCCACACATTCCTGCAAGTGGCAAAGCTCAAAAAGGAATGGCTGGTTTTAAAAATGCATGTTCTCATTCACAGAGCTTCTATATGATGATACGCTGTATTCCAGAAGTTTTATCTTTATAACATCACCCTGTGTGCAATGTCATAGCTGGGGTAACAAAATAGACAAAATATATTTAAAAATTAACAAAGAAAACCTTACTGCTTCCCTTGTTGAGAATCAGTTTTTAATTTAACGTTTATAGTATGTTGTTCTCTTATCTAAGTTTAAAATATGAAGTGGCTTTATTAGAATTGTGCTGTGTCAGCCCCTGGGATATGTGCTTCTGGGGAATGAAAATTAAGATGACCAGATATTATCTGCATTATAATAGCAATGGCACTAAGTTTCTGCCCACTACCTTGAGGAACCTCCACTGGATTGTGATTTCAGGGTAGCTGTTTTTCTCTAAAAATTCTAGAATCAGCCCAGAAGTAGCCCAGGAAAACATTGGCCCAAAATACTCTGTAACAATCATATACAAAAATATTGACAGGTAATTTAAGGGGCCCTCAGATTTTTTTAGTCATATCCAGGGTGCCCTTAATTCTTCTGTACCTCCTAAATGAAACGAGTTTTTTAAAAAAAATCAGTCTTAAAAAAACCCTCGGCTTCTTGGTGTTGGCATACACTTTGGGGATTAGTCTAAATCTCTCTAATTCCCTCTTAACCAGAGTTTCTCCGTCATGGCCCTACTGACACGTGCCGGATACCATCACATTGTGAGGGGCTGTTCTGTGCACTGTAGCATGTTTAGCAGAACCCCGGGCCTCTATCCGCCTGATGCCAGTATCATCCCCCACCACAGTGACAACCGAAAACGTCTCCAAACATTGCAGATTTTCTCCCGGGGTGGGGAAGGGAGAAGCTAAAAATCATCTGAATTGAGAACTACCATTCTAAACCTCCTCCAGTGCTCCTTTTTTTTTTAATGGGTTTATTTCTTTTTTAGACAGAGAGAGCATGTGAGCAGGGGGAGGGGTAGAGGCTGAGGGAGAGAGAGAATGTAGAGCAGACTCTGAGCTGACTGGGGAGCCTGACTTGGGGCTCCATCCCACCACCCTGAGATCATGACCTAAGTGGAAATTAAGAGTCAAATGCTAACAAACTAAGCCTCCCAGGCATCCCTCCCCGCAGTGCTTTTCATCCAGAATGTGCTCAAACACATCTAGAGATAGGAAACTGCTATAAAGTGAAGGTTCCAAGTCAACATTTGTAACTTTGAGCTACACTCAAATCAAGGTGACTGAATTGTCATTTGTATCACTGCCCTTCTTTATCCAACACCCTCTACTCCCACCTAAAAACAAACCACTCATCTTTCAAGATTGAGAATGAAATTACAATCTTTGTGAAGCCCTTCCTGATCTCTCTTCAAATTTAAAAGTGATCTTTCTCTCCCAAGTGTCTCTCCTGGATCCCCTTCTCCCTTCCCCCTGGCTCCTTCCTCCCTCCCTCCCTCCCTCCCTCCCTCCCTCCCTCCCTCCCTCCCTTCCTCCCTTCTTTCCTTCCTTTTCCCTCCTTATTTCCTTTCATTTATTAAAAAAAATAAATACAGGGGCTCCTGGGTAGCTCAGTTGGTTAACAGTCTGCCTTCAGCTCAGGTCATGATCCCAGGGCCCTGGGACAGAGCATGCGTCAGGCTCCCTCCTCAGAGAGGAATCTGCTTCTTCCTTTCCGTCTGCTTTTCCCCACATGCTCATGCTCTCAATCTCTCTAGAATAAATAAATAAAATCTTTAAGGAATAATGAATACATATGTACATAAACTCCTACTATGTGCCAAGCACTTTTCTAAATTCTAAAGTTAAAATAGTCAGCAACACAGACAAACAAAACTCCCTCATAGAATTTATTTTCTATAATGAACATGGAGGGAAAGTGACAATTATTAAGATAGTGATAAATTCTAAGGAAAAATAAAATAGAAAGTAATGGAACTGAAATTTTATAGAGAATCATCAACGTCTCACAAATCATCAAGGTGCTGTTTTGAGAAAAGACAGGAAAGAGGTGTAGGGTGAATCACAGCTCAGTGTGATAGAAAAGCCTGTCAGCCTGAAGGAACAGGAGGTAACTGGAAGACTCCATTGTGTTTCATTCTTTATACACATAGGATAAGATAGGGAGATTAGTTTTGGTTCTCCACACACTTCTTGGAATATAAGCAGTACTTAGCATATTTTTTTAATGAATGCAAACATTTTAATGACCTGTTCCAAATACAAGTATCTTAAATGCAAGAGTCAGAGAATTTTACTCATTCGGCCTTCTTTAATTTGGAACTGTATGAAACTGTCTTAATGTACACATGCTGTGGAATCCTTTGGATTTCGTTACTATCTATCTATGCATCCATCTTTCCAGATATCTATCCACCAACATCTATCGGTCTCTGTATCTATTTAACCAAAGCAAATGTACGTGTAACAAACCAGAATGGCATATATTAGGAGTCTAGTGTTAAGTTTGAAGATTTGGGTTTTTATTTTTTACTGTTCCACCAACTACTGATGAGGATGGCCCAAGTTTCTCTTCCTCTTAAATGACTCAGTTCTGCCCAAACTTTGCATTTGCCACTTAGCGCAGAGGTTGGCTGGTGGGGACCGTTTCTTCTTCTATTGAGGGACTTACAACTATTTGTGAAAAGTCTTCAGCCTCTTCTTCTGTGACCAGTTCACTCTAGAGATTAACAGTCTTTCTGAGGTTATTCACTCTGTTTTCAGCACAAAATCCTGTTTCCTTCCTGAGACCGGCTTTCCTTTCTCTCTCTGTGATCCTGTGAGAGACTGTCTCTCCCTCTGCCTGCAGTGCTCTGTGCGCGCCACTGTTGTCCATCGGCCGGACCCATGGCCACTTGAGGTTGTCGTGCACCGTGCCTTCTGGTCAGAGAGAGGAGGTTCCCGGCTGGTGATGGAGACAGCGGCTGTAACTCCAATGTCCGTCCCAAGCAGCGTCGTATCTGTCCGGCCGTGCTGCAGCACTCCAAGGGTTCGGATTCCCAGTCCGTTAAGATCCCAGCAGGAAGCTGATGCCACACAGCCTGGAGTGACTTGTAATGAGTCTAATAAAGGGAATTTGCAAAGATATGGTCAGAAAGTAAGGGAATCCCAGAGCAGAGGGTTGTACCCGGGTCGGCCCGTGGGAGCAGGATGGGAGGGCGGTTACGGTCATTTGGAGAAGGCTGACTGACAGGGGCTGCAGTCCTCAGCCACACAGCCAGCCTGCGGTAATGCCCTGCAGGGAGGAATATATTCCCCAGCCTCTCTAGTCCCACCTCCCTTCCTCCTAGCTTCACTCTGAGAGCAGGGCAGTCTATTGATGCGGCCTCCGGGGCTGCAGGCCCAGAGCACAGCCATACCTCCAGGGGCAGGAGTGTGAGCAGCACATCTCCCGGCAGCATCTCACCCCGCCTTGCCTTCAGTCAGCATTTGCATCTCACAGATGGATCGTCCCCAGTCAAAATACTCATAAAAGTGACGTTATAAGCTATTGAAATTAAATAGGATCCTAGTAATCGATCATTTAGTCAGAAAAAATCTCCAAGCATGTGAAGAAATGGAATGCTCGCCCATCATATAGTGCCACGTCCGAGACAAGAAACCAGACCTCCTAACCTCCAGTCAATGCGAAACGTTCTCATTTCAGGAGGAAAAAGAAATCTAAAATGGCAAATGCAATTTAGGCCTTTAGGCAGTATGTGATGTGTGTGTGTGTGTGTGTGTGTGTGTGTGTGCATGTGTGTGTAGGTCTCTCTCAATCAGCAGATATTTAGAGATAAATAAATATAAATATAGATACTTATCAAAGCTAGAGTGTCAGAAAGCATACATGGCATTTCAGTAGCTGCCACCAGAATGCACAGACAGAATTTCAGAGTTGAGTGGAGTTCCATTTAATTCACCACAGGCATTGGACTTGACACCGAATATTATATGACTTCAGGAAATAAGGGTATTCTTCTTTCTCAGTTGAATATCTTTATATTTCAAACTCAATACATGCTTCTAATAATTTTCCTTCCTTTATAACATTTAAAAGCAGTATTACTATCATCCTTATTTCTAGCCCATCAAAAAAAAATTTGATTCGAATATAATAGCATATAGTCTTTAGCAGTCTGAATTATTTGCACGACTGAAAAAGTGTCTTATTTATTTGCTACTCTTGGAGAACAATTGTTACCATGCTATTACATTTTTCAGAAAACTTAAAAATTACCATATTAAGCAACATGTTTTTATAAGTTTAAGTATGTGGATTGAGGACATTTATGGACTGTGTTAAAACTTAAAAAAAAAACAACTTTAAATGATATTACCTGTACTTGACAACACACAGCTTTTACTATAAATATAAATTATTAAATTAAACTGTGATCAGATTCCCCTTGAAGTAGGAGAGGCTATTTGTCTCCACATGGAATAATCCCAAGATATTGTGCTTTTTGAGTTTTTATATCTGCTCTCTGTAGATATTTGGCCTTCTTAAGCACTTCTAGGCCATGAACTATCAAATTTTATTGCCAAGCTACCTGATTCTTGTATCACCTTCTTCACAATTAATACCACTAATTTAATTATGTATTTATTCACTCAACAATATTTATTGAACATATTCTAAGGAAACTTCAAGAGACAAGTAGAGTCAGGATAAATGATTTTCCAACAAAATGATCCAAAGATAAAATAAACTGCCTCAAAATATACAAATTTCCCATAATGAAGTATGAAGAGATTTTAGGATTGCAAAGGCACGTTTCAGAAAGGCAAATTCGAGATATTTTTTCCAAACATGAGATGTCTTAATTCTAGCTATAATTATCACAAGATCTACCCTCTCTCACTAGTTAGCCCACTTTACTAGTTGTTATACCCCAATTAGCAATGCGTGACATAGGACTATGAGGTTGCTCATTTCTTGATTTCCAGCTATTTCAAGGAGGAGTAGTTTACCAGTAACACTCTATTCAGAAGTGAAGTGATAATACATATTATTCTTCAAGAAATATTTCATAATCCTTTTACTCTGCTGTTAATCTTAGTTTACTCACTATTTGATACCCTAAAAAATAATCAAGAGCAATAGTGTGTTTTGTTTGATTCAAATCTGAGTTAAACTCTGTAAGAATTCCCCAGCTAGTCAAATCGCTGTTCAACACTTCCATAAAGCTTTGACTGACTGTCTAGGAGAAGGTTGTTAACCGCCATTTTCTCTGCTTGTGAAAAGATGTGACTTCTTTTCCCACAAAGTTTTCTTACTCAGTTGCTTATCAGAATTAGCAGGTATGCGACTAGCACTAAGAGTAAGAAGAAGGCATCATGTAAAATGGGGCTTTACTTGGTGTAAGATGCTATGAAACCATGTGTTGGACTAGGAATAGGGTCATTCAGGCTCATTGACTCCCTAATGATTGTAGGCTCCCTGTCTTGGCCCAGGCACTCTTCCAGCACGGACAATACATCTTTGAAAAAACAGGCAAAAATCTCTGCCCTCAGGGAGTCTGGATGTCAGGGGAAGGAGCAGAAAATAAACAAGATAATATTTTTATTTATTATGTGTTATTTAGTGATAAGTGCTAGAAAGAAAAACATAAAGCAGAGAAAGAGGATAAATGTGTGTCTCAATGGGTATATGTTCAGAGGGATGCCAGAATTTTACTTATGCTGCCCAGCATTTATGTCACCAAAAGAGTGACTTTTAAATAAACACTGATTAAATGAAGGTTTAGCCCTGTGGGTATCTGGGGGAAAAGCATTTGAGGCATAAAGATGGCTAAGTGTGAAGGTCCTGAAACAGGCCTGCCCAGCAGGGTGTTTGAGGAAGAGCGAAGAGGCCAGTGTGGCTGGAACACAGGAAGTAAGGGAGCAGAGTAGGACACATGGTTCGTGTATGGTTTCATGGTCAGAGTATGAACGTTTGCTTCCACACAAAGTGAAATAAGGCATCACCGGAGACTTTTCTGTGGAGAAAACACATGATCTGGCTTATGTTTATATGGTATCACTCTGGCAGTGCTATTGAGAGTAGACTAAAGGGGGAATGAGGTGGAAGAAGGAAAGCTAATTAGTAGATATAATAATGATGGATGGGCCGGATAATGGTGCTTGGATCGGGGGATAGTAGTGGAGGTGGTGAGAAGTGGTTGAATTATTCTGTACATTTTGAAGGCACTGTTGATAGATCCCAGGTGAAGGATGAGCACCAGAGTGAGTTCAGAGATGACACCAAGCTTTTTGGCCTGTGCAAGTATAAGACTGGAGTTGTCATTAACTGAGACTATGTCAGGACCTAAAACTTAGTTTGGTTGACATTGAATCGTCATTCACCTGTCCAGGCCCCGATCCCATCAAACTGAGAATAATCCAAAATATCTATTAGCACATTATACATTTTAAGTTACTAAAAAAAAAAAAGTTGCAAAGTAGACTAATGTAAACCAATGGGTAGTATGTCATCAACAGGGAGAGAAAGGGAAGATAATGGCTGTGGAGAAGATTTGTAACAAAGCAATACGACTAGTGATCTTTACCTCAACATGTAATTCTGAACATTGCCACGTAGGCAGACTAAAACATTTGATTAAAATTAGCTATTTTATCTCCAATTAGTTCCCCATCAATTGCACTTTTTCTACTGTCCATTTCCCAGCATCCCTTTAAGCAATTTTTGGTTTAGACTGAGGGTTTACTCTGGGGAGATCCTAACTAATACAGTCACTACTTTTTCCTGGTTCACTATTTCTTGCTTTTTTTAAAGTATAGTTGACATACAATATCAATTCCCAGAGTACAACATAGTGATTCGCCATTTGTATACATTATGGAACGAGCACTCTGATAAGTCTAAATACGTGACTTCTACCAAGCCATTTAAATGGTATGTGTAAAGTACACTAAAAGCACTTGCAAAGGGGTTTAGACTAATTTGGTGGCTGCAAAGTATTCAGAAGAGTTGGGTTGAAGGGTACCTCATGAAGGCAAATGATGCTGCTTTTATTTTAACTGCCTGAGTTAAGCTCTGCAGCATCTCGTAATAGTATTCTATTTCCTGTCACTGGTAAAGATTTATCACAATGAATCTGGTGAGATAATCCCTGGAATCGTAATAGTCATTATGAAGCCGTTTCATTGAAATGTGTTACAGAATGGTGACCACTTATTTCTTTTTGTTGCCAACAAATATATGAGTCTTTAATTGACTGAATGACAATAACACATTTCTCCTTTCTTCCCTCAGCACACTCTGTTCTGATTAGGGGAAAAATTATTAAAAATGTTCCGTGGTACCAGGCTTCCCTGGAATATGACACTGGAAACAATAAGATGTAGGACTCTTCTCCACTGGAGGAGATATACTGTCTGCTTTTCACTGCTTTTGCCTGCTTAACACGCTGCTCGTTCCTAATGACACACTTGGGATCATGGTGACCTCTCTACAACTCTTCCAGCGGATGCAGCCAGACTATGACCAAAATAAAATATCAAACACAGGAGTATAATTCTCTTTTGCATACAAAACAGCTGGGTATTAACTACTTCAAAAGAAACCTCTCTCTGAAAGAAATGCCTACATGTGCTATGACTGGTGAAGTGGTAGCATCACTCTAAATGAGATTAATTTCTAATTGCCTCCTTTCCTTCATAACTTTCTCCACCAACCGCCTTGGGCCTGAAGCTTTCTGTTTGTTTTTTATTATCTCTCCATTTCTTGTATTTCTTGAATTTCACTCCCAAGGCCAAAATGACCTTTTTTTGTCTTTTGGCTTAAAATTGATTCCCTTTTTCTACCTTTCCAAGCATGTTTCATTAAAATCCAATGTTGATATACCTCCATGAGGGAATTGAATCTGTCCTCTACAAATTAAAGTGAAACTGGGGGATGGGACTAATGTTGGCACGCTGAGTCTTCTTAACGTCCCTTCTGTCTCACTTTTCTTTACAAATATGAATCGCAAAGCTTCTCTGAAAAAACGGTTCCTATATACGTAGCCAGATGTACAGACTCCACAGGGAGTGTGCAGTAAATATGCATTGGACTCCTACTTTATGTGAGGCATTACGGTAGATCCGAAGGTAAATGCTGCAAAGCATTGAAATCCCCCCTGTCCTGATAGAGCTCCAATCTGCACGGAAGTCTGAGAAAAGTAAGTCAGCAATGGCATTATGAGGGCTATCTGGGTGCTAGTGAGATTAAACCCATAGAGAGCATAGCTTATTTAGAATGCGTTCTTATATTTTCTGCACTACTGGATCTGCATGATAGCTCTTTGCTCTCATTAGCATATGTTACTATCCCTGTTTGACAAATGAAGAAGCCAAGACTCGGCACGTTATTTGCAGAGTAACTACTAGCAGAAACGAGGTCTAGAATCTTCGTGTGTATGCTTCTTAAGGTAGGTGGATAAAGGGTTCTTCTGGGACTCAGGCTACACCCCTTTTACCTTCACTCTGTAAGTTTTTAGTTATTATTGGAATTTGAAACCATTCTGTATTAATATCTTAGTTCTGTTTCCCAGGGAAACAGACTGTGTGGCAGATAAACACACACAAAGGTTCGATGGGGTGTGTGCCCTTGGGATCAACATCTGTAAGGGAATGAGAGAAACAGGAGTCGGCAGAGGAAGAAGTTGAATTTAAATGAAGTTGCTATAGGGAGTTTTGTTGCTCCTTCTTCAAAGCTGTTCCCTGTCGAGGCAGCGGGTTTGGGTCTTTATGGTACCTCACCTACCAGTCATGGAACGCAAGGTGCTAGGTGGAGAGTGAGCCTCGGGTCAGGAAACTTTCTGTAGCTACTGCAATTCCCAGAAAGGTATTCAGCTGTGAATAGCCAGCAGCCAGTTACTAGAGAAGTGAGCAAAGTTTCCAGACATGAAAGTCTAGGCGGTATATCACAATCTCTCCTACAACTAGTCAAGAGAGGCTAAGTTAATGATACGAAAACCAATTAAGCTCAAGATGCTGGTGACAGCACAATGTAGTTTTATTTCTTGCTCATAGAATATATCCAGTGAACATTAGGTATTAGCTCTCCGGGGTAGCTGTCCTCAGGGCAGTGGTCCAGTGATCCATGCTACTCCTTCTTGGGTCTTAGCATTTCCACAAGTGGCCCCCACAGTTATGCAGGGGCTCTTCACTGCTTCATTCTGAAAATGACATGTCACTTCTACTCTTAGCTTGCAGGGCGGAATTAATCACAGTCCTCTGCAAGAGGACTGGGCAATGTGTTTCCTTGCTCCCAAGAAGGAGAACCAGATGAGGATCAATGCCAGAAGCCTCTCCATATACCCTTTTTGGGGTTTTGGGTACCAGGATAAATTACCCTAAAACATTAAAACCTCAGGGAATTAATTAATAAGTACTTACTGATCACATTTTATGTAATGGTGTTACATTATAAATTTTGACAAGTAACATAGTGGAACAATAAAATCTAGATGGGAGAAAAGATGATCACATTGGCAAAGTAAAAGAACATTATTCAAGGCAGTATTTAATTGAGAGTTAAATTGTGAGTGATGCTAAACACTGTAAGAGCGGAGAAGACAGATATTGAAGAGAGAAGTCAGAAAAGACTTCATGAAAAAGACCAAAACCGAATTGGGCCTGAAAAAGAAAAACGCTGTAGAAAGAACAGCAGTTTGCCTCCTCAGTTAAAGTAAGGTCTAAATCATGACCGATCTAAGAATTTATAGATCTTCTTTGTTCTGAAAGTCTCATGTTCTCAAGTATATGCTGCCATAGTTAGTGCCAAATGATTCCTTAGCATGAGAAAGGGCTGATAAATGATGAAACAACTTCTCACAAACAAAGAAACAAGTTATTGAACAGCAAAAATCAGTGAGGTGCAAATGTACGCATAACAGAAAGCACTTGGCTGAAATTGCCTGCTGAATTCTTACTATTTCAAGACCCAAGCTCAACTGCTAAATTCATTGGTTCCTGTAGCGCTCATCCCCAACACCATCTGATTTCACCACTTGAATAATTTAAGACATTGATCTAATTTCTCCTTTCCACTCCCCAAAGGATCCCCCCCAAAATAAAGTAAATCTAATCTTTTGGATGGTTTTTTAAAAGAGTCATCTCAAAATATGTACTAAAATGTCATTCACTCATTTTTGTTGAGGAAAGAGAGCTAAAATATACACCTGCTCCATTTCTGTTAAGTCACATGTTCTCTAACTAATCCTCATAATCCCTAAGGTTGAACAATTTTATCCCAATTTTATATATGATGACATTGAGCTTTAGTGAGCTTAAATCACTTTCCCCAAGGCTGGAGTTAGTTAAACTGCTTGCCCAAAGTATAATTCAAACCTATATCTGTCTAAGATCCAGCCTCTTTTCACCATGAAATTCCAAGCAAAGTCATTAATTCTATCGAAAGTAGCCTACACAGGATCGCAGCATGACTTCAGAATTTTGCACAAGGCGAACTCCATTTTGAATTGTAAAGTAATTCAATTGCTAAAGTTCCTGAAAGAGTATTTCTCTAAGTGTTTGTGCCATATGGCAGTCCTTGGCCACAGACTCTCAGAAACCACATTATGGAAGCTCAAACATAATTCATTCTGTGGTTGTCAACATATACTCCACATTAGTAATCTGTAAGAAATTAAGCTAAGACCACCCAATCTGTGAGACTGATCCTTTAGCTGTTTCTGACCTGAGCCATATTCACAGCAATGACCATAAGGTTGACCATGCTGTGTTCTAGTCTCGCCCTACTGGACAATGCTGGTCCTTTTGAACACTTTGAAAACCACATGCTTTCAAAGCATCTGCCCACATTACTATGCAACAGCAGTTTTCAATGGACCATGCTTGAGATGAATGGAGCTCAGGATATGTCTATCACATATAGCAAGGCACTAGAGATTAATGAGACCAGATGTTCCTAGGAGTCGTGGGGAAAGAGCAGTGGAATGTTGCTCTGCTTTTACTATTGACTTTTCCTCCCCTCTCCTGTTTGCTGGCACAGACAGCATAGCTTAATCTCGTACATAAGCAAAGATGCTCCAAATAATTCAGAAAGTGTTATACTGGAGTTGCTAGGTGACCATATAAACAGTCTGGGACCCTAGCAGGAAATTCGAATAAGCTGTTTATCAGTTAAATAAATAAATAAACACACACACACATCAAAATGAGCCATCAACAACAAATAAAAGAATTTAAGAGGAGAAATGACCCAAGTGACACCAAAAATATAAAATTTTAGAAGCTCCATATTTGTTGGAGATGGGAAGAGGCATTCAGAACAAAACTGCAAAGGAATATGAATTTTGCCCTAAAATAGTAAATGACCCAAAGCACTGATTTCGTTTTTTACGGAGCTCCCTTGGTAAACCACCGTATGCGGCCTTGCCCTTGAGAAGAGGGCCTATGCTGAAATTCCTAGGGAGAGACATCTCACTCCTAAAGCTCCAATTCCATTGAAAATAAAGCAAGTCACGAAAGGGCTGAGTCACAGAAGCTATCAACACCTGCCTTTCAGTCTCCAGCACAGCCCAGAAGCCAAAGGTAAGACTAAGTGGATGAGGGGGAAATGCAATCACCCCTCTCACCAAGCTGATCAAAATCCCCTCTGTGGTAATCACTGGGCAGCTGCTGGGAGTAAGGGCATTTAATCTATATGCAAAATGGCACGCGCCGCTGGTCGTCTGGGCTTCAGTCCACTGAGGGGAAACATGTCATCTTCTTACCTTTTCCTTCCCTGGAAATGAATTAGTGTGCTCAGCTTTGAAACTCATCAGCACACCCCTGTTTTCACTTTCCCCACCAATAGATAAGACGTCTATAATTTTGACTGAGAGTGAACACCTTGCAGACATGATGATTTGTGTCGGGTAATGCAATTGGTTCCAACAGTGTGATGTGAGATCAGAAGCAATGGGAGCAATCAATCTGCAAACCAAAATGTCGTCAGGCCCAGGACTATTTTATTACTGCATTCAGAAAAAAGCTCAGGCCCAAAACAACTCTAACCACAGATAATCAGCTCAACCTATGATGTCTGTTAGTTGATGGCGTCATATAATAGTTGCATCAAAATGGAGAAGTGGGCCAACAAGGAGTCTACATTTGCAGTGTGAAAGTTTGGGGGTATTAGTCTATGTTAGAAAGGGAAACTAAATCTGCAATGTAGGGGGCAGCTTCTCTGCTCAACTTCACAACAATGCTAGGAAATTCATCTGCTTTTTCTGCCAATATAACTTTATATCTAAAATGTTGCTTTACCTGTTATGAGAATTGTCACTAAAGCTTTTTATATTCTCTCTCTTCCACTTAATAAATGAAGTTTTCCTTGGAGTTAGTCTCCTCCTCTTCTCCGCCCCCCCCCCATTCTGTGGCTTCTTTTCATGGAGCCCCATTGGCGTGACAAACCTCTACCCTGGCCACCAATGAGATACGGTAGAGACTGGCACAGTTGAAAAGAATGAGCTAGACACAGTAGGCTCAGTGCCTCCTCTTCATGGTGCTGAGTAGCGTGCAGAGGGCTGATGCTTTCTTCTAATGCTCCTGCTCCTACTCTAATCTGGGCCAGTCCCTCTAAGTGCAGAAGACTAACCTTAACAAAAGAAGGTTTCATGGCTCTGAAACAACTCCTTTCTGCACTCTCTCTCATTCTCTCTCTTTCCCCTGTGTATGTGTAAGTGTGCTCATCCCCCATCTCACTGGTCTTCCCATAGGCAGCAGGAATTCTCTGCCATGCCTTCAGGATCAAGTATATCAAATGTCATGTCCAGCCTTTCTAGGACTATTAAAGGTGTCTAGTCCTAGGGTCTGATATTAGGAAATTCATTTGCTTTTCACACTAAGCTACATCTTGCAATTTACCTTTATCAATAACACAGGTAATATTTAGATTTCCTATCTTCCTTATTTCTTCTATTTCTCAACATATTTCCTTCTTAGGGAAGAAATCTTAAAGGCTACACCTTTGTAAAAACTGAATTAAAATGCCAGATACAAAATTTTGGCTTTTGATTAATGATATCCTAGTATATATGGTCACATACATTGGTTCTCCAAATTTGCTTTGCTTTGTTGTCCTTCAGGCCATCAAACTGAGAGAACAACATGAGTTGGTGCTGGATTCAATGACCTCTAAATAGGATGGCTTTTGTTTTTTTTTTTAGAGAGAGAGAGATCATGTGCATGGGTGGAGGTGGGGGGAGGGGCAAAGAGAGAGGGAGAGAAAGAATCTCAAGCAGACTCCACCCTGATCAGGGAACCTGCTGAGGGAATGAAGGGGGGCGGGGAGGGACTAGATCTCACAACCCTGAGATCATAATCTGAGCCGAAATCACAAGTCAGAGGCTCAATCGACTGAGCCACCCAGGTGCCCCTAGGATAGCCATTTAATTCAAACCAGGAAATATTTGAGAGTTAAGGGGGTAGGAGGTGAGACAGTTAACAATGACACTGTGACAAATGTTATATACCAGAGATATTCCAGGAAATAGGACCTATTAGACCCTGCTTGTATGGGACTTTCCAAACTGAAATTCTGTTTATTTGTTCTTTTTGCCTTATTGTTTTCTCTCCTCCTGATGAATTTCTAATGCGGCGGCCTAGCTTAAAAGAGAAGCTCTATTAGCAAAGTTTTTAATTAACTCTGTGCTGTTTTAAGTAGATTAAAATATCTGCACCGTGTCTATGTCCATGCATTTGTTTATGCCCCTGGCTTCTATGAAAATTCCCTAAAAGTGAGTATTTTACTTGCCAACAGGAGCATTCTAAAGGTTGGAATTCCTGTGCAATGTCAAGATACAGCCCCCCTACCACCCATCTGAAAGCAGAGCATTCCTTTGAAACCTTCCATAAGTCGAAATGGAGTAAAGCAGAGATGCAATTACCATTCATTCATATGGAAAAACATTCTGAGAATTCACAGCTTCAAAAAATAACCTCTCTGGCTTTTCTGATACCTTAAGACGCATCTTGCTAACGGAGGCATAAAATAAATCGAGATAAGCATAGATGCTCACAGACACAGCTCAAAGTTTTGGTGGCTTGATGCTGATTATAGTTCACAGAAAGAAGCCTGGCGGTGACAGTCTTCCTGCCTGGGGCGTATGGTGCCCCTATAACAACTCACTGCAAACACGCAATGCTCTTTTTGCTTCTCGCCTGTTTTTTTGTTGGTGGTGGTTTTGTTTGTTTGTTGTTTGCTTGTTTTCCTGTTACAGTGAGAATACTCTTCAGATTTCTTTCAGTTAGTGAAGACAGGCGCTAATGTAGGTCTTTCATAAAAGCAAAAGTAGTGTGAGGCAAACTTTTGAATAATAGGGGATACCTATAATTGAGACCCAAATTGCATTGTGATCATTGTCTGGAAAGCTGCCCCAGTTCCCCGCTCCATCTTGAAGTTGACATAACTATCATATGTGGTTTCCAGAACATCTGTTCCCATAATTCCCAAGGAGAGAATGTCATGAATCACTGCTCTCCCATAGATTTGCATTTGGCTGAAAGTTGACTTCAGTTTTACTTGAGGTCTTAAAAAGCCTAAAAGATGTATTAGTAATTCAATTCCAGGGTATTTTCAGTAAACAATTAATATTTTGTAACACAAGACTGACAAGAGTTCCCCTTATATGCCAGGAAAGCAAAAGCAATGGGGATTTTCTAGGGCAATGGCATATTATTTCATTTTCCCTTCCCTCTCAGAAGACTCAGTATTACTTAGAAGATTCCCAGGGAATCCGAAACTCATAAAAGTTATATTCTGCTGTCAATGAAGTTGCAATTCTCTCTTCTAAGAAAAGTTAGATATCTTTAAAAAGGAAAAAACCAGGACTTTTTAAATTTTCATGTCCTTGAGAAAGTTTACTTTTTTAAAAATAAGAGTTGTAACCCTACATAAAGTTTGGAGATCTAATGATTTCCTCCATCCTTTGGGTGAGAAATACCCTGGATAGAAATATTGTCTTTACATTGAATTAAAGCTATAATACCAATGTGTTAAGGCAGTTTGCTTAGATTCTGAAGACTTGATATGGTGTGGGATGGAACAGTAAGTCTGTCTTTAAAATTATTTCCGCTTCCCCTGCTAAGATTTATTTTCTAGATAAATTGTAAGCAACACCATTAAACTTATCTAGGATCAAACCCTTATCTGATGTAGAGGGCAGCAAAATTAAAAATAAGATATTATAAAAATTGTCCTGGCTCAGTTCTTCCCACATTTATCCCTGGAACAAGATTATCATTTTCATTTCTTCTATTTGATACCATTGCATAGTTTCTCTGATTTTCAGGAATAATTTTAAAGAGAAAAAGTGAAACTTTTACCAACTAGATCTTTATGGAAACTTTTTTTTTGGATTTTAGAATAGTTTTTTAGTTCTATAAATGTTGTAAAGATAGGACAGAGGGAATGTACAATTTCCCCAGGTATTAAACTCATGTGGTATATTTGACAAAACTAACATATATTGGTACGTTACTCTTAGTTTTTCTCTAAACCTCCCCACTTTTTTTTTCTGTTCCAGGGTCCCATCTAGAAAATCACATGGTGTTCTAATCTTTTCTTTTTAAACTCCTCTCCTCTGTGACAGTTTCTCTGATTTTCTTTTCTTTGTGTGGGGGGGTGGTTTTGGGGTTTTTTGTTTTTGTTTTTGTTTTTTGATGACCTTGATGGTGCTGAGGACTACTGTTCACATATTTTGTAGAATATTTCTCAGCTTGGGGTTTGTCTGATATTTTTCTTGACTATAGTTTTGGGTTTTTGAAAGGAAGACCACAGAAGTAAAATGCCATTCTCATCATATCACCTCAAGGGTACATACCAACCACATGAGTTATCACTGGCAATGTTAACCTTGATTGTTAGGCTGAGATCGTATTTCTCAGATTTCTATACTGTAAAGTTAACACTCCTCCTTTTTCTGACTCTTCTTTAGAAGCAATCAACAAGCACAGACTTCACTGAAAGAAAATGGAGTTAAACCCCACCTTCTTGGCTGTATTGAATTATTTGATGTTCTTCATAGGAGATTTCTCTCTTTGCTTCCATGTATTTATTCCTGCAATCTTTGATTTCTATCAGTAAGGAGTCATGAGTGTTTATTTTATAATTTGGTTTATAATGCAGTAAAATGTTATTTATATTGTTGCTCAAATTGCCCCAGCTTTCACCATTGTGAGCTCATCAGTCGCCTTCTAGGTCTCTTCTGCATACCCACATCATTTTGTTTTGAGCACTCCCTTATTTCTGACACTATAGTCTGCTTCAGGCTCATCGCGTATATTCCCTGCTCTAGCTCTACGATCAGTCATTTCCCTAAGGAGCCGTGGTTTCTTTATTTGAGAATTATTAACTAAGGTCTTGGGCCTCGCTGGGCTCATACACCCAAAGTGTCATGGCTTCAAGGTCCCCTCAGCAGTAAGGGCTAACAAATACATGGATATATGCTAAGATATATGTCTGTCATTAATTATTTCTTTATCAGTTTGTATCTGTATTAAGCTAAATGTGAGTTCCTACTGATATCTTCAATTTTAATCCAGTATTACAGGGCTCACACTGACCTTTCTCCTCTACTTATCTGTAATTTCCTACTCTAACAGTAAGAAACTCCTACCAACCTCATTCTTTTACTTATTTGTTCAATCCCAGAATGTGTGTGTAATAGTTTCAGTTATTAACATGTACCCACTTGAGAAAAAAAAAGTTTATTACCTAGAATATCATGTTTATGTATTTTCCAAGTTAGTTAATCAGAGCCTTTCTCCCCATCTCCAGTGAGACTGTGCCATACATGTTAGTACAATTAGTCTTCTCTCACATTCTGTATTCCATTTTGGGACCTCTGAATCTCCTGATGTTTTTTTTAATTTGCATATTATTAAGGTGCACTCTTTGGTGCTGTCAAGTTCTAAGGGCTGTAGTAAACACCCAGTGACATGTGGGCACCACCACATTACCATACAAATTGGTATGGCTACCCTAAAAAAAGAAAGTAAGAAAGAAACAGATAAAAGAAGAAAGAGAAAGAAAACAGAGGGAAGAACAGAGGGAAGGAAAAGAAGGCAGGACATATGAATAAGTTAGCCATTGAAATCTGTGATCTTATTACACATTCCCTCACAATTTTTCCCATTAAATCATCTTACCAACTGAGACATTTCAACTGGATAAACTCCAGTGTGTCCTTTTCTTATATACAATGCTCATATGGGCTGTCATTTACACAGGAAACCTTTCTTATGGCTGATCTAAAGAAAGCATTAGATAGCAGCTGGAATAATGCATCTTTTTCCCTGTTAGATGTATTGTTTCTCTTATTTAGTGCCCTCCTTAGACTGTATTTTCAGCACATGAAATTTTGTACAACTGTCACTTCAGGGTCCAGAAGTATTTGTCTCTTTTAGAAAGTAATTTCTAACCTCAAGATTACAGTTTATATCACCTACATTCTTTTCTTACTAAAATACAGAAGGCATCTAGGGCACAAGAGTAGGTATTTTGTGCATGTTGATCAAATCAATCATTTTGGGCTGTCAGTTTCTCACGTAGAATCTACTGCAACTAGACTAAGAATTTGAAGAATATAGCCATTATTCTGCTGGAAACTTCTAAATGACAGAGATAACACTATATACTTATGGGAAAAATATCTTCGGACAAAGGAAAATTAGAACTACAAAATGGTACAGATTCTGCTAGCACTTAGTTGTGGGATTTTTACTCTTACTACTCACTGGGCCTAGAAATATCTTACCAACCCATCACCAATAATAAAATTCAAAGATATGGATGGCTGTTTACATGACAATTTCAGCCAATTACATATGCAGATGCTGTACACACAGCCTTGCCAATTAATTTGAAAACTTAGTTTTTACTCAACGCAGTGACTATGAATCATAGACGCTCTCTTTTCACTTGAGCAGCTAACTTAGATAATTCCATGTGCCGAGTAAGAAAGTATTCAGTGAACCTGTGGTAGTAAACATAGATTCTTTCTTTAAAATCTGTGCTTCCATGGCAAGCATCAGAGTGGCGCTGGCTACTGGTCCCTTTCATTTCTTGCATTTTTTTCTTTATGCTAAAGCTCACAGCGCTTCCATGTTTCCCCAACCCCCTCAAACTTTTCATGGCGGGAAATAGGCCGACTCCATGGGAGTACTTTGTGGAATAACTGTTTCCCTTCTGCCAAAGGAAGTGCGGAAATTTTTGTAATTTAAAAACAGAAGCACACTGGACTGAGTGCTAGAAAACTTTGTGTCAAGAGTTCGGTCTGCTCCGAGCTGGCTAAGGAACCTGAGATTAATCACATAACCTAAATGCTACTTCTTATCTTTAAAAATAAATGTGTAAACTGGACTAAATGATTATTGAATTTCTTTTTAGCTCCAACATTCTAAGATTCTAATGTTTTATATTATCAAATTATAGGGATTGCATAAGTAAAAAAGAGTATTTTCTCAAAATGTTTGCTGAAATTTTGCTTAAATATGCCATGTTAACGCGATACATATTATTCATAAAATGAGAGACACTTGTCTTCCCTCTGTTCATACTTCTCCGCCATCTCTATCACAGCATGACCCTAAAGGACAGCTACCACTCAGCAATTAGTAATGAAGTGGAACCCATTTGGTCAAGAGTTTAAATTTGAAAATCCCATCTATCGTCATTTTCTTCTGCTTTACAACCTGGGCTACTTTGAATTCTTACTTTCTAGAGATATAAGTTTTCCATAAGAGGAAGTGATTCCCATAAAAAGGCAAGGGAAATAGAATTCATTTCTTTTAAAATAACATTGTCTATAAGGTTCAGTATTCAAAAATGGTATAAAACTTTATTTGGAAATTTAAAGTAGCAGGCTAGTGTCTTGAGGTATCAGGACAAGGGAGAATTGCCTGCATATCCCAGGAAACAGTTTGGAAACATGTCATGTCACAGGCTAGTTCTAAGTATTTAGTCTAAAAGATGCTACAATTTTTCAACAGATACCCTAAATTGCTCAGACCCATGAGGCTTAATGGGATTACTGGCCTCATCTCACATATGTCTTTTTCAATGTAGCATCAGTGTAGCAGGGACCCTTTCTTCCCCAAGTGACAGGATGTGCATATGACCCATATAATATTTACAACCATGCCTGATCCTTTCGAAGAGGATCAAAAGGAATAAAAAGAGTTGAGGATCACGTGGTCAGCCTTACCACAACTAGAAAAGGCAGGGAAATAGTAGAATTTAGTAGCGGTAGCGTTGTACATTAACCTCCATATCTTCCAGAACAGAAGACGGTGGGCTGATAGTTGTGCAGCTGGAGTATTGAATAGGTACCACTTGGCTGTTCATCAGCAAATGAGTGAGTAAGACCTGAGACAGAAAGCTATAGGAAGTGATAGCCTTCCATAAACTGTTTAACATAGAAGGAGGAACGCTGGGTGGCTTTGAAAAGAGGGTTAGTTAGATGTATTTTTAAAAAGCCAAAATATCAAAAAAATATATATATATCATTAAGAGAACTATAAAACTTCTCTTCTATGACCAAACTCTAAACACACGTGACTGTTTTAAACTGTCAAAAATGAGCTGGAAATAAATCATTTAGGCAAGGGAAATAGGATTACTGAGTTTAATATAGCTATCAGGAAATTGTTTTTCATTATCTCAAAACTAAATTCTGAGTGACACAAACTTAGACTAAATGAAAATATATCAAATGTGCAATCAAATAAAAATGCTATAGCTTCACAGAATATTATTGTTGGCACTTATCTTTCCCAGCCTACATTTAATCAACTAGAATTATGTTTAAAGAAATAATTTATTGCAGTGACTACATGCCTTCCAAGTTTAAATTTCCTGGGCATAATTGAGGTCCCCATCACCTTGCTTATTTCGTGCAGAGCCTACCAGTGTGGCCTGCTTAACACCAGTGCTTGTCTCCCTGCCCTCCACGTTCCCTCGATCCACAGTCCTCATTCAACAGTAACAGTGAGAGGCTCTTAGGTCCCATCCCCACCCCCCACCCCCACCCTGACTTCTTTGTCTAAAGCAAAGCACAATCCATTTACATTTTAGAAGAACTTTCTTAAAGTTTCAAAAGAGAAAGAAAGAAAGAAAGAAAGAAAGAAAGAAAGAAAGAAAGAAAGAAAGAAAGAAAGAAAGAAAGAAAGAAAGAAAGAAAAAAGCAAACTATAAGTAAAGTGGAAGTTGTAAGAAGTCTTTAAAATCCTAAGTAGTCATGGTCCCTGGCCTCTATGGAAATGGGAATGGGCAAAGTGGGCTCATTTGAGACTGCTCTTACCATCTTCCTCCCCATTTCCTTCCTTCCTTCCTGCATTAGATGGTCATCCAGATTGAAACTGGCAGTGGCTCAAGGCATGGAGTCAAATCAAGGGATCCCAGTCTCTTTCTCCTACTCTTCTACTTGTGTTTCAGACCAAGGAAATTTCTGATCTGAGCTATGCTGCATGTCTGTTATGCCAGGTCTTTGATGCTCTTACTTCCTGCCTTATTGCCTGTGTTCATAAGGAAAGGAAGGCAATTCTCTGTTGGCCAGCTAAGGTTCCTGCCTTAATTTTTCTTTTTATTATGACTTTACTTTTTAGAGAAGTTTTAGGTTCACAGCAAAACTGAGGGGAAGGCACAGAGATTTCCCATATACTTCACATATGCATAGTCTCCCCCATTATCAGCATTCCCCACCAGAGTGGTACATTTGTTATAATGTGTTAACACATCATAATCACCCAAAATCCATAGTTTACATTATGGTTCACTCGTGATATTGTGTATTCTATAGATTTGGACAAATGTATAATAACATGTATCCATCATGCTATCATACAGAGTATTTTTACTGCCTTAAAAATCCTCTGTGCTCTGCCTATCCATCCCTCCCCTCTCCCCAGAAACCTCTGGTAACTACTGATCTTTTTACTATCTTTATAGTTTTGTCTTTTCCAGAATGCCATATAATTGGAATCATAAATTCTGTAGCTTTTCCGATTGGCTTATTTCACTTAGTAATGTGTATTTGAGGTTCCTCCATGTGTTTTCATGGCTTGATAGCTCATTTCTTTCTGGTGTTTGAATAATATTGCATTGTCTGGATGTACCATAGTTTATTTATCCATTCACCTAGAAAGACATATTCATTGCTTCCAAGTTTTGGCAATTATGAAAAAAGTTGTAATAAACATATGTGCATAGATTTTTGCATGGATAATACTTTTTCAACTCTCTTAGATAAATATCAAGTAGCATGATTGCTGGATCATATGGCCTGAGTATGTTTAGTTTTGTAGGAAACCACTAAACTCTTTTCCAAAGTGGCTGTACCATTTTGCATTCCCATCAGCAATGAATGAAAGTCCCTTCTGTTGTACGTTATTACCAGCATTTAGTGCTGACAATGTCCAGATTTGGAGCATTTTAACGGGTGCATAGTAATATCTCATGTTTTAATTTGCATGTCCTTGATGACATGTTATGTGGAGTATCTTTTCATATATGTGTTTGTCATCTGCATATCTTTTTTGATGAAGGTGTCTGCTAAGGTTTTTGGCCCATTTTTTAATTCGTTTCTTTGTGTGTTCTTATTGTTGAATTATAAGAGTTCTTTGTATATTTTAGATAAGAGTTCTTTATCAGATGCGCCTTTTGCAAATACCGTCTCCTAATCTATGGCTTCTCTTCTCATTTGACATTGTCTTTTGCGGAGCAGAAGTTTTTAATTTTAATAAAATCTGGTTTATCAACTCTTTCTTTCATGACATACCTTTGGTATTAGATCTAAAAAGTCATCACCATGCCCAAAGTCATCTAGGTTTTGTCCTGTATTATCTTCTAGGAGTTTTATAGTTTTGAATATTACATTTAGGTCTTTGATTTTTTGGGGGGTTAATTTTTATAAAGGTTTTAAGGTCTGCGTCTTGATTCATTTTTTTGTTTTTTTACATGAAGATGTCCAGTTGTTCCAGTGCCAGCACGATTGGTTGAAAAGACTCTCTTTTCTCCATTGTATTGCCCTAACTCCCTTGTCATATATCAGTTGACTATATGCATGTGGGTCTATTTCTGTACCTTCTGTTCTGTTGATCTACTTGTCTGTTCTTTTGCCAATACCACACTGATTTGATTACTGTAGCTATTTATTGTAAGTCTTGAAGACATGTGGTGTCGGTTCCCTAACTTTGTTTTTTTTTCCTCAATATTGTGTTGGCTATTTTGGGTTTTATGACTCTCTATGTAAACTTTAGATTCAGTTCATCAATATTCACAAATAACTTACTGAAATTTTGATAGAAATGTATTGAATCCATCGATCAAGTTGGGAAGGACTGACACCTTCATAATACTGAGTCTTCCTATCCATGAACATGGAATATCTCTCCATCCATTTAGTCTTCTTTGATTTCCTTTATCACAGTTATGCAGTTTTTTTCATGTAAATCTTGTACATATTTTGTTGGATTTCATCCTAAGTATTTTATCTTTGAGGGCACCATATAAATGGTATTGTATTTTTAATTTCAAATTGCAGTTGTTTATTGCTAGTCCTGCCCCAATTTCAAAGTCACCTCCTTTGTTCTTTTGGGGGATCAATGGACTCCTGAAAATTCGAACTTTCCAGTGGTGCTATATACTCTATTCTATCTGGTTTACTTGATGCACTTGCCAGTTATTTAGATGGCGCATTTTTTTCATTTAACATTTATTTATTTAACAAATGCAGTCCTTATTGATAGTTCTTTATGGGCCAGGCACTCTACTAGACTTGGAGAACACTATAGTGACCATACCGATGGAGACTAATAAAAATATTTATTTATGTATATTGATATAGTTAGAGATATACAGATATAGATATTATAAATTAAATACACTAGGAGATAAGAAAAAGATCCTATGAGAGAGAATAAGAGGGATCTAGTTTAAATTGGGTGTCTAAAGGAACTTAACAAAAAAAAAGTAAGATTTTTAACTGAGATATTAAGGAGAAGGAAAAGCACTTCTGGATATGAGTGGAAAGTATAAGTATTAGGGGCACTGTGAATATCTGAGACAGTCCTAAAGTACATCAGGGTGTCTTCACACAGTTGCTCAAATTATGCAGTGCACAAGTTGCTGAGGATATAGCTTATTCCATGAATAGATCTTATTGTCTTCTTATGGATCTTAACTTCTACTCTGAGTTGGGGTTTGGAGCTATCTTACGTATGGACTTGATGCCTAATGCCCTCATCTGTGAGGTCAGACTAATGTACAACTTTGAAAATACCAGTAGCAGGCTTCTGCCTCTCTCTGTTTTAAAGTTTGTACCTCAAGTAGGTCTCAAGCTCTTGCTCAGGTTGACAGCTCTGACCTCTCCCCCATAACCTTCCAGAAGACTAAAGTCCAAGTTCTGTCTACAGTTTCAGCCAAATATCAGAAAGTATGAGCAATACTTTAAAAAGCACAATTTTGGTTGAGAAAGAAATTTGCATTTTAACTTAAAAAAAAACTAGCTTTTATTCCTTTCTGGAGATGGTCCATATCTCATGGACAATAGTGTAAGGATTCAGTCTTAAATATATGCAAATATAATCATCTTTCTCTAGCATACAAAAGTAAGTCATAATAAAAATTTAAGTGTCACAAAGTAGAATTTCAAAGTGACATATAAGCTTAGGGAGAAAAAAGGTAGAATGAGTGGTTAATACAATTAGAGTTGTTGATTCAATCTGGAAGTGGATGATAAAATGTTTAAGCAATGAATAGGCACAATGGGGCATTTTTTGTAAACTTTAAAAAGAGTATGTCAAATATATAGTAGAGACAATTTTAAATCACACATATAATTAGTGAAGGTGTTTTTATAAACTTACTCTAGAAACACAAAGTAAGTTTCATTTTAAAATTTGTTTAAAAATTCTATTAATGGCAATGTCAATAAAGCTGGCATATTTGCAATTAAGAATGACACTTCTAAATACAGAAGCATATGTCTTTGCATTTCATGTTTATGAATATTGATTGTGCTATTTCCTTACGCCTAAACTATGATGAATATACTGATGCTGTGACAACAGAGTAAAAACCTAAGGAGATTATTGATTTATTAGCTTTTCCAGTTTATTCGGAAACACCAACTTTTTTTCCAAAAGAGAATAGATTAAGTATGTTTGTTAAATTGTTAAATATCTGAAATTGAAGAAATATAATTTATAAAATATCTAACTTTGTATACGTGTTTATTTTAAAAAGAAAGTTTCATTCTTGAAATAGTTGTTGCTTGTGAAATTGAACTAAGAATAAGTATTTTGCCAAAAAGTAGGAATTTAAAAAGAAAAAGCTGTATATCAAGACTATAAAGATATTTCAAATTGGTTAATTATATTAATAAAAGTAATATATGAGGAATGGAGTAATGGTCACAGCCTTGATTGGTAGAGCATAGATATTCCTGTTGAAACTGTAATCAGAAAATTTTCTAGGTATGCCAGTCTAGGTAGCCACCTCTTACAGGTATTTAAGATGCAGAGGACTATATGTTTTTCTCCCGTATGTTGCCCTGGAAACCCATCTTGAAACTCTCCCTGGAGTTGACAAACTCCTCGACGGGTCTGTCTTCAGGCTGGTGCTAAGCTGGAATTAACAGTGGAGGTGGTTCGTAGCTCTGCATTTCCATCTCAGTTCTATTACCAAAGGGTTTCTTTCTCTTCTAGTTCTCATCTGTTTGGGGGGTTTTGTTTGATTTTTCCCCCCTCATGCTACATGCCGTCCGTTTAAATTCTGCTTAATCACAAAGACCAAGACAGAAAATGGAAATATATAACTCTTGACAACTCATTAGGAACTCTGATTTTACACAAACAAGATTTTCACATGGCAACAGGGAGGAAGTGAACAAGATAGAAATCATACTCCTTCCCACCCATGCAAAGCCATGAGCCCTTCTCTGGCCCCCCACAGAGTTGTTTTTGTTTTTGTTTTTAACTTAAATTTAATTAGCCAACATAGAGTACATCATTTGTTTCATATGTAGTGTTCAATAATTCACCAGTTGCATGCACCTTCCAGTGCTCATCATATCACGTGCCTTCCTTAATGTCCATCACCCAATTACCCCATCCCTCCACCTACCTCCCCTCCAGCAACCCTCAGTTTGTTTCCTATAGTTAAGAGTCTCTCATAGTTTTTCTCCCTCTCTAATGACTTCCCCATACGTCTTGAGCCAAAAGACACTACACACTCAGGATTTTTACACCTTGAGAACTTCTAAGGGGAAGACCAAGGGGAGTTATAACACTGCTGAAACATAGAGCTCATTTGGTGGCCTCATGGTATTAGTAACTAGATGTCTGAAGCACTAAGTAATAACTCACAAATTAAAAGCCATTTCTTCATTGAATGAACTTTGTGAAAAGATGAGTAGTATTGATTAATGGAGATTCTGATGTATAATCTTTCAAATCAATTAATTTAATGCATGGAACTGATTACACAAATAAGCATTTGGTCAGAATAGCAAGCCACAAGCTGCAGGGTTCTACCCATTGTCTATTTCCAGGATGGTAAAAAGACTTCACCACTGACCTGCCCCAGAACAAAATCCTGGCAGTACCAGAGCCTAAATTTGTCTTTACAGCAGCTGTGAGGAACATGGATATTCACATTTAACCTTTCTGGACTCCGAATTCTGGTCACAGTTTTACAACCAGACTTGCTCTTCTATAATGCAATCGTCCCTGCCCCAGCTCTTCTCAGCCTGTTCACTTCCCTCCATACCAACTTTATTTACCAATTATCCCATCTTCATGCAAGTACTGAGTCACAGCTTCTCACATTAACAGCCTAACACAAAATTTGAGAAGTTAGAAATAATTATGACAACTCTAGAGGCTGGGTTTTGGAATTTATACATATTTTAGATAGTCTGTAACAAGTCTATAAAATTTGAAAGTACCTATTCTGGGGTTGAATGAGCAAAATGTACGCCTGTTAATGATATCTTAATTCTAGGTCTGTAATACTTGATATCATTACAATGAAATGACTTCCAATGTTATAAATTTCAAGAGTTTATAATGAAAATTTTGATAATCTCTTGCCACGCCTTTTTTTTAAAAGGAAGAAACTAAATATTTGTTAAATCTCCAGGATAGGTTTCTATGATAAATTGGCCCAGAGCCAGATTGCTGTGTATGAATGCTGGTTCTGTCATTTATTAGCTGAGTAATCTTAATTATTGAACCTCTACATTCTTTGGATTCCTCATCTATAAATTGAGAACAGTAAGAATATATTATGATGCAAGTTTTCTAGGGGCTGAATGAGTTATTATGTATAGAGAACTTAAAGAATCCTTGGCTAATACCATATACTCAACAAATGTTAGATATTATCAGTGTCAGTGTTTAAAAGCACACAATAGTATATTTCAGCTCTTGAAATGGCAAAATAGTGTAAGAAGCTGATAAATGAAAGGAATTGTGTAACTGTTACCAGTAAGAATAATTTAAAGATAGGAATCAGGATCTTCAGAGTTCAGAAAATCAGTCATGTAAATTTCTAATCCATAGAAATAGCTTAAAATATACAGCATATGACTTAATAAATGGTAGGCATGTTTTTGTTGAGGAAGGCAGTATTTTACACATATCTAAACTTAATTTCTCTACATGTAAGACTTTTCACTTCCATATTGTCTCCTCATTCAAGGGAAAGCTCCTGAGTTTTCTGTCCAATGAATTAAACAATATTTATCTTAAACAATAAGTAGGAACTGATCTCCATCACCCCTTTCCACCCTGTCTTGTGTCTTCTCTCCTTCCTAAATTGAACATCTACAGCAAAGTATAAATTCTGCTTGAGCAACGAGACTCTTACATTTTGCACTCATTATACTCTTAGAAATTATTAGGGATTTCAAAAAGTTTGCTAATAGGATTATGTCTATCAATATTTACTATAATCTAAATGAGAATTGAAAAATTAAAATTATATATTTATTTATGTATTTAAAGATAATCATAATAAGCCCATTACATGTTACTCTAAATGTCATATTTTATGAAAAATAACTTTATAATCCAAAACCAAAAATAGTGAGAAAAGTGTTACTTTAGATTTTTACCAATCTCTGAAATGTCTAGATAATAGAAAGAAGACTATTAGATTCTTATATCTGCTTATGCATTTACTCTGTTACTACATCACTAGTTATATAACCTCTGGAAAATTCCATAGTACACTTGTGATGAACATGAAAAAGGCAAGTGATATCTTAATATTATTATTAAAATTATTTTGAACTCTCTCTTTTGACCTGTAAGATTCACTGAACTCCACTGTAAAAACCGCTGTCCTTGAGAATTCATTTGTTATCTACCAAGCATTTATTATGCCGTGCTGTACGCTGTGGAGTATACAGAAAAAATAAGATACACAAAAACTTCAAAATACTTACGTACTTGGTAAGGAGATTTAAAATATACATATTCAAAAGCAAATAACATTTTAAGACACTTCATTTTCTTCTTTCCTATCCTGTACAGTGCTAACAAGTTTACATATATTATATGCTTGCGTGAGATTATATGCCGTAACGTTAGGAACAAACCCATATAGTCCAAAGGAGAAAAAGATCATTGTAGCCTGAGAAGACTTTAAGAACGTAGAAGAAAATTAAGTTGAGCCCAGAATAATCAAAAGACATAAATAGAAACTAAATATTGGGAAGGGTATGTCAAACACACCATGGCATAGCATGGCATATTCAGAGTACTTTCAAGAGAATCAGATGGTTAGAGAGGAAAACATAGATAGAGGCAAAGTGAAAGAAGGATTAGGCTGGGACTTAACTGTGGAGAGACTTCAATTTTACAGTGAGGATATGGGGGTTTCCTTATGTAAGTGGTGGGAATCACAAATGGTTTTGAACATTAGGGTAACATGACAAATGTATGGTCTAGATAGGAAAGAGGGAGAACAAGTTGGGAGGAGAGGAAATAATGTAGACATTGCACAGCCATTGAAGAACATTTTAAGGAATTTTAGATTTCAAGGAATATTCCACAATTGACTCAGTCCATTTTCCCAGCAGCACTGACCAAGACCTCTCACCGTACAAAGTTGAGAAAGATTGAAGAGCGTATATCACAAACATCCACAGAAATTCTAAACAGCAACAGTTTGCAAAATTCATATACTGCCTCATAATTCAGTCCTCAGGGTTCGCGATTGTCCAAAAACTCCATGACAAGTTATGATTTTAGTTCTTGTCATGAAACATCTGCCTCTGAGAGGAGCCAGCCAGTTGTCTGGGGGCTTGTGATGTCATCAACTATAGTTGGCGGCGTCTGTCAGTTTCAAGGGCAGGCTATTATGAAGACTGCTACTCCTAAGTACAAGAGAATCCAGGAAAGACAATCTTCTAGTCTGTCAAACTTTCTAGTAGAGGAAATCAGGGAAAAGGTGAATGAGAGTGAAGAGACTTTGATGCCAACAATCACAGAGTCTGTCATTGTATGTAAGGTACGACATCAGTATAACTTTTTTGGCCCTTGGTACTTGAATGAAGAATAAATTAGGCAAGAATAAATTAAGTAACTCCTAGGCAGTGATTGTTAATGGTTGCTAATTGGATCAAAAGCTACTGAGACATTCTACAGTATATGAATCAGGCTGACAATACCTGATCCTACTTACCAAAATTAATACCATAAAGAAAGAGTCACCTAGAAAGTACAGACCTCCTGATATAGTGCAAAAAAGAAAACACATAATGATTCTCATAAAATATTCTGCCAAAATTTGACCTTAATCTGCTCACCCCTCTAGGTCTTCCTCTAAGTTTGCAAAATATACGAGGACAGAAGAATGTGTTAAGTGGCAGTAGGAAAGTTTCTTCATAAACAATTTGCAAGGAAAATAAAAGGGAGAGATAACCAATGGATTAAAATATAGAAGGTGGGAGGAAAACTAAGAAAAAAACGAACTGAAAATTGAGGATAATTGAACACTGGATAACATTAAGGAATTATTGTTAATTTTAAACCTAATAATATTTTATGTTAGTAATAAGTGAAACAGAATCCCTTGTATTTTAGAGACTCATATTGAAGTATTTGCAAATTCAATGATACACTCTTGAATTTACTTTAAAATAATTCAATGGCACAAAAAGACTGAGTAAAGCTATAGGAGAAACAAGATCAGCTATGTGTTAATAACTATTGAAGTCATTTGATAGGTATATAGTGATGCTTTGTACTTTTCCTTCTACTCTAAATGTTTGATAATTTTTTAAACATCATTCAATAAATATAACACTTCATCCAGCATAGTGTAAGCACTTAATAAATGTTTAATAAAATGCCCCCGCAAAAGCATTGTATGACTAACATTTACATGGACCTGTTCACCCTCTGCATGTCTATGTATAATTAATATTAATTTTTTAAAGTTTACATTTCTTTTCTAGTAATGGAAGAATAGCTTGCCTCAGACTAATGCGCTCATGATAATTAATATAAAATCTGAGAAAAAATTTTATTATATATACAAGCAATATGTATAAAGCGTGTATATATATATGTACACACACACACACACACACACACACACACAATACTAGAGGGGATACAATCCTTGAAAGAAGGGAGGCAAATTAAATGAGCACCACATTTAACCACTGTTCCCCTGAGGACCCTTCCCAGTTTGCCATGGAGTCAGCGTAATAAAGCTCTGACAGAAAGCAGCAGCCCTAATAGGCTGAGGAGAGATTAGGCTGTCAGGAAAATTCTGGAAAGGAGGTAGCCACAGAGGGGAAGTATAAAATCTGCATAAAAGTTCTTTCAAATTATTGGCTGACTATGGAGCTGCTTATATATGATATAAGTCAGAACCCAAAAGACCTAAAAATTAAAAAAAGAACACAAAAGACAACAGTAGGTAGACACTATTTCATTAGCCATGTAATTCTGGGGATGCATAGTTTGGTTTTTAAGTTTTATCAAGTTTGGTAAAGACCTCAGAAGGGCCATACCTTAGTTATAAGAGCAAGACTAAGGACTATGTCTAGAACTAAGTATAAAAATAATGGAAACCACAATAACATGACCTAAAACCAGTAATCCATAGGTCAAGATGGTTCAACAATTTAACTGCCCAGCAGAACAAAACTCAACACCTTTAGCGAAAGATAACAAAATTCAGAGTTCTACAACATAACAATCACAATATCTAATATATAGTCAAATAATCCTAGACATACAAATAAGCAGGAAAATCTGACCCATCATCAGGAGAAAAAGAGCATCAGTAGAAGCCATGCCATAAATAGCCCAGCTGTTTGAATTAGCAGGCAAGAACTTTAAAACATCTGTTACAAACATGTTAAAGACTTTGTAGGAAAAGATGACAGAATGGGAAATCTTGGCAGAAAACTGAAAGTATAAAAAAATTAAAAATTTATTTTGAAAAGGGATTATTTAACTTAGCAGTCAATCAACTAGTAAATAACTACATAGCACAATGCCTGTGAGTGGCTGTGCTTGACAGCACATGCATAAGCAGGGCTGCAGGGAGAAGTTGCACTGCTGCTCTTCAACCAGAGTAGCTTCTATTTCCTCCTCTCTTTTTGCCTGGCAGGCCTGGTCTTTAATAAGACTCTACTCTCTCTACTCTGGGACAGATCCAGGTCAGTAATAGCCTATAGGTTCCAAACCAGGCAGGTGGCTTTCATGTTTTCATAAGTGATTGAAATTAAATATTAACCATAGCAATTTCAAGTTATAACAATAGATCCTTACGTCCTTATACTATTTTATATTTAGCAAAGGCTATCATATGCATCTCCCCAGTGTTTCTCAAGAGTCATGTATAGTATGAGTACCATGGTATCTTTTTAAAATAACTGTGTCCTTCAGAAAAGGTTTTAAAAAGATGGTCATGATCGCTAGACAATTAATTGGTAAAAAGCCCAAGCTTCATTAGAAAGAATGGCATTAGCTCTGAGCTTGGGGACCCTGAGCATATGGGGGTACCAGGTGATTTATTTACTTTGCAATTATCCAAGAGTGCATGGCTAAAAGGTAATTGAAAATCCCTCAGGCACTAAATGTTGATTTACTTCACAGTTTCAATTGTGGAACCTGGCCTATACCCAGCTCTTATCTCAGAAATCATTGAAAGAATAAATCATTATAAACTGACCTACAAATCTCCACATATCTGAATCTGAATCTAGAATTTCTAAGACTGTCTTTAAAACCAGTAACAATTGCTAAATGCTTTTTATCAAATCAGTCTATAAAGTCTAATGTTTCATTTGCAAAAGAACAATACACAGTGCACAGGATAATGCCCCTGATGATGCCTTGCCTTGCCATTAGGAGATGGGCGGGCATTTCTGAGTTAGATTTCTGATACTAGTGACAGCAAATAAGGAGGTCTGAAAAGCACGAAGTCGCATAGGAGGAACTGGTAGTTTAGATTGAATCCACAGGCAACCAACATTAAATGCCCTCTTCCAAATGGCACTTAAATTCCTCACTGAAAGATCCACTTGGGTCTCTTTATGATAGGTCGGTCCATTGAAAAGCTGAGTTTATTTGGTTCTATATTAAAATTCTCAAAGTAGTTGCTGTGGTACAAAAATGTATATTATGATTTCCTATAAGCCATATGAAAAAAATAGGACTTTTTTTTCTATGATCTCCTTATCATGGGATAGAGTTGTATTTCTGGGATGTTATAAAAATGTGATATATGAACATCCTGAGGATATCTGTGTACAATTTTTTTAAAAAATATTTTCTCTAATAGTCACTTGAAAAGAATTAATAAAAGTGATTAACCATTTCCTCATAGGCTATTTTTCAACTTAAAAATCCAATTTCAATATTCAGAGTCACAGAGTAAATCTTATGCCCCGGAGGTAAATGTTGATGAAATCCGAGGAAAACTTAGTAAAATTCTATATACCCTCATAGCAGATTTACAATCCTAAAATGAAGCACATGAAGCCATCAAGATTAAGCCATCTTTTTTTAAAAATTTGTTTACTAAAAACTTAATAATGCAAAGTTCTGCTTAATGCCAGCTCAGATATACAGAAATATACAATTTATTATTATGTGCACACAATACCAAATAAATTACTAATTTAATTTCTAAAGAATAATCAGAGGTTAATATTCATTGACTTACTTGTCCTATATGTAGGCTAAGATTCCATTCCTCTTCCCTAATTAGTGTGAACCTTACTGGAAAGCTCTAAATTGAGTTATTTTCGAAAACAAAGGAAAGGCCAGAAAACCATTTCCCCTAAGCTTCTAGGGAGGTCATTTCCCCTTCCGGATGGACCTGTGGTAGCCATAAATTCAATGTTCACTTACGTCTTGGAGTTGCAAGCAATCTCTCAAGTTACTCAAGAAAGAATACATGTTCTTTCTTAGTCAAAATTACTGTCATTAGATACCCATTATGTCTACTGCCTCAGTGACCATCTTCAGCCAACCCTTCTGTCTGTCCTGCAAATTTGCAGGCAAGTGACAATATTTTTAAATCCACCAACAGAAAATATATCAGGTAATTTCAGAGTAGCAACAATTAACTGAATCAGCTTCCAAAATGAATTACAAAAAAGCACTGTGTTCTGAGACAGAGGACTGATTTATAATATATAAGAAGAGTAAAATAGTTTCTATTGTTTTCTTTGTTCCAAGTTTCAATGCAGAAGTCTAGCATTGTGAGTTTTCCCCTCACACTACAGTATTAAAAAATGTATGCCATGACAGTTGATCTTTTCATAGTGGCAAAGGCTCAAATGGATTACAACTGAGAAAAATAATGTGCAATAAAAACCACATTAGAGAGTGACAAAAAGAGCGTTGCCTGAGAAATATCCTGTCCTTTTTTGTGGCATATGTAACTGGCTAGATATATTTTATTTGTTCTTTTTGTAATGGGACCAGATGCCATTCAGAATGTATCTTTCATGCCACTTGCGGTACCCAGACTGAAATGAAATGAGGATTGTCTGTCCCAGGCTAGACAAAGAATGACACTATAAGAGGTAAGACAGGATCTATATAAAGTGAGGACCACAGAATTATTGGTCATATCTCTTTGGGTCTATGTTGCTTTCAAAGAGAAAAATATAAACTTAGGTGGTGGTGGGTGGTATAGAGATATGTAAGATCTAGAAATGGATCTCAGCTGTATTAAGTCATGCTTGGAGGGTTAAGTCCAGGAAGCGAGAGGCCACAGGTCAGGCAAACAACAGAAAGTAAGAAAGTGCCCTGACTGAGAGGTTCCTTGGCCCTGGAAATTCGAGAAATATTTAGAAGCTTGCAACATTTCCTCACATCTTCCAAAAAACTGGAATTCAAAAGAAAAGGCAATAATTTGTAACAAAATAACAATAACCATACGTCACATGTGGGTTGCTCTATATGCATTTAATTTCACTTTAATCCTTCCCATGATTATATAGGGTATTAGTTCTCCACTGTGAAGATGAGGAAATGAGCTCAGAGAGACTAAGTGGCTCGTGGCACACAGCTGGTAAACAAAAGCCTCAAAAGAAGAACTTCTGTTTCCAAGTTGATACTCAGCGCTCCGTAGTAGAGGTGCCCCTACAAGCAGGAGAAAACAAAGATTCAAAACATTTCTTCTTTTCATTTAAATTCAACTACTATGTATCGAGCACCTACTATATTTTAAAAACATTGTGTTATGCATTGTGAATATGTTAATAAAACACAGCTGCTTCTCCCTTTCAAAGACTTTCAAAATAATTCTGAGATGAAGATATCAATAAAGAAATAGATATGTTTGGATGTAGATAAAGATACCAAAATATATGTGTGAAATATATACATACACATTAAATATAGGGATTTATTTTTATAAACTTTACAAACTTCTGGAAAACTGCCAATTCTGGGTTGGTTGTAAGGAAACTTAAAATACATTTCCCAAACTTATGTGGAAATGATAATAATAATAACAAAATAGCTTATGTTTCTTAACTGGTGATCATTAACTCATTTCATTCTCACAATAATTCCATAAAGCAGATAGCATTAGACCCTATTTGATACGTGATAAGGTAAAATAATTTGGCCAAGGTCATACAGATAATAAATTGCAGAATCAAGATTCAGGGGTGCCTGGGTAGCGCAGTCGTTAAGCGTCTGCCTTTCCGCTCAGGGCGTGATCCCGGCGTTCAGGGATCGAGTCCCACATCGGGCTCCTCTGCTGAGAGCCTGCTTCTTCCTCTCCCACTCCCCCTGCTTGTGTTCCCTCTCTCGCTGGCTGTCTCTATCTCTGTCACATAAATAAATAAAATCTTAAAAAAAAAAAAAAAAAGAATCAAGATTCAAAGCCAGACAGAAAGCTGGTGCAACAGATGAACTTGCCTTCTAAAATATTAAGTCCCAAAATACACCCAGGAACCTCTAAAATTCTACTAGTTTCCCTTCTCTTACTAAATCAGCAATGAAGGTAGATAGCTATAACCCTTATATTAAAAAAAAAAAAAAAAAAAAAAAAAAAAAAAAAGATTGAATGTCAGCCAGGCCCCAAACTGCATCTGCAAAAATCAGTCACACTTATTTCCTTTTGTTTAAGTGATCATGCTTTGTAACTTTGGAGTCAATATCCTGACATATGATTTCAACTAAATGGACCACAACTGGTGTCTGTGTCAGTGGTGGCTGTCTGTGGGTGAGCCAATGGCAAGAAAATCCTGAGTAGTAACCTTGCCCAGGACTGGATAAATTAGAAACATCACAAAAAATTGGTCAATAGAACACTAGAGCATGGACCAACTTACCCGAGAAGTGAAAGCTACTCTTTTGCTGGAGACAGCCTTTTGAAGACCTCCCTTTGCTTTTTTCTTCCCCATATGTTCTTACAATACATCCTATAACTTTGGAGATAAAAAATGAGTTTCCGTCTAAAAAAATTAGACTAAATCAGTCTAATTAGCACAACCTGAAGAAAATTATTCCAATAAAATAACACCAAATTTTTCTTGAGAAAACACAATTTCTTTTAGGGTAAAGTTCATTTTTTTAGTAAATTTACAAAACTCCACAAGATGTATTATACATACACAGTGTTATAGTCTCCACTAGTGTACTCACCATTCTTTCATTTTTTAAAAGAAATTAAGATATTCTCCAAAATAATAGAAAATAAATTCTCCCTCTTTAAGAGAATACTAATCTAATTTCCCACCTCTGTTTATAAATTTGGAGAAAATGAACTAGAAAACACAATCCAGTCACTGGTGGGTCCTAATTCTTGCTGCCATTTCTTCTGTCACTGCAACATGATTTTGCTTTTTTAATACTGGTCCCACCCACCCAACATACATGACCTTTCTTACTGCTGCAAGGATGCCCTCAAACATGAAGATATCTAGAGAGGTTGTGATGATGTCCGTGGGAACCCCAAGATTACACACTTCTTTGGTTTACATACACAATCCAACAATTGTTCAGGAAAGACATCAGTTAAACCCGGAGGTTGAGTCAACAGGAAGTTTCTAGTTTATTTGTCTTTACCTAGCTGAAATTGAAAGAGACTACTCAAATGATTCTTTACAAAACAAAGAACAATTCCAGGGAAATTTGCGGTTTCCATCTAAAGAGAAAAGAGTCTGGTTCTTCTCGCCTACCCAGGTACTATCTAATCAAAAACTTCTGCAATCCAAGAATGTCCATGTAACAAGGGATTATTGTCACTATTATGGTACTTAAGAAATATTTAACTTCACTTATCGAACTCACAATTACAGATATCTCAATAGCAAAAAAAAAATTTTAAATGCCATGTAATTTACTTCTAATTCTGGCCAAGATGTAATAACAGGGACTTAATTTACCCTACCACCTGGAACAACCAGAAAACTGGACAAACTATATAAAACAATGTTTTTCAAGACTCTGGACATCAGGCAATGCAAGACATTGATCTCTGAGAGATGGGAAACAAATAAGGCATTCTCTATAATTCTCTAAAATCTCCCAGATTCCTGCTTTGGGAGAGTTTCCAGACCTTAGAACAAAGAGGGGGTAACTAAAGTAGAGTCTAGAGGATTCTCTGAGCTGCGAAGGTGGGCTGAGAATCTGGAGAGACCAAGGAGGCTGGGGTTTGCAGAACAGAGTAACCAAGAGGACAGAGAAGCACAGAGGGAGCTCCAGCAATCTGTGTTTTCCTCTGTTTCATTTTGGATAGTTTCTATTACTATATCTTCAAACTCACTATTTTTTTTTCTTCTGCAATATCTGATCTGCTATTCCTATATTCTCTATAACAGGCATTGTAGTTCTCATTTCCAGAAGCTTCACTTCAGTCCTTTTTATATGTTCCATGCCTATACTTAAATTTTTTAACATATTGCACTCAATTATAAAACACATTTTAATATTTATATCTGCTAATTCTAACAGCTGTGTCAGTTCTAAGATCATTTTAATTGATTGGTTTTTCTCCCTATGGGTCATATTTTTCTGCTTCTTTGTGTCCCTGGTAATATTTCATTAGATAACAGACATTGAATTTTACCTTATTGAACTGGATATTTTGTATTTCTACAAATATTCTTGCATTTTGTCATAGGGCACGGTTAAGTAACTTGGAAACAGTTTAATCTTTATGCATTTCATTTTGAAGATTTGGTACGTGAGATCAGAGCAGTGTTCAGTGTAGGGCTAATTATTTACCATTACTGAGGCAAGACCCTTTTGACTACTGTAGTCATTGCCCTATGAATTATATGGTTTTTCATTTTGACTTATAGGTAGAAGTATTATTTTAAGCCCTGCATGGGCATCAGGTACTGTTCCCTCTTGTGCTTTCTGCTGGTCCTTTCTGCAATCTTGGACTGTTTCTTCACATGCATAAGCTCTTTAGAAAATCTAACACTCTTCAGAAAATATAACAGATTGCAGAGTCTCCACAGTGTAATATTCACAATTCCCAAATACAATCCAAAATTAGTCAACATACACAGAACCAGAAAAAATGTGACCAAGTCTCAGAGAAAAGCAGTGAACAGGGCCCAACCTTGCGATAACCCAGATGTTGTAATTATTACCCAAAGATTTAAAAGCAATATTCTAATTACATTTAAGGGAGACAATGGAAAATATTCACAAATTAAGTAATGGATGGAAAATAGAGAAATGGGAAACGTAAAAAACAAAAGGAAATTTTTTCAAGGAAAAATGTAATGGGCGAAATTTAAAAAAAATTCACTGAAAGGGCTTTATAACAGAACAAAAGTGACAGAAGAAACAACCTGTGGACATGATAATCAAAAGAAATCCAATCTAATAAATAGGGGGAAAAATTGTAAAAATAGAAGAGCCTCAGGATTCTGTGGGGCAATATCATAAAGGTAGTTAGAATCTCAGAAGGAGCAGAAAGAGGTAAATTAAAAGAAAATTCAAGAGAAGAAATGTGTAATATTTTCCCAAATTAGGTAAAGATATAAATTTATAAATTTAAGAAGTTCAAATCACCAGGCAGCAAATATAGGAAGAAAACCATGCCTAGATACATTAAAGTGAAACTGTTGAAAGCTGAAGATGAAGGAAAATTTTTGAAAGTAGCAAAGAATAGGAGCCAAGATTACATACAGCAGAATAAAGACTTGAATGGCCACAAGCTTCTCATCAGAAAGTATGGAGCCTGAAAGACAGAGAACAACATCTTTAATATACTTAAAGAACAAAACTGATCATCAGAATTCTACATCAACTGAGAATATTCTTCAAGAATGAAGGTGAGGTTAAGTCATTTTCAGATAAAGAAAACTAAGAAAATGTGCCCTAACCAGCTGTGCTACTAGCAGAAATGCTAAATGAAGTTAAAGAAAATTATACTTGATGGATGTTAGACTTTAAGCAGCAAGTAAAGATCACTGGAAATTTGTATTGTTGATAAATTATACCTCAAATAAGTAAAAAAAATAAAATAAAATAAAAATAAAGGAAATTAGCTAAGCTAATATTATGGTACAAATTAGAAAAACAGCAAAAATGAGAGGAATGAGGTAGAAGTATGTCAATTGTTTTGTATCAAAATAACCCAATGAGGTTGAACCTAAAAACAGATTTTAAGCTTTTTTTGATTCATTGTTTCTCAAAGAAAAAATATTCTTTCTATGTCAAGAAGAAATATGTGGTTTGAAATTATTGTTCTAATCTAACTGGACTGGAGGCAAAATGCATTTTTATGTCAGAGAGGTTTTCAAAACACTGGTAGAACTTAGCTACTGGAAAAGAATTAGAGAAAAGCTATGGCATTCCATAGACCCTGCACAAATTCTCATTTAACCAGATTGCTTAAGAAGTAGAAGTAAGGCTTAATTGTAGAACTAAGAGATTAAAAATGTTGCAAATTCATTGGAAGAGTTTTAAAAAACGTCTTTAAACTGTTGACAACCAGAGGTACCTGGGTGGCTCAGATGGTTAGGCATCCAACTCTTGATTTCGGCTCAGGTCATGATCTCGGGTCATGATCTCAGAGTCATGAGATCAAGCCCCAAATTGAGTCAGGCTCCCTGCTCTCCAAGGAGTCTGCTTCTCTCTCTCTACTTCTGCCCCCTCTCTCACTCTCTCTCTCTTTCTCTCTCTCCCAATTTAAATAATTTAAAAAAAACTTGTTGACAATCAAAACTTTAGAAATTAGATTTTATGAACAAAACAAGCCAAGAAGATTAACTGATGAGATAATGAAAGGGAAAAAAAAATCAAAATTAGGAACTAAAAGATGAAACAAATTGACTAAGGACAGGAATCAACAAAGTACTGTGAAATCAGTGGCAGGCAAAGAGGCCTCTGTCACAGATAGTTACTGAGAGGTGTGCCCCAGTCTGCAATCTGTGCAGTGCCCTGGAGGTAGCAGCCTACCAAGAACCATCTCTCCAGTTGCCACACTTTTGTGGAACCCAGGTTTGTAAGCCCCCATGGCTACCAGAGCCAGGTGATTAAGGGGCAAACTCTGAGCAGCAACTGCAAAAACTGGGGCACCAGATATGAAAACCAGGGCACCAATCACATGGAAATGTCCCTTCAGGAGACGATAGCAGTCTGGGATGAAACAAACAGAGAGTGTGAAGACAGTACCTACATCTGAAGTCTCTGGAAAGGATTTCAGTCAGCCCTTAGATGAGTATTTAATTAGAAGCTTGCCCCTCAGGCCACAGCCATGATGATTAGCCCTCTTCCTAGTATGACAGAGCTCTTAGGTCTGTTGCCTTTTGCTCTGCCCTGGGGTGGTAGCTGTTTAAGAAGTCTTTCTCCAGTGATAACAGTCCTATGGGACCCCTTAGCATAAGCCCCATCGGCTGCCAGAGTCAGGTGATGTAGAGATATCTCCTGGTAGCAGCTGCAAAAATTAGGGTGCCAGACTGGGGTGTGAGCGCCTTTCTGAGTGGCACCAATTATTATAGTTCCATGGGACCAGGAACACAGGCTCCCCTGGTTTCCAGAGCCAGGCAGTTAACATGTGTCCCCTAGGTAGAAACCACAAAGATTATGGCACCAGACACATGTAAAACTTCTCTTCCCGGAGATACTGATGCTCTGAAACATGAGAAAGGGAAAGCATGAAGATGGCATCCAACAGTCTCTCACCCCAGAAAGTGTTCCAGCAGGCTCCTAGATATGTATACCAAATTAGATGCCTGCCCCTAAGGCCCATGCTTTAATATAAGTAGGTGAGCCTTCTTCACTCTAAGTGTGGGAATAATCAGCTCCCTCTGAATTGGGCCCTGGAGTAGGTAAGTCTGACCATGCAGTCCCTTTAAAACCTGTCTCCCGATTGCTACAGTCTTGTGAGTCTCAGGATATGAAACCCGTTGGTTTTCAAAGTTAGATGTTTTGGGGGCTTGTTTCTCTGGTGCAGGTCCTAAAAGTTGAGGTGTTCAATGTGAGATTCAAACCGTTTGCTCCTTAAGAAGAAGCTCTCAGTTTTGAGATTTTTCAGAGTTGTGGGTTGCTAGGTTGGGGGTGTGGTTTAAGGCAAGACTGTGTCCCAGCCACTCCTACCTGTTTTGATGTGGTTTTCTTCTTGTTTCTCTGGTGTGTAGTTGTCACTCAGCCAACGCTTAGGTTTGGTTTTGTTTTGTTTTGTTTTGTTTTAATATTTTATTTATTTATTTGATAGAGAGGGACTGAGAGAGAGAGGGAGAGAGAGCAGAAGCAAGGGGAGCAGCAGGCAGAGGGAGAAACAGGCTCCCTGCTAAGCAGGGAGCCCAATGTGGGGCTCGAACCCAGGACCCCAGGACCCCGGGACCATGAACTTCATGCCATTATCTCCCAGAAAAGAGCTTATATGCTTACCTGGAGCCCCAGTTTTTGTGACTGCAACCCATGGAACACCACCAGATTACCACGGCAGTGGGACTTACACTATCAATCTCACAGTAATATATATTTTTGCATACTTTTAAAAGCTACTGCGGAAGGGTCTCACTTTCAAATGGCCTGACTAGGTGCTGAGATCCTATCCTTGGGGTCATTGGCAGGTCTTGGCCCATCCTCAACTACTGGGACCTATTAAAAATATAATAGGCTACTTGAACAGCACAGAGGTTTGAGAGAAAACAAAGAGCAAAGGCAGGGTAAAACGTCAAAGTTTATCTCCTACATAAGGCCACCTGTTCAAGACTGAGAGAGATGGTTGTTTCATCTACTGTATAGAAACTAACTCAGAATAAAGAGAATGAAGAAACAGAGGGATATGTTCCAGGTGAAAGAATAAGATAAAAGTTCAGAAATAAACCTTAATAAAATGGAGATAAGTGATTTACCTGATAAAGTGTTCAATGTAATGGTCATAAAGATACTCACCAAACTGGGGAGAAGAATGCATAAACACAGTGACAACTTCAATAAAGAGATGAAAAATATATAAGAAATTACCTAATAAAAGTCACAGAGGTTAAGAATACAATAATTAAGCTGAAAAATACACTAATGGAGGTTCAACAGCAGACTAGATGAAGGAGAAGAAATGATGTGTCGACTAAAATACAAAGTGGTAGAACTCATTCAATCAAAGCAGCAAAAGGAGAAAAGAATGAAAAAAAGTAAGGATACCCTGAGAGGCTTATGGGACAACATCAAAAGGACTAACATTTGCATAACATTACAGGGATCCCAGAAGGAGAAGAGTGAAGGGGGCTGAAAACTGCCCTAGCCTGGGAAATGAAACAGACATCCAGATCCTGGAGACCCACTGATCTGCAAATAAAGTGAACCCAAAGAGACCCATACCAAGATATATTGTAACTGAAATGTCAAAAGTTAAAGACAAAGAATATTAAAAGCAGTAAGGAAAAAATCAACTTGTTATGTACAGTGGAACCCCCAGAAGACTATTAGCAGATTTTTCAGCAGAAATTTTGCAGGCCTAAAGGGAGTAGTGAGATATATTCAAAATTCTGAAAGAAAAAACACTTCCAATCAAAAATACTTTACTCTGCAAAGTTATCATTCAGAATTGAAGGAGAGATAAACAGTTTTCCAGGAAAGCAAAAGAGAAAGGAGTTTATCACCACTAAACTGGCCTTACAAGAAATGTTAAAGAGATTCCTTCCAGCTGGGGGAGTGGGGAGGAGCACTAATTAGTAATAAGAGTACATATGAATGAATAAATCTTACTAGAAATGTAATATATAGTAAAGGAATGGATTAATCCCTTATGGAGAAGGTTAAAAGACAAATGTAGTAAAAGTAACTGATTACAATAATTAATGAAGACATATGCAAGTTAAAAACATGTACAATGTGAAATCAAAAACATAAAGCATGGAGTGCTGTAGTAAAACTGTTGAGTTTTAGAATGGGATCAAACTTAAGTTGTTATCAACTTAAAATAGACTGTTATAGAAAACAAGTTGTTAATGTAAGCCTCATGGTAACCAATAAGCAAAAACCCATAGTAAATACACAAAAAATAAAAGGGTAAAAATATAAGTATGCTATTGAAGAAAGTAATCAAACCAGCAAGGAAGAGAGCAATAGAAGAAAAAAGGAACACAGGGGAACTACAAAAACAGTTCGTAAATAATTAACAATACGGCAATAAGTACATAACTATCAATAATCACTTTAAATGTAAATGGAGTAGATTCTCCAATCAAAAGATGGCTGAATGGGTGAAAAAAATTCATCTTAAAAACTGTATACAAGAGACTCACTTCTGATATAAGGACACACACAGACTGAAAGTAAAGGGATGGAAAAAGAAAATTCACACAAATGGAAACAATAAGAAAGCTAGAATGGCTATTCTTATATCAGACTAATAAACTTTAAAACAAAGACTGTAGGGGCGCCTGGGTGGCACAGCGGTTAAGCGCCTGCCTTCGGCTCAGGGCGTGATCCCGGCGTTCCGGGATCGAGCCCCACATCAGGCTCCTCCACTATGAGCCTGCTTCTTCCTCTCCCACTCCCCCTGCTTGTGTTCCCTCTCTCGCTGGCTGTCTCTATCTCTGTCAAATAAATAAATAAATATTAAAAAAAAAAATAAAATAAAATAAAACAAAGACTGTAATAGGAGAAAAAGATGAGTGTTATAATGATAAAGGGATCAATCCAATAAAAGGATATAACTTTTTGTAAATATTTATGCACCCAACATAGAGGCACGTTAACATATAAAGCAAACATTAACAGACATAAGGGAGAAATAAAATAGGCAGCAATATAATTACAGTAGGGGATATTAATATCCTACTACATCATTGGATAGATCATTCAGTCAGAAAATCAATAAGGAAACATCAGTTCTTAAACAACGTGTTAAACCGATGGACTTAACAGATACACACAGAATGTTTCACCCAAAAGCAACAGAATACACATTCTTCTCAAATTCACATGAAACATTTTCCATGATAGATCATCTTCTAGGCTGCAAAAGAAGTCTTAATAAACTTAAGAGGATTGAAATCATATCAAGCATCTTTTCTGACCGCAGTAGTATGTGATTAGAAATTAATTACATGAAAACTGGAAAATTCACAAATATGTGGATTTTTTTTTAAAGATTTTATTTATTTATTTGACAGAGATAGAGACAGCCAGTGAGAGAGGAAACACAAGCAGGGGGAGTGGGAGAGGAAGAAGCAGGCTCCCAGAGGAGGAACCTGATGTGGGGCTCGATCCCATAACACCGGGCTCAGCCCTGAGCTGAAGGCAGACACTTAACAACTGAGCCACCCAGGTGCCCCTACAAATATGTGGATATTAAACAATATGCTACTGAACAACCAATGGGTCAAAGAAGAAATCAAAAGAGAGATCAAAAAATACCTTGAGGAAAATGAAAATGGAAATATACCAAAATTTGTGGGATGCAGCAAAAGCAGTTCTAAGAGGAAAGTTTATAGCAATAAATGCCTGCCTCAGGAAACAGGAAGTCTCAAATAAACAACCTAACTGTATACGTCAAGAAACTAGAAAAAGAATAACAAAGAAGTGCGAAGTTGGTAGAAGGAAGGAAATAAAGATTAGAGCAGAAATAAATGGAGACTAAAAAAAAACAATAGAGAAGATCAATAAAACTAAGAGCTGGTTCTTTGAAGAGAGAAACAAAATTGACAAGCCTTTAGGTAGACTCACCAAGAAAAAAAAAGAGAGAGAGAGAGAGAACCCCCCACCAAAGTAAAATCAGAAATGAAAGAGGAAACCTTACAACTGATAGCACAGAAATACAAGGGATTGTAAGAGACTACTATGAATTATTTTGTGTCAACAAATTAAGCAACCTAGGAGAAATGGCTAAATTCCTAGAAACATACAATTTACAAAGACTGATTTATAATGAAATAGAAACTCTAAATAGACCAATTACTAATTAAGAGATTGAATCCATAATGAAAAAAAAAATCCTAACAAACAAAAGTCCAGGACCAGATAGCTTCACTGGTGAATTCTACCAGACTCTCAAAGAAGAATTGATACCAATACTTCTCAAATTCTACCAAAAAATAAAAAAGGGTAGAACTCTTCCCAGTGCATTTTATGAGGCTGTCAGTATGCTAACACCAAAACCAGGTAAGGATGCCACAAGGAAAGAAAATTAAAGCCAGTATCCTTGATAAACGTAGATGCAAAATCCTCAACAGAATATGAGCAAACTGAATTCAGCAATACATTAAAATGATCATTACACCATGATCAAGTGGTATTCTAGGGATGTCAGAATGGTTCGATGTCCATGAGTCAGCGTGATACACCACATTAACAGAATGAAGGGAAAAAATCGTATCATTTCATGCAGAAAAAGCTTTTGACAAAATTCAATATCCATTTATGATAAACTCTCAACTCTGAACAAAGTGGGTATAGAAGGAATAAACCTTGACATAATCAAGGTCATATATGCTAAGTCCACAGTTAATATTGCACTTAATGGTGAAAAGCTAAAAGCCTTTCTTCTAAGATTAGGAATAAGACAAGGATGCCCACTCTTGCCACTTCTTTGCAACATAATATTGGAAGTTCTAGCCAGAGCAATTACACAAGAGAAAGAAATAAAAAGCATCCAAATTGGAAAGTAGGAAGTAAAACTGCTGCTGTTTGAAGATTACATGGTACTATATATAGAAAACCCTAAAGACTCCATCAAAAAACGATTAGAATAAACAAATTCAGTAAAGAGTTGCACGATACACAATCAATACACAATAATCTGTTGTGTTTCTATATCCTGATAATTTATAATTGCATCAAAAACAATAAAATATCTAGGAATAAATTTAACCAAGGAAGTGAAAGATCTGTATATTGTAAACTACAAGACATTAATGATTGAAATTGATACAAATTAATAGAAAGATATCCCATATTCATACCTTGGAAGACTCAACATTGTTAAAATGTACATATGACCCACAGCAATCTATGCATTCAGTGCACTCCCTATCAAAATACCAATGGCATTTTTCAAAGAAATAGAACAAATAATCCTAAAATTTGTACAGAACCACAAAAAAACCTCAAGTAGCCAAAACATTCTTGAGAAAAAAGAACAAAGCTAGAGGCATAACAATACCTAGTTTAACAGTATATTACAAAGCTACAGTAATCAAAACAGCGTAAAAAGAGACATAGATTAGTGGAACAGAATAGAGAGACCAGAAATAAACTCACTCGTATATAATCAATTTATGACAAAAGAGCCAAGAATATATAATGAAAAAAGGACAGTCTCTTCAGTAAATGGTGTTAGGAAAACAGGACAGCCATATGCAAAACAATGAAATTTGACCATCTTACACCTTGCATAAAAATTAGAATAGATGAAAGACTTAAATGTAAGACCTAAAACCATAAAAGCCTAGAAAAACACATAGTAAGCTCCTTGACATAGGTCTTGGTTATGATTTTTTTAATCTGACACCAAAAGCAACAAAAGAAAAAAAAATAAGTGGGACTACATCATACTAAAAAGCTTCTGCACAGCAAAGGAAACCATTAACAAAATGAAGAGGGAACCCAGTGAATGGGAGAAAATATTTGCAAATCATATATCTAATAAGGGGCTGATACCCAAAATATATAAAGAACTCATACAACTCAATAGCAAAACAAAACAAAAAAGCATCAGATTAAAAACTGGGCAGACAAACAATGAATCATGGAACACTACATCAAAAACTAATGATGTACTGTATGGTGACTAACATATCATAATAAAAAATAAATAAATAAAAAATAAGAACTGGGTAGGCATTGTTCCAAAAAAGACACACGTATGGCCAAACAGATAAATGAAAAGATGTTCAACCCCATTAATCACCAGGGAACTATAAATCAAAGCCATAATAAGACATCAGGTGGCTCGCTCAAATGTCTGACTTGATTTCGGCTCAGGTCATGATCTCAGGGTGGTGAAATCGAGCCCTGCATCAGGTTCTGCACTGAGCATGGCGCCTGCTTGATTCTCTCTCTCTCCCCCTTCTCTGCCCACCCCTGCCCTCTCACTCTCTCTCTCTCTAAAAAAAAGAAAAAGAAAATAACAAGTGTTGGTGAGGATGTGGAGAAAAGGGAACCCTTGTACACTGTTGTGGGAATGTAAACTAGTGCAGCCACTGTGGAAAACAGCATGGAGTCTCCTCAAAAAAATAAGAATAGAGCTACCATATGATCCAGGATTTCCATTTGTGGGTTTTTACCTGAAGAAAATGAAAACATTTACTGGAAAAGATATATGTACCCCTATGTTCATTGCAGCCTTATTTACAATAGCAAAGATACAGCTAACCTAAGTATCAATCACTGTATGAATAGAAAAAGAAAACTATGGTGTATATGTATACAATGTAATATTACTCAACCATAAAAAAAAAAAGAATGAAATCTTGCCATTTGTGACAGCACGAGAGTCAACGCTGATGGTATTAGACTAAGTGAAATAAATCAGAGAAAGACAAATACCACATGATCTCTCTTATATGTGGAATCAAAAAAAAAGGCTCATAGATCGAACAGATTGGTGGTTGCCAGAGGCTGGGCTGTGGGTTGGGAGAAATGGGCGAAGCGTCAAAAGGTTAAAAAAGAAAAGATAAAAAGAAAGAAAGAAAGTGAAATGAATGAAGAACACCAGTCACGAAGCTCCCTGAAGCCCGCCCGTGAGGTGGACCCAGTTTTCCTTTGCCATCCAAATCACTATTTAGTTAAAAAGCCAAAGCTAAGTAGCTTGACATTTCAGAGATTCTGCTTGAAATAACATTAGGTGTTATTTCCAAGTGGATTGTGGAGCATTTCTGAATAGGAATGATTTACTTCCCTTCTGCTTTAAATAAAGTAATTCTGATATCTGTTTGAGTCTATGTATTAGTGTGGGACAAATATTCCTAGCCCCTTTGTTCATTTGTAACCCCCCCCCACCTCTCGAATACAACTGTGTTCATCTGAAGCAGGCTTTCACAGTTATGAATACATACTGCCCTGTAAATTAAATGTTCGTGTTTGTACCTCCCGTGTTACAATGAGCTCCTCAAGAGAGGAGTAGTTCCACATTTACTTTTGATTTTCCAGCCCTAGCTCAGTGCCTAGTGTACAAGAGATGTTCAGTAAGTTATGGTCAAATAAAGTGCATTCTGTGTCTATTTATGCAGAACTGGCTACATGATTTCAGAGCCCAGTGCATAATATTAGGATCCTTATTAAAGAGAATCCTTAAGGCTTTTGCAAATCATGTGCAAGCTGCAGAGGTCACTTACCCACGAAGCGTGCCCTACATTCATGCTGTCAATTACCCATGGGCTTTTACTTCTGTTCCCGAGTAGGAAGTAATTTAGAAAAGACTTTATTTCATAATGGCTTAAAAAAAATCATGGCAAGGATACAAAAAGAAAAAAAGACAAAAGACAATAGCTTTTGGGCTATTACTTACAACATAATAAAGACCAAGGAGAATTCCCAAATAAGGTTAGAAGTGCAAAACAGTGAAAATTGTATAGTGAGGTGGCAGGAATAAATGTTCAACATTTTTTAGCAAGGTTTGTAGCTTTTTTCTTCCTAACCTACCTAAGAAAACTTCACCATTCACCAAAATGTTTGATTAGCTTTAACATTTTCAAATAATTTAAAATAAGTCCCCCATATTCATACACAGTATTGTCATGCCAAATATTTCGAGTGCAATAAAATTTCACTGATACTAAACACATTAATGATTTCTGGCGTAATTCAAAAAGCCCTTCAGGCTTTTTCAAGGTCATTGTTGAAAGACAGTATTTTTCCTTGACCCTCAGGTGCAGAGGATTGAGTTAATCAGGGTCCGTAGCTCATGATGTGTTATTAACATTGGCCATAAAAGAAAAAAAAGGCCTCTCTTTGTTTCATTCATTTAGTTCCTTTTCTGTCCTTACCTGCCTCACATTTACTACTTCCTCACCAGACAGTCATTCCCTTCTGTTCAATATTTCTTTTGGCTTCTATGTCTTATTATGAAAATGAGATTTTATTTGTTTTGGATGAATGGATTCAAATAATGAGTTCGAATAGAGGATTCATTTAGGTACAGAATTTTGTGTGTTACTCATATTTTTATTTACTTGTCTAAGCACTATGTTTTTAAGATTCATCCATATTTGCTACATGAACAGAGCTCATTGTTTCTAACCACTACATAATATGCCATGGTGTATACCCACCACTTTCTATTATTTGTCCTCCCAGTGATGGACCCCTAGACTGGTTCAACTCCCACCACCACAAATGATGCAGCAATGAATATCTTTGTGCACGCCACTTAATGGATTGGTGTGAGACTCTCCTACGGATATATATTGAGGAAAGGAATAGTGTAGACGCGAGGTGTAAGAAAAATTATTTTGAGTAAGTCAGTTAATATCACTCTTTTGAATGGCTCCATCACTTTTATCTCCCGCTGGCAATTAATATGGACTGTTCTACCACTACGACCTAGTCAATACTTGGTTCTACATAGCTTTCTAATTATTGCCAGAGGTATAGGTATAAAATGATAGCTCATTATCCCTTTGATTTGTGTTTTTAGCATTACACATGATGAATTTGAGCATCTCTTTGTTAACTCAGTAAGTTGCCACTTTGTAAATTTCTTTTCATATCTTATGGACATTTTTATTGGGGTTTTCTATCCTCTTTTTGTTAATTTGCAATAATTCCTTTTACATTTTAGATACTAACCCCTTGTCAGTTGTAGATACTACAAACCTTTTCCCCCTTTACCATTCTGTTATCTGTGCATTATCTTTGTCTATGATGCCCTTCATTAAATAGATCCCTTATTCTGATAGAACTATGTTTTCCTCTTATGTTTTACAATTTAAACGTTTTGTTTAAAAAAGCCCTCCTAGCCCCTAACTCACAAAAGTATTCTTCTGAATTGTCTTCCACTACTTTTTTACATCAGTTTTTCACAGGCAGTTATTTAACTAGGTGTATGTTGTTAGGTCCTCCCTCTGTATAGAAAATCAGTTTTCCTTACACTACAAATAAACAATCTATTGTTTCCCATCGATTTGTGCTGCAACATCAAAATATCATTGTGCTAATTAAATGCTAAAATGTACAAAAAATAAATCTTAAAGTGGTCTGTTACATTTCAGATTAAACAATACATTATTTCATGATTTCCTTCTAATAAAGAGGGAATATAAACTTTGCTAAAGGGAAAATTGTATAACAATTTAAGACACTCAAATGTATGGGTAGTAGCCACAAGAAAAGTGAGCTCTGTGTCACTGAGGTGTTCAAGCAGAGGTTGACTGTCCACCTGCTGGAGCCCATGTAGTGTGTTTGGTGTATAACCTGCTTCTCAATTCTCTAATGTGCAAAATAAGAGGATCAGGCTATCTATTATCTAGAATCCTGCATGAGCTTAAGGTCAATGATTCTGTAAGTCTACACCATCTAAACTTCCTTCCAACTTAATGAAACTGTGATTTTTTTTAATGTTGTCATCTCTCCTTTATAAAATGTTCTGATAATTTTATCAAATGCCTTGCCCTGAAACCTTATGAAGTAATTATGCATATATCTTCATATATAAAATACTTCCGAGCTTTGACTGCAGGTCCTATGTAAATGAGATGAATTATACCCTATATTGTTATGCATCAGGCTTGCCTTTGTTCACCTTTGCCAACTCCTTGACTAATTTCTTCAAATAAATAATGTATCTCCTGCAAGTTTTTCCAAAGAATTATAGAGCTGTCCTTGCAGACATAAAAAGTGAAGTCAGGCACACTGACTCATTGGGGGAATACCTTCCTTCCCTCCCTCTCTCCCTCATTCTCCCTCACTCTCCCTTCCTTCCTTCCTCTCTTTCCTTTTGAACTTACTAAGAATTCTTTACACATGTAGGAGAGGAAAAAAAAATCTTTTCTTCTGCCCATCTTAGGTTCTCCAGCTGGAGCCCAATAAATTAGACTAGCTATACACAGATAAACAGGAAACAGAACTTTATCAATACGTGCATCCCACATGTACACATGAGAGCACTCAGTGATGAATAACCCTAAGGAGTGCTTCGAAGTTGGCCATCTTAGGCCAATGCAAAGGAAAAGTAGTCTGGGGCTTCTGGGAGAAGAAAGCAAGTTAAGAGAAGGTAACTAGGAAAAATTTGGTGAAGGCTGTTTAATTAATTTTTTATGCAGATTTAAGTGCTGCATACTTGTTAAGAGTATTCTTCTTCCTGGTTCTGGGGAGAGGGAGACATCTTTACAAATGGAAATTTCCTTTACGAAAGGAAAACCTGTGCCCCCGTTTTTAGAGCTATTCCTGCATCTGCTTGTTCTCAATGGCCTTTAGCTTAAAATCATCCTTACGCCAAAGTGGCATATTTTGAGGTGGTATATTCTGGTACCTGTCACACATATCAAGTGCTTAGTAAATATGTGTACATTCTACTACTTTTTAGGATTTTGTGTTTCTAAAAATCCTAGACGACATGCAAAAATCACGTATATAGTGGTGGAGTAAAAAGTCAAGTCTTGATTTCAATATTCCTAGTATTTGAAAGAGAAAGGGCATCTCTCAAAAGTTGATGTTACTAGCCTCAAGACCATGCCTTGCTAGCCTCAACTTGTTCTGCCTCTCCCCAAATAGTTGCTTTTCATAAGATCCTGAAAATTAACATCCAAATTAAGCATCACATTGTTTTTGTCTCTGCCAAAGACCTTAGTGATACAGCTCAAGTTAGAAAAGTGTCCGTAAAAAACTAACATTTCCAGTCAAGTCTAAGTAGGAGATTCTGAGGACAATGAACCCATTACTAATGAGTAAGTGAATTTGCACAGTAATTATGTTGAGAAGGTTGTATCATAGCAATATATCCCTCTCCTAGCACTATTTGAGCCAGGGTAATTACACTGCAATGAAATGACTAGAACAACAGTAAGATGCTGTTTGATTTTCTAATTATTATTGAGGAATGCCTCCTGAGCCCAGCCTTGAAGGCTTCTCTTTGGAATCATCTGCAGCTCATGCTGCTTCTCATGCATTATACATTAAACCCATATGGCTGTTTGAGGTGGAGGGTCTCTAGAGGGAAGTTCCATACTGCTCTTTTCACTGTGGGAGGGAAAAAGGTAGGAAAAACAAGAAAGAGGGGAGAAGGCTGGGACTAGTGAGACGGAAGGAAGGAACACTACTGGGCAAAGTTCAGAATTCAGGCAAAGGTGAGTCCAATTCATAACCATTAAAAAGAGATAGGAGCCTCTTCCAGAAGATTTTTTGTATTTGGACTTTTGTTGCTATGCTTGAAGAAGCTCCTAAACAAGGCTTCTCTCTGAATCTGTCAGTTTCTGCTAAGACCCTCCATCCTATCATTTGCTAAGGAGAAGGAACTGAAGCTATTTGGCAAAATGCATCAATGCACTTGAGGCTTGATTTTAATGGAATCATTTAAAAATTGATACTTAAAGGTATCTATCCAATATGGTAAACATTAAAATATTTTTATTTGACCAAATGTATGCAATTTATTTTAAAAAGAAAGTATAGAAATTTTTCAATATGCTCAGAATCCACCCCCAACAGTGTCCTTTTTAAACAAATAGATTATTAATTCCTTGGAAATAAATTGCAGAGGAATTCCTTCAGCTCTTCTCAACAGAGTAATGCAGCTAAGTTTTAATTTATGCAAACCTTGAAAGTTGCACCCATTTATTAGTTGTATTCATCTTTGTTTCTCTGCCTTGCAACTATAGTATTCAGATTCCATAGACTTTAAAGATCACCTAGTAATATAAATAAGAATTGAGCCAGACACAATTACAAGTATTTTAAATTGTTTATTTTATTTATTTCTCATAAAAATCCAATCAGATATATGTTTATATTACTCTTATTATTTTCCCTTACAAATGGGAAAACTGAGGCTCAGAAAGGTGATATATTTATATAAGACTCAGCTCTATATATTAAATGTTATCATTTAAATATTAAAGATTATAAAATGCAAGTATTACTTTTATTCTTTAACTGGATCCATGGTTTGATGCAATTTTACTTTTAATTTGATTAGTCATCTTGCCTACAGAAATAAATACAGTCTTGAAGCTTGGCAGGACATTTTCATGGTACTTCCTTTTTGACAGAAAAACAAAACTAAACAACAATAAAAAAAAACATATGAATTAAAATATTAATGACATTTCAGCCAGTGGCTGTTAAATGTCATCCCATTTACATTTTAATTATCAACACCTCTTTATAAATTGGGTAACATTGTTTCCTGTCTGCAAATGTTAACTTTCCAATTAAATATCTACCATTTAAAAAATATTTTTAAAAGAATCTGATATAGGTTAGTAAGCACGGGCTTGATGGAAGAGAAGCCTGCAAATAGCTCTGAGCAGATTCTCTGTATTTATTCTGAAATGGAGCAAGGCTCCAAGGAGACATTTCATTTTGCTGTTTCCATAAAGATGGTGTTTTTCTCTTTCCGATTCTGGCTTCTTGCCCCTGCGCTCCTATATAGTTAGGAGCCTCAGGGAGCTCCAGATCTCCGATTCTCACTATGCCTTTTGTCAGTGACAAATTAAGTCTCTACCTCACAATCAGTCTAGGGTTCGACCTGTGCTTCGTGCACTATCCATCCCTTATTAATCAGGGTGAGACATGCATCTGCTGCCCCCAATTACCAACCATATGAATTTTAATATTTGAATACAAACTGAAAAGAATCCTTAAAAATATGAAGCTGTCTGGTATGCAAAGTCCTGAGCACTTTTTCTTTTAAAATAATTTACTCAGAATTTTTTTTTTTTGCTTGTTTGTTTGTTTCTCTTCAGGGCAAATGGTCCTCAGAAAATATTAGTTGAATTACAGTAAGAAAAAAAACAAATTTTAAAAAGAAGCATATAACTAACTATTCCATTGCTCCACTTTTTAAATTAGGAAGCAGGAGCTTAAAATTCTGTTTAATAAGTGTAATTATAAGCAAGTGTAGGGGAAGAACAACACTTTTCCCTCTACTCTTCTGAATTCTTGGCTGAGACCTGCTATAATGAAAGATGTATTAATAAGAGAAAAATCACAGAAGTTTATTAACATGTATACCTCATATGTACATGGGAGATACACAGGGAAAAATAAGTAACTCCCTGAGGTAGCCTAAACCATCAGCTTAAAATCGTCTTTCACTACAGACAAAAGAAAGAAAGGGGTACATGTTGGGGGGTGGGGAAGAAGCCAATTATGAGAGGTTACCAGGAAAAGCATGGGTAAACAAGGCCAAGGTTTGTTATGCAAATTTAAATCTGTGCCTTCTCCATTAATAAGATTCTCTTGTGATTTAGTGTCATCCTTCTGGTCTTGGTACACAGAGAGAGACACCCCTACAAATGGAGATTTATTTTATAAATGTAAATTTCCCTAGCTAAAGGATAATTTTTACTGTTTTCAGAGCTTGTCCTGTGTCTGCTGTTTCTCAAAAAAATCAGCTCAAAATAAGCTATATGCCAAAGCGGCAAATTTTGGGTTGGCACATTCTGCTACTCTTCACAATGTAGTTATTTGTTTCTGTTTGCACTCTTCACTAGATGGAGTCGAAACTAGGAAGCGTTTCATATATCTTTGTATTCTCTCCCCACTCCTACCAGTGCTTCTCACATTATCTGGTAAGTAGTAGATACTCAAAATTAATTAGATGATGGAGTGAACAAACAAATATATAAAATAATTAATGTGTAGAATTGTAGAAAAGAGCTTTGGAGATTATTTTGCTCAACAAATGGGAAACCCAATGCCTTTAAATGTAAAAAGTAAAGCCATAAAGAGAAAAAGTCTAAGATCTGATTAGTGGCAGGACTGGAGCTCAGTCTTGGTTCACTCATCATGCTTTTTACTGTTCCACACTTAAACTCTAAAGTATATCCACCTAACAGTGAAATACAAAGGATTAAGGAATAGAAATGTGCATTCAGTAGACAGAAAGAAACCAAGGCAAATGGGAAAAGACACAGGAGAGGCACAGAAATATAGTCACATAAACGCACAAGCCCACAGAATAAAAAGAATCAAACTCAGAGATAGACTTCTATGACCTGGTATCCCCACCTTGTGGTGTTTTGTATAATTCACTTAAAGACTTTGAAGTTATGTTGCATTTTCACAACTTCAAACTTTAAAGTACTATTTATCAGTTGGTATGCACTGTGAGGTATCTATCAATAGAAAGCAATTAAATGGGGGCACTCGGGTGGCTCAGTTGGTTAAGCATCAGAGTCTTGATATCAGGATTGAGAGTTCAAGCCCCACAAGCCTACTTAAGAAAAAGAAAAAAGCAATTAAATGAATCATGATGCAGGTATATGATAGAATACTATACAAGTGTTGCTTGAATTATGTACTTATATGGACCAAACTTGATTTTAAAAACTAACTGTAAAAAAACTAAATATACAGTAGCAAAGATCATATCTTACTAAATGGACAAAAAAGGAGCTATAGATATGTATGTACATGTTTGACAAATCTAGAATATCTCTGAATACATACACACCAAAATTAGAAAACAGGTAGACTTTGGAGAAACTAAAGGACTAGAGATAAGAAGTGAACATTGTTTTGATGTGCTCCCCTTGGCAATGTCTGAATTTCTCACTAGATACAGATAATCTTCTAAAAATATAAAAATTGGAAATAAAGAGCTAGTCTGACTTATAAAGTAGTAGAATCCCATTATTAATGCTTTTTAAATTATTCAAGTTTTACCAGGATTTTTGAATACCAATAGTCACAAATCAACCAAATAAAATTAAAGGAAATTATATTAGAGGTTATAGATTAAATAAAACTGTGCCTTTTAGTTCAGAGCACTGTACTTAACATCAAGTAAGCAGTAAGTCACAAAACCTGATGCTAACCAATGAGTTACAGAGAGGGGTTACTTTCACTCTCCTCTTTTCTACCTACATCCCTCCTGAGCTTTACCCACTACTTCTCAGAGACTGCAACTCAAAAAGTAATTATTTTCTGCTTTGAAAATATATCCTATCACTCCTTGCATAACCCTCTGACTAGTGGACCTGGTGACATTATTATACATACGGTTTGAAGTGAGCATTTCAATCAACTCATGAGACTAATTGTGCTAGATACTTTGTCTCTCAGATAGCAGGTATAACTCTTGAAAGGAATAGTATGCAGCCATATAAAAGAATGAAATCTTGTCATTTGCAACAACATGGATCTAGAAGGTGTAATTCTAAGTGCAATGAGTCTGTCAGAGAAAGATAAATGCCATATAATTTCACTCATATGTGGAAATTAGGAAACAAAGCAAAAGAACAGAATAAGAAAGAGACAAACAACAGACTCATAAATATGGAGAACAAACTAGTGGTTGCCAGAGGGCAGGTAAATGGAGAAGGTGAAATAAGTCAAGGGGATTAAGAGTACATTTATCTTGATGAGCACTGAGTAATATCTAGAAATTGTTGAATCACTGTATTCTGTACTTGAAACTAATGTAACATTGAGTTAATTATACTGGAATTATCACATACACACAAAGAAGTGAATACATAGAAAAAAATAAAAATAAAAAATAACTTTGAAAGGAAGAGATTTCTGAAAGAGAACAATTGGAGCCATAAGAAAAGATTGTGTTGAAAAAAACCCATGTACCTAGTCAGAAAAATAGGTTCAGTGAAGTGTACATTCCGAGGACTTCAAGCGGGAACGCCATAAAATTTCTCTAGCTGCCTTAAATCTTTCTTAGAATAATGTGAAGATGTAAATGAACAAGTATTTATTTATTAGTTCTTATTGATATTATACATCACCAGTAAAAAGGGAAGCATTCATTTCATGTCTCCATGACATGACCTGATTGGGCAATATGTCCACCCCATCCATTGATGGGGGAATGGCAAGTCACATTGCAAAAGAACATGTATGTTGGGAATTACTATTACAACTATCTTTGGAAAATTCAATAAGCCACCCTAAAGCGTCTTCCAGAACTGATACTATGTACTCATGGGCTGTAATTGTGTAATAGAAGGACCACATGCTTAGGAGTCAGAAAACCAAGTCTTAGTCCCATCTTTTAAGAACTTCAAAATTTGTTATAACCAAGTCTCTTAAATAATTTTGCTTGACTAAAATACAGACAATACTGACTGTACAATAATTGTACAAATTTAAAAAGTTAATAATTTTGAAAATTTAAAAAGTTAATATAAAACTACCTTAAGGTTCTCTCCTTGATTAACCTTACTTCTTATTACCTCTTTCTAGAGTAATCTCACCTAAACTATTGGCTTAGGAATATCACTTCCATGTTAGTGAGTGACTCTCAAATCTACAGTTATAACAGTGAATTAATGCCATAGCTCTATAGCAGAATCTGAATATGGATGTCCTTCCAACAAAACAAAAGCTATGAGACATTGTGAATACTGGGAAAACGTGTATAGATTGTAGATGAGATAATAATAAAATAATTTTAAATTTCTTGAAAGTGGTACTTGTATTTTGAATATGTAAGAGAATGGACTAGTTATTAGGAGATATATGCCAAAATATTGAGAGGCGAAGTGTCAGAGAGAGAAAATGAGAGAGAGAGATCTTATGGGCACAATGTTGACAGTGAACCTAGGATGGATTCTAAAGAAATGGATTCTTCTTTAGTTCTTCTGGGTTTGGTCACTGACAGAACCATTTGTCACTCCTCATAGTCAGCCAGTCACCAAATCCTGATGACTGCTTGATTCCTACTTCCAGTGCCCTAGCACAAATCCTGATGGTCATTCACCTGGATTATTGAAGTTAACATATTTTAATGTCATTTTCCCATTCTTCTTTCTCATCCTAGATTACCTTTCTAAAACACGTCCCTGTATTCCTGGGAAAAAAAAAGTCTTTAATGTTCCACATATGCCTAAAACAACAAAGTCTGTAGTCATGTACTCCTCCTGCATCCCTCCACCTAAGTATATAAACTGTGCAATAAATATCCGCATATATCTGCAATCACCTTCTGCTTGTTTCCATGACAAATTCACTTAGTGCTACCATACTAAATCAAGAACAGTGGTATTTATAAATCGCTTTTAATCTATTACTGAACATTTAAGAAAAATTGAACATAAATTAAGAAAATGTATTTATATGTCTGGCTGCCTCAGAAACGAGGGTCCTGCAAACAGTTTGCAATCTGGATGGGAGGAGCCTGTTGTGAAGAAAGATATGGATTTCTAATATGTTGTATGGGATTAGGCACTGTTGCCTGGTAGTATCATTAATCAAACCTGAAAAATTACCCACCAGAAGCCAGCAGTCCCAGACACCAACCATCTATTTCCTTGCTGCTTTCTTGTATAAGCATGCCACTGTGAATTTGATGAACACCTTTCTCTAATCTTTCTGTTCGGCTCTACCACCTATTTTATAAATTATTATTCCTATCAGGCAGGATCAGGATTGGCTTATTTGTCTTCAGGTAAGGTAGATCAGGGGAAGAGTTTTCTGGCCTAATCACATGTTTTTTAAAGAAGTACACCCACATATTCTTATGGACTTGGCAAGCCTTTTGCCTACAAATTGTGATGTTCTGAGATGCAGTAAAATTATTTCACTCTGAAGTAACTTTAGATTGAGCCATTTATCTCAGAACATCAAGTGCTGTCTTAAAAGATAAGATGAATTGTGGCTCAATTGTCTCGTTAATTTCCCAAAAATGGAGAGGTCTTGTCAGAGTGAGTTATTCATGTACACACCCGATCTCCCTCAACTAGACTCTAAGCGTCGTTTAATGATATCTACCACGCTCAACACACACACACACACACACACACACACACACCACTTAGTCCAGTGCCATGGACATAGCGAATGTGCAATATGTATTTAATAAGTAAGTAAGTTATGTACTCCACCTTGTCTTTTTTTTAGTATATGCTAGATATTTTTTACCTGAATTATCAAATTCAACTTTCCAGTTAACTTTATTTTTCTGGTCATAGAATGCTCGATTTGTGGAATTTCAGAGTTCACTGGCAGCTTTGGGATTCATAGGATGCAGCTCTTTATTTCTCAGATGAGAACACTGGAGTTACAAGAGATTAAGACAGTTTTCTAAAGTCATGCAACTGAAGAGTGGCTGTTCCAGAACCAGCCTCAGTATGAGTTCTAGTATTCTCCCCGCACCAAACTAAACTGCCTCCCACCAAAGCAAAAGTATTTGGTTAAAACACAACCATATAAACCTTGGTATATCTGCTTATTTCTGTGCAGAAAATGTCTTTTTTTGCCTTCAAATGGAAAAATCTGAATATTTATCTAAGACATACACTGCATGATCTGAATATGCACAAAGAGTCTTTGAAAGACACCAACAACCTTTGACATTATCATAATAAATAATGGAGAGACAGAAAGTTCTTGAGATTTTTCCTGAGTTGATCCATCTGGGGATTCACAAGGCAAATTTATTATCTGGCATAGAATTTGAAGGAAGTGCAATAACAGGAGAGTAAAGAAAAAAACACACACTGACTTCACCTAGTCATTCAGAAACCTTGATTGAGAATCACTTTTGCTAGACTCTATGTAGAATATAGACAAAGAAATAGGTGGGCATCTTCAAAATCTAACAGCCTGGTAAGATGAAATCTAGTGGTGCTTTTTCCCTGTGAAGCACATACTGACATTCATCACAGCCCACAAAAGGAAGCATGACTTTTGGATAGCCACACCTTAAATGCACAATGACAGCTGGACATTAAAAATGTCAGTGTGTAAATAACTGTTAAGTGCCCCTTCCCCTCCCCCCCCACACAAAGGGTTTAACAGAGGAAAGAGAAAAAGCACATTTCAGCTATAGTTGGAATAATTAAAAAATCAAAGAGTGATCTTCATGGTCACTTAGGCTGGATATTATAGACAAAGCAGATAGTCTTCTAATGGCCAATGGTGTAACCCTTTTGTGACTGAGCAACAGCTCTTCACAGAGACTTTGGGATCCCTGGATTTACACACCAGTGGAGTCTACAATGAAGTACCTGAACTTGGGGAGAGAGGCAAGGTGATTGTGATGGCCCCGTCTCTAGGGGAACCAGAGAAGCTACTTTCATCCCCAGATGAGTTTCTCCTCTTGGAAATCCTAGCAAAGCTAAAGAGCATTTGTGGACTGCAAGGAGGGGTAGTGACAGCAATAGCCAGCTACCACTCTTCTACTGGAGGTCTTTAAAATCTACCATGCTATTATGTATTAATTGGCAGTCAGTGTATTTGATTTGATCAGTTCTCTGATCCAGTAAATTCAAGAAAACCAGAATCACAAATGCAGATGAAGTGAGCAAATGTGATTACCCTTATATAAATTAACTATGTTGGTAAAAATAAAAGTAGCAGCAGCTATAGGAATAAAAACAGTGATGGCAATATTTATTGAGACTTAGTGTGTCCCAATTGCTCTCTGTGGATTACTTTACTTAATCCTGACAATAACCCCTCCAAGATACACATTATCACTCTCTATTGAAACCCAAGCTGCTCCCTTCCATTTGAATAAGCGTCTCTAATGCACTTTGCTGGGGAACTCTTCTAAGTCATTTGGCATATTCTGCCTTGATTTCTGAATTATGTGCTTGCTTATTTCTTTTTCTAGATTATAAACCTTGAGGGCAAGAACCATAAGAGCAAAGTAACTGCTTTTCACTTAAGTGGGACTCAATAAACACTTGCTGGATTAGATTGAATTACTTTCAACTGAAAAGTAGCTCATAAATGTGTAAGAAAACCTAGGTTAATGAAGAATTACTTAGCAAACCACCGTTCAAACTCCAGGTGTTTTTCTGAGTCATCATGACATCTCTCCGGCTCTAAATTTAAGCTAATTTGCTCTTCCTAAGTTTATATTCTACAATAATTTGAAAGTTTAACAGTATTATCACTCATTTCTATTCTAAGGGTGGGCTGACCAGGAATCAGAGGCTCTCCAGGTATGAAATGGAATGCAGACCCCAACGCATATAATTTCCATGTAGCCAGATATGGATATACGAGGTTATAGAAGCAGTAATTAATACAAATATAACAAGCCATGAGGGAAATTTATTATACTAGGATCAAAAATGCTCTAACGAGCCTTTTTGATGTCCTCTTCTTCATTATTACTGTTATTCCACAAATATTGTCTTCATTATTGTCCACAAATACTGATCACAGCTTTCAGTGGCTTAGTGTCATACAGAATATAGTTTGCTTTCAACAGTATTGGAAAACTGTATAATTAATTTGTTCACAAACAAAAATACCTAAGAAATGAAGATAACTTTCTCAGAAATTTGAATGGAAGCATGCTACTTAGCAATGTTAAATATGTTATAGTCACAAAGTATTTTAGTCATTTTCTGCGACATCACACAACAGTATTTTGAAAAGATATTTACTATTTTTTTTGTATTTTTTTTAGATGAAGGGACATGTACGGGAAGTTTTCATATTGCTAGTCCAAGTTAATAATTAGTTCATTTTAAAGCTAAAGCTGGAATTATAAACTTTCTTTTTGTATATAACTACAGATCAGGGGCTCCTGGGTGGCTCATTCATTAAGCATCTGCCTTGGGCTCAGGTCTTGATGTCAGGGTCCTGGGATTGAGCCCCACATCAGGCTCCCTGCTCAGCGGGGAGTCTGCTTGTCCCTCTCTGTCTGCCCCTTCCCTGGCTCACGCTTTCTCTCGCTCTAGTCTCTCTCAAATAAATAAATGAAATCTTAGGGGCGCCTGGGTGGCACAGCGGTTAAGCGTCTGCCTTCGGCTCAGGGCGTGATCCCGGCGATATGGGATCGAGCCCCACATCAGGCTCTTCTGCTATGAGCCTGCTTCTTCCTCTCCCACTCCCCCTGCTTGTATTCTCTCTCTCTGGCTGTCTCTATCTCTGTCGAATAAATAAATAAAATCTTTAAAAAAAAAAAAAAAATGAAATCTTAAAAAAAAGTACAGATCATGGGACAATTTATAGACATGTGAAACAATTTCTTAAAGCTACTTCCATAACCTCTATTTCCATTTTCCATTGCATACTATTTTTAATTTGGAAGAAAAATAATTTATCCAAAAAAATCTTATTTTATATTTATACATATTTTGTATGTATTCCCAAGTCTCAATAGTATGTATTGCCAAGTACTAATAGTTTTCAAAAATGTTAAGTATGATCCAGGATAAGAGGTAATATATAAAAACTGGAACAAAAGTTTTATAAAGTAATACCCTTATTATGTGCAATGATTAAATACTATTTTATTTCATTTTTAAAAAATGCTTATAGTACACTCAATTGATTTCACATTCATTAATGAGTCACAGCTTTCAGGGTTATTTTTAATGCCATAAACATTAGAATAATGACAACAGGGGCTCCTGGGTGGCCCAGTTAGTTAAGCAGCTGCCTTCAGCTCAGGTCATGATCCCAGGGTCCTGGGATAGAGCCCTGCGTTGGGCTCCCTGCTCAGCAGGGATCCTGCTTTTCTCTCTCCCCCATTGGTGCTTTCCCCCTCTTCTCTCTCTCTCAAATAAATAAGTAGAATCTTAAAAAAAATAGAATAATGATAACATTAATTAGACCCAACAGTCCTTAAATATATCATTTTATCTAGAAATCACTTATATTTCTAAAAATTGCTGCTTCATACTCTAGCGAAATTATGAGGTTCATTGTCAGAGAACCTTTCATTGCATGGAAATGAAAGGTGGTACAGGTATTTTGTTTGGAGTATGTAGTATATTAGTTTGATTCAGAACTGTAGAATAAGGCAACTGTTAGTTACGGATACAGATATTGAAGGGTTCCCCCCCCTTACAGAGATGAGAGTTCTTAAAATAAACAGTAAAGTAGGAAACAGAGATAAGAAGGAAGACTATGAGATGCAGTTGAGCAAAGATAAAAGTAACAACTAACCTTTCCTTCCCAGATCCTAGCAAATGAGATCATCTGGCCACACTTTTAATATAATTCAGTACCTGTCCTTATGGAGAAAAGTGAAATTCCTCCACAGCCAGTTGCAGTTTCAACACAGGAACTTACAAAATCAGTGAAAAACAAATCATAAAGGAGGAATACTTTATTTTCTTAAAATTTGTACCTATAAATTTGGGGAATAATAAATAATTTAAAGTATTTAATTTAATAATTGCCCCCATGTTGCTAACATTGTATAGAGAAAAATTTGTTGTGGTAACATTTGTTGAATTAAACATTAATTTTTGTGTGTCTAATGACTACAATAAATAGTAAACTTTTTTTAATGAAAATCTTCTAAAACAGAGATTTGCAAGTGATTTTTAATATTGCTTAGTTTTCTTATAAAATGAAGTCAAATTTGAAAAGATAAGTCCAGTTTCTCTAAATATGTCTGTTTATAGTTTTTTTTTAGATTTACTTATATAGTTATTAAGTTATTGAAACAGTTTCTTCATTCCAGTGTCTTCTTGCCTCTACTTCATTCAGCTCCCAATCACTACATCAAATAATATTCTGGAAGACCAATTATTTATCCCATTATGCTTTTGCTTCATATTTACAGTGTTCTAAGGTTCATATCCTAGTCCTTAAAAGTAGCTGTAAAGAAACCTCCCTAACCTAGACCTACCCAATTTATTCCACCTAAGTTCTCCTTGTATGCTTAACACTGCGGACAAATTTGTCCCTTTGAACACAGATGCATTTTCCTTTTCATCTCTCTTTTGAGAAAAGTTTCCCATTGCTTCAGCACCTATCAAATCCTACCCTTGTGGTGCAGTTCATGTCTTATCCAAACTTTCTCTTCATGCTTTTTTTAGCATAGAAGTAAAAATGCAGATATTTACATTAGCTGTCTTTTCTACATAGCATATTACTCTATAATTCAGTGATTTAAACAAGAGCAATCATTACTATTTCTGGTTTACTGGGTTAGGAATTGGAAGAGGGTTGTGTGAACATTTCTGTCTCCGTTTCTCTTGAAGTTGCAGTCAGATGTTGGCCAAGCTGTAGTCTTTTGAAGGTTTGACTGAGGCTAGAAGATCTGTTTCCAAAGTGTTTTACTCACATGGCTGGCAAATGCTGATTTTTTTTTTTAAGATTTATTTATTTTAGAGAGATAGCACATGCATGTTAGCAGGGAGAGGGGCAAAGGGAGAGGGAGAGAGAGAATCCCAAGCATACTCCCCACTAAGTGTGGAGTCCAATACGGGGCTCCATCCCAGGACCCTGAGATCATGATCTGAGCTAAAACAAAGAGCTGGCTGCTTAACAAACCGAGCCACCCAGGTGCCCCTGGCAAATGCTGATTTTTTTTTTTTTTAAGATTTTATTTATTTATCTGAGAGCGAGACAGAGACAAAGAGAGCACAAGCAGGGGGAGAGGCAGAGGAAGAGGGAGAAGCAGACTCCCTGCTGAGTGTGGAGCCCAATGCAGTGTCCAAACCTAGGAGCCCAAGATCATGACCTGAGCCAAAGTCAGACACTTAACAGACTAAGCCACCCAGGTGCCCTGGCAAATACTGATTTTTGATGGGACGCCTCAGTTACCCTCCCCGTGGACCTCTCCACAAGGCTGCTTGAGTGTCCTTCAGACATGGAGTCTGGCTTCTCCCAGAGTGAACAGTCTAAGAAACCGAGGTGGAATCTACATTGCCTTTTATAAGCTACCTTAGAAGTCACACACCATCACTTCCACAGCATTCTGTTGGTGACATAGGTTAGCACTGATTTACTGTGTATTTGCTTCAAAACTAGGACAGAAATATGAGGAACCAAGGAATATTAGGAGGTATCTGGGAGACTGGATAATACAACATTAAGTGTAATAAACATCGTCTTTAGGGCTCTGCCTTTATTCAGTATTTGGGATCTCTAGAATCCTTTAAAATCTCTCCTAATTGTTTCTGAAAGTATCTCACAACAAACACAGAGTTCTTTTAAATGACATGCAATCATCGTTTTTTTCCCCTTCTTTTGTTCCATTTCTGGCTTTCCATGATAAAGTCTGCTACCCAGGCTTGAGGCTTATAAAATCTCATGAAGACCTTTTTTCTGGCACAAATCCTGATAATAAATCTGCACTGTGCAGGTGCCCTGCTGGGCTAAAGCCTCTCTGCTGTGCCAGCCATGATGTAGTGCCCAATGTTGCTGACATCATGAAAGCCACCTGTTTGCTGGATGCCTTCACGGGGGCAGTAATGCCGTGCTGTGTGTCCTCTCATACGTAGGAGAGAATCCCCAGTCAGCCTATGTGTCATACTCCATTACATGAGCACAGAGCTCCTGGTGATTTCAGGCTTTTTGATGAAAAATCTCTTTCAAATGTTACCTGGTTCTTTCTAGCACTTGACCTGAGTCCTTTGGGGCCAACAGACTGGGTGATAGACACCATTCTATATGAATAATGACTTTTTCTCTCCAGTACTGATGATATTATTGGGTACGGATATGTACCAGATTCCCTTCTTCCTTGTAATAGTTATTTCCCAGGGGACTTGCTTTCTCATAAAAATCTGCCTTTGGTAGACCTCTACAACAAAAGCCTTAAAGGGCATTCAATTTAGTTTCAGTTGGGACTCTTGTTACACTCCTCCAAGTAATATTCCTAAAAGGTCTCTATTCACAGAAATGGACAGTTTTTTTTATTGGAATAAACTGAGGGGTGTCTGGGTGGCTCCGTCAGTGAAGTGTCTGCCTTCGGCTCAGGACATGATCCTGGAGTCCCATGATCGAGCCCCACATCAGGCTCCCTGCTCATCAGAGAGCCTGCTTCTCCCTCTGCCTCTCACCCCACTCATGCTCTTGTGAACTCTGTCTGTCTCTCTCTCTCTCTCAAATAAATAAATAAAATCTTTAAAAAAAAAGGAATAAACTGAGCCTCTTTCTAGGCTTGATTCTGAGAGATGCTGAGACTCATACAGTAAATGGCTGGGAGCTAACTGTGTAAGCTAACTGTGTAAAAACTTTCCAGGAGTTCTGATGACAGAAGTAGCATAATCAACCTTGTCTGTCTTTGGCAGCCTTACCTGTGAAACGTTAATGCCTTTTTTTTTTTAAAGATTTTATTTATTTATTTGACAGAGATAGAGACAGCCAGCAAGAGAGGGAACACAAGCAGGGGGAGTGGGAGAGGAAGAAGCAGGCTCATAGCGGAGGAGCCTGATGTGGGGCTCGATCCCATAACACCAGGATCACGCCCTGAGCCGAAGGCAGACGCTTAACCGCTGTGCCACCCCGGCGCCCCAAGTTAATGCCTTTAGAAGAGCCATTACCTGACATCCATTACCTCACAGTACCATTTAGGGAGGCAGAGTAACCAAGGAGGTAGCCCACAGACTTTGAAATCAGACTGAGATTAAAAGCCAAATTTGTCCACATAGTAGTTAAATAAAATTGGTTGCATTACTAAATCTAATTTTCCTCATCTGATACTATATGGTTATTGTAAGAATCACATAAGACTGTCTAGGTCTGTACTTTACAAATAAGTGCTTAAGAACATTAGCCATTGTCATAATTTTCAAAATAATTATTGGTGCCGGTCCTTAATAAAGCTTCTTGGTATTCTGGAAGACTCCCCTTCAAAGCCTGTAACTCATAGTGAACCAACACCTTAGCCCCTGAACTGATGCTCCAGGCCACATCATCAGCTGCAAACTTTTTGTCCCCTGAGTCAAATTCCACTTTTGCATCTTCAGGGTGCAAATAACTGGAGGAGTGAATCCCTACTTATCTTTTGCCTTTACTGTGGGTTCTAGAACATTAACAACAGAATTCTGCCTATGAATCAGTTTCAAAGACAGGTTATTAGAGTTCCTGGTAACATTCAGCTCTCCGTTTTCCTTTTCTGGAGGTTGCCTTCATCCCACTACCATTCCTCAGAATTTATCAATCAAAAAGACCCTAGAATTATGTTTCTCAAAGGAGAGTCCCCACATCACAGAAGGGAAATATACTAGCTAAAATTTAGATTCCTGGGCCCCATTCCAAACTTATTGAATCAGAATACAAGGAGGTGGGATGCAAGAGTGTATATATATATATATATATGTATGTATTTTTTTTTCCAACTTTCTCAACATGATAGAGACGCAGGGAGCTTGTGTCCAAACTTTGAGTAGTACCAGCTTACTACACAAAAGTTTGAGAACTGAGAAATCAAAACATCATGAACTAAGCCTTATCTTTAAAGGGCTAGAAAAGCTAGATTTAACACGGCTCACCAAGTAGAACTGGATTTCTAAGATTTGGCTTTTCCCTTTGTCACATGCCCAGGGGAAAGTTACCAAATGGTTGATAGTTCCAATTGTCAGTTCCATATATTTATTATACACGACATTAGAGAAGGGCTTGATCATCAACAACTAGTTTGGATGGCCCTCAAAGTTATTTCTAGGATGGTGCCTTGAAATGCTGGCTAATTTGGTAGCTATTCCAATGATTTGTGCTCCCCTCTTGGATTTTGCTTATCCCAATGCTAAAAATGGCTACCTATTCCTCCTCTTATTAGTATGTAATAATTACGGGAATCTAGAGTGCTGTACATTCCCCACCCCCCCCGCAGTCTAAGCCACTATGAAAACATTTTACTACAGCAACCATTTGCTTACACTTAGCCCCATCTCACCTCCTGTGTCTATTATTGCCTATTATAGGTTTTATTCCTACAACACACAAGTAGAACTTTCCTGCATTCTGATGTATCTTGAGAAATTTAATCCTTATGGTCATGTGAATTTCCATTATTTAAAATGCCTATTTATACATAATCAAGCATCTCCCCATAATTGTGAGCATTCTCTGCCCTGAGAGAGTAGATGTTATTACTATGGGCCTTGCAGGCTTCAATCATCACCCTTCTCTTTGTACTCCCCATTCCTACCTCTTTTCACAATACTGTAGTGGAAAGCTCCAGCCAGGGTCAAAAGGTGCCTCCCCTAAGACTGGCAAAGACGCCTCCCAGCTTTCCCTACTACCGGCAACAGTATTTTTAATCCAGTTTTATAGTCCCATGCCCAGGCTTGAGCTGTATAAATAATCTCTGGCAATAAACAGTATTCTCTCCATGGCCCTGCTACTAACCATAATCAGGTCATTCTAATCTTTGGGTAGTAATTAATCCATGGTACGAAGAGATGCTGTACTAGGATTACTAGATACCCATAGAAGCCCAAAGAATATAATTGTTGTTTCATAGGTCATCCCAGCCTATGGATCCAAAAAAAAAAAAAAAAAAAAGTCCTAATGGTATTATATTATTTCTCCATTTTAGCTTCCCTTTGTGACTGTGGAATCCAGCCTTCCTTCTCCTAGGTGCTTATAAACAGACACCTCAGCTCTTAATGTACCTCTGTCAGTCCCTCCTTTCCTGCTCTGGCCCTGATACCTACAGCCGCCCAGATGACTCATGACTGTAAAACGCCCTCTGGGCCCGTCCCCACTGGAAGGGAAGGCAGTGCCATTTCACACTGATGCCTGCTAGGATCTAAGGTACTTCAGGTGCTCCGATAGGCCAGGAAGGGCCTCTTCCCAGTGGCACCATCACACCATGGGGACATGAGGCAGCGCTGCTTTGTGGTCAGTATATCATCTCTCAGAAGTTTTGGTAAAACTTTTCTAGAAGCACTTTGGTTTTGTTTTTCTCAAGGTATCTTTGGCAATTCTGGGTTTTTTTTAGATCAAGCAGTTCATTTAAGTGAAGTACCAAACTGTGTTCCCTCCTTTTCCTACACTAGGGCTTGGCTAGTGGAACAGCTGTCCTTAGGAAGAGTTCATTTCCAGAAAGCTATTAAGTTTCCAAGCGAGTATATTCTCAACGCACCCCCCTTATCAGTGTCATAGGTATGCCCTGGACTTTTAAACTCTTAGGGTAAACAGAGATTTGCCTTAGGTTCAAATCCACCCCCCTCCCACCTTTCCCAACTGTGCTTTTGCTGACTTCTGTGAAGTACTCAAAATCCAACAGTTGAAAGTGAAGACTTGAGTAGTTTACTGCTTTTTTTTTTAAATAAGAGTATAAGATGCTCACGGCTAACATATAGGTTCTCTATTGCTGTGTAATAAATTACCCCCAAAACTCGTGCCTGAAAACAACAAACATGTATTGTCTCCTGGTTTCTGTGAATCAGGAATCTGGGAGCGGTTAGGCTGTGTGAGTCCTGAGACTGCAGTGAAGGTGTTGCCAGGGCTGCATGTATCTCAGGGGCCAGCTCGGGGAGGACCTACTTCCACGCTCACTCACATGGCTGTTGGCAGGCCTTACTGATTCTTAACTGAAGGAATTAGTTCCTCACCAATGGGTCTCTCCATCACGTTTCTCACAGTATTGTAGCTTGTGCTCCTCAGGGTGAAGTCTCCAAGAAACAGAGAGATAGAGAGACAGAGAAAGAAAGAGAGAGAGAGAGAGCAGTGTTCAGAATTCCTATTCCTGGTTTTTGTGTGTATGTAACTTCTCCATTGTAAATTGACAATATTTCAGGATGGAGTCGTTTATAGTGTTTATTAGGAAATTCTGATGAGCACCAGGCTAAAGTAGAACTCTTCAGAAATGGCATATGACAACTGTGTGAATATTAAATTAATTTATTGCCATAACACTGAACAGCGAAATACCAAATATATCCAAAGTAATTGGCTGTTTAAAATCACATTTGTAGAACAGTCTGTGATTAAACTATAAACTGCTTGTTGGTTTAGCAATAGCAAAATAGGATAGTTCTATACTGAAAGATGTTATGAAATATTTCTACCAAAAAAACGAGTTTTCCTGAAATGATTTGTAAAAGACTTTGAATAAAGCCTACCACAAACAAGGTCATCACCTTCATGCTTCAACATTTATGCTTTCTTGTGGTAGACTAAATAATGCCCACCACCAGAGATGTCACTTCCTAATCCCTGCAGCCTGTAATTGTTATTTTACCTGGCAAAAGGGACTTGGCACATATGACCAAATTAAGGATCTTGAGGTGGGTTTATTCTAGATTATCTGAATGGGCCCAGTGTAATTACAAAGTTTCTCATAAGAGGGAACCTAGGAGTTCTCAGAGTAAGACAGATAGTGATGTCATGACAAGAACAAGAAATAGAAAGAGATTTGAAGATGCTATATCACTGACTTTGAAAATAGAGAAAGGTAGCCACAAGCCAACAAATACAGGAAGTTTCTAGAAGCTTGAAAAGTCAAATAAATGGATTCTCCCATAGACCCTCTAGAAGGAAGCAATCCTGCTGATACCTTGACTTAGTCTAGTGAAATGGAATTTGAACTTCTGGCCTGCAAAGTTGTAGGATAAGAAATTTGTATTGTTTTGTCTTCAAGTGATTTATAGTAATTCATTACAGCTGTGATAGGAAACAAATACTCTTCTACACGAAATAGTAAGAGTCTCTCAGCATTTTTACAAGTGTTTCATGATGGATTGAATATCTTGAAGGTTTCTAAGTAAACATGTACCCCAGTTCTCCAAATATAGAGAAAGATGCCTCTTCTAAATGGTTAAAGATCTAGACTGGAGGGAGCTTCCTGCTAAGGCAACTTGTCCCTCCTTCAGGTGGAGGTGGACCCTGTGGAGAGCCCAAGCATCAGCCATGACACAGATCCTTCATCAAGGGTCAAAATGTGAGAGACCTTTGCAGCAACCCATTCTGGGATCCCTAGTGGGGAAGAGCCTGGGGAGCATAATCACTGCTATATACATAGCAACCTGTGGATTTTGGAAGATTATACAGGGGCTCTATCCCTAAAGATAATTAGGGTTATTCACCCATGCCCATCTCTACAAATAAGTATAATATATGGAGTATAAAACATATTCATGTCTTCAATGGCCAAAGTTATTCATTCCAATCCCTCCCTAAGCTATCCATTATATATATATATATATACTGAATTGACCATGAAATGAAATTTCAAACAAGGTTCTTGGAACTGATGTTAAAGAGAGTGACTTGAAATATGAAAGTATTTATTTTACAAAATATGTATACATCCCCTAAAAGCACTTTATACAATCTCAAAGAATTAGAACTAATTTATGAGATGAAATTTAAATATATCCCTTGCCACTGTGGGCTATATTATTTTATTTAGAGACAAAGATATTTTAGTATTTCATCTAGAGAATCACTTGCTCATGGAAGATGAATGGTGGATACATCCCTTTCTTGCAAAAAAAGGAGAGGTCTCCAAGGGCAACTCATAAAATCCCCAGAATTAAAAGTATGTGGCAGCCTTAGGAAAGGGGAGCGGTGAAGCTGTTAGCAGGGTAGCAGGCAGAGGGCATTTTCAGGTCATAACTGGGTTTCAGTGGCTTGGTTATGATAGTCCTAACTTAGGAAAAGACTGAGCGCTCAATGCGTGAAAAAAGAGTCTAAAAGCCCAACACAGAGATTCATGCACTATCTCCAGGTACCTGCCCTTTCTTCTAGTTGATATGTCAGAGGCGGTGGGGAGAGGGGCTGTTGAGCCTACTCTATGTCAAGACAGACACTTCAAGTGTAGGCACCCAGCACAAACACCGCTATGTAAACTAAAGAAAATTACTATAGTTTCACAGAATCTGAAAGGACCTTGTTCTGAATCCCACAACATACTATCCTTTAGTCCTTAGGGGAAAGCCCCCAGTAACTCCACAGAATTCTTTCCATGATAAACCATGATAAACTCAGGCCACTGCTGATAGCACCTACCTTCAGAAGAACTTGTGCCCCATTCAACTCCCCTCATGAAGCTGGACTCGGGAGCCATGATGACTGTCCATCAGAGTTTCCACATTTTCCCTGATCCTCTTTGTCCCCTTATTAGAGATCCATAATATCATCATCACCTGAGGGACCCACAAGCTATACTTCTTCTCTGAGCATTGCCATCAACACTGCCTACAGCCCCTGAAGGATGAATTCCCAGACAAGAGACTAGTAGTTCTGAATTTAAAAGCCCCAAACACTCAAGGATGTCTAGTGGCTCCTGGGTTTTTCTTAAGTGAGTACTTCAAGTGCTCAATTTCCCATGTCAGTCAGATTCTTTCATTCTAGCATTTGGCATCCCTGTCTGCTTCACCTGATTTGTAGTCTGCTCTAATCCAACCCAGGGCATCAAAGGTAAAACTAACTGCCCCAGCATCAGAGTGGAAACCATCCTACTTTCACTCTGGGGGAAGTACACCCTGGGCCTGTATCTTCAGTATCTTGGGCCTAGTCATGGACATCTGCCTCACAAAGAAGTAGGAGTTTCTGGTCATTAGAGACATGATATTATATGATACACAATCTTATCACTGAAGGCTTGACTGTCGAGACAAAGGCAGACGTACTGAGTCTCTGCTGGGTAAGATGCGAATATTTTTTAAATGCTTCAACTCTAAATAATTTATGGGTCAGACTGCATAACCACCTAGCAAAGGCTTACACTTGCAAGAGGCAAAACAAACAGTAGTAGAAATTGCCCTACATCCCCCATCTTCTCAATACGAGAGTCACTAAATCCCATGGCTGCCTGCCAACCTGGTCGAGGAGTGATGTGAAGGCAAAAGGGCTAATATAACTTGTTGCTGTTACTGCTTGTTCCAGGACGTTACCATAACCAACTCTGGCAGGGATTTCCCCGTCCTCCATGACTTGCTGTCTTCTGGTTGGTGGTGGACCACTCACTGGCACGCAGCCTTCATCCTGCACCTTATAGTCTGTTCTAGTCACCACGACACTGTTCACCAAGGAAATCTCCTTCTTCCATGTGCCATACAGACTCCTGAGCTATCACTATGGCTCTTAGTTTAAGACTTATTCTGAAAAGCATTGTTCAGATTCTTTGGCATTTATAGTCTCCTGTCTGTCAACCTTGAGATACAAACCTATAGACAGATGGTATATATTAACCCAACCATGTGATAGAAAGAGCACCCATTCAAACTAACCCCACAGTCAGGGGAAAAATGTGAAATATGTGACCAGAAAAGCACCTGTGAGCAAGACTAGCTACATTATTTGCAAGGTTCAATGCAAATTAAAAATGTAGGGACACTTGTGAATAAAATATTAAAAATTTCAGGACGGTGACAGGACAGCATTAAACCAAACATGGGGCCCTTCTAAGCCTGAGGTCCTATGCAGCTGTGACTGTCATTTTCCACTTCCCAAGTTATCACTTTTCACTAAGGATTTCCAGAATATGTCAGGGCTTTCTACTCAGCAATCTGTGAAAAGCCTGAGCTTACCTCGACTGGAAAAGAGAGCCTGGAGATTATAGGACAGGAATCTGCGCCTGACCCAGTAGTGCTACACCTGGGCTGTTAGATATATCTATCTACATAAAAGATCCTGATCGGCAAAGAAGCTCCAGACACCTCCCATCTACTCTCAACTTGCTTATGCTTGTTCTAGTCTTTGTAGTTTCTGCCTTTCTGGCTGCACAACCCAGCTTTGATATCTGATTCTGGCATTCTCTCTCTGGTAACCATCCAGATGCACCTTCTGACTTCTCAGACTCTAGTTCCTGGCACTGGTTTCAGCTCTGCTGGCTCCTCAGGTTTTAATATCCCACATTTCACATGAGAAACTGTCTGTTCCTTCCCCTCGTTCTATGTAATCTCACTGGCCAGACCAGCCCTTTTTCCTCTACTAGCTAGGGGGGAAAAAAAAAAAAAATATATATATATATATATATATATATATATATATATATATATATGCAGAAGGATCCATTTGTAGCCTTGACCTAGTAGTTAATTTCATTCAAGAGTTGATAAGAAACCATTACCATATTCTTTCTTTACTTGTCTGTTTACCTCCCTAAAATTCTTTTTTTTACCTTCTGTGACATTATACTCTCCTTGTCTTCCTCCTGCCTCACTGAAATGCCTTCTCCTTCTCTTTATAGTTAATCCTTCTCCTACTACTCTGCTCTGCCATCTTCAGCAGCACGACTACCATCTTCTCACCTTACATTGCCATAGATGTTAGGATGGTCCAGTGTCTATCCCTGAGCTCTTTTCTATGACCTTTCATCACATACCTTTATCAGTTAATGACCAAATTTTTATCTCCATCTCTGACTTCTTCCCAAATTCCAGCGTTGTCTATTTCACTGCCTTCTTCATGTATTCATATGTTTTGCCTGTCACTACTCACATACAGGTATATTCCCTGAATCTAAAAAAGACTGTTTGGAGTACCTAGGGTGACTCATTCAGTTGAACATCCCACTTTTGGTTTCAGCTCAGGTCATGATCTCATGGGTCTTGGGATTGAGTCCCAAGTTGGGCTCCATGGTCAGCAGGGGGTCTGCTTGAAGATCTCTCCCTCAGCCCCTCCCCCCACTCACTCTCTCACTCTCTCTCTCTCTCAAATAAATAAATAAATCTTAAGAAAAAAGAAAAAAACCTGTTGTTCCTTCAGTCTTCCCAGCCTCAATAAGGGGCACCATCAAATTTCTCAAACCAGAAACCAAGCAGTTGTCAATTATTCTCTCCTCTATCCACTGAATCCAGTCTATCTGTAAGGCCTACTGGCTGCACTTCCCCATTATCTTTTATCAGTGCACTTCTTGCCAAAGCCTCTGCCATTATCTGCCTTACCTGAGCCCATTAATTCTTTCCTGAATTATAGCAATCACCTTCTAAACACTACCATCTGATACCTTTACCCACTAAATTCCTCTCTCCAAATTGGACGAAGGTAATCTTTTTAAAAATAAATAAGACAATGTAATTGCTCCACTTAGAACTCTCTAGTGGCCTCTGACTGCATTTAGAATGAAATCCAAATGCTTTACAATTCTTACACTTTCCTCTCCTACCTCAAGTCTTAACACTCTCCCCTTCAATCAATTTGTTCAATAACACCACGTTGCTCTCTTTTCTCAATCACACCACAGAGACTTTGAACTTGCTTTGCCTCATTACTGAAATATTTTCCCTTGATCTTCACATAGTTGAAAACTTCTCATTATTACCTCTGTAAAGTATTTTCTGACAACCCTAGCAAATGTTGCCTGTCCTACCATCTGATTTCTCTTTATCATTTCCCCCACCTCTTATTTTCTTTTTCCTTCCTTCCCTATTTTTTCCTTCCTTCCTTTTTTCTCCTTCCTTCTTTTTTTTCTTTGTTTGTTTCTTTGTGTGTGAGTGTGTATGTCTATGCTTTGTTTATTTGTTTATTAGGTCAGAGGCCTTTATTTGCCTTGTCCAGCAATGTGAGCATTTAGAAGAGTTAGCATGTAATATGTACTCAATAAATGTTTTCTGAACAAACAAGTTTACAAAGTTATGAGGGTAACCCAATAATTGTGGGTCCGTTTACACAAACTCATAGGCCAAATCTGCCCACTGCCTACAGTGTACCTATTGATAGGTACAATGTTATTGAAACAACCACATTCACTTGTTTACAAATTGTCTATGATGACTTTTGAACTACACCTGCAGAACTGAGCACATGCAACTAAGACCAAAAAAGCCTGCAAAGCTGAAAATATTTACCATCTGTCTCTTTGTGGAAAGTTGGCTGAACTCTGCAATAATATATGCCAGGCCAAGTTGCCATTAAAATTCAAAGAAACAGACATATTCTAACCTAAATGTATTGAGGAAATAAAGCCATGTGCCCTTTCTGGAGGTGGCGGGGACACTACTTGAGAAAAAATTCAGCTGAGCGAAATATGATGCAAAATAGAGGATTCCAGAATTGGAGAAGCTAGGGCAAAAAGTTTTTGTGGGCAGTTTGAATCTACTTAAATATCAAACCAAGAGTAAAAACCATAACAATTTTTTTATTAACAGAATACAAAATTTGGTAAGTGCGACAAACCTTAATAACATGACCAACAATAACCAAGGAGGGAAACATACTATTCTCCTCAGTCATAATCACAGGAAGTTGACAAGGGTTCCATCTCTCAATGGAAAAAAAATAGTCCTTTTCAAGAAATGGTTCTGGGCAACTGAATATCCACATGCAAAAGTTGGAGCACTACCTCACGACATACATAAAAATTAATTCAGCATGGATCAAAGACCTATGGTACTATAACAGCTTAAGCTATAGAACTACTAGAAGAAAATAGAGATAATATAAATTTTTATGACCTTGGATTTGCAATGATTTCTTAGATAAAGCACCAAAAGCATAAGCAATCAAAGAAAAAATAGACAAATGTGTCTTCATCAAAATTAAAACAAAATATCTTTTGTTTTTCAAGGATATTATCAAGAAAATGAAAAGACAACCCACAGAATGGGAGAAAATATTTGTAAGTCACATATCTGATAATAGTCCAGGAGACAGAATATATAAATAACTCTTACAACTTAACAATAAAAAATCAAATAATCCAATTTTTAAATAAGTGAAGAATTTGAGCAGACACTTTTTTGGAAGATATACAAATAGCCAACAAAAACATGAAATGATGCTCAACAGCAGTAGTTATTAAAGAAATGCAACTCAAAACCACAATGGCATATCACTTCACACACACTAGGGTGGCTATAATAAAGTAGATAGATGTCCATCATCTGATGAATGGATAAACAAAAACAGTGGATAAAAAGTGGTATATCCATAGAATGGAATATTATATGGCAATGAAAAGAAATAAAGTTCTTATACATTATACAGCATGGCTGAACCTTGGAAGCATTGTGTTAAGTTGAAGAAGCCAGACACAAAATTCATATATTATATGATTTCACTTATATAAAAAATACTTGCTTGAACTTGTGATAGTCTACAAAATTGAACTGAGTAACACTGTTTAATTTGTCAGAAAATGGAGGAGTCCTGAAAAATTAAATGGCGATATAATAAAGACCACCATCCCTATAGTCTTTCAATATGTAATTGAAGCACTAATCTCCACCTTTGCCCCTAGTATGTAGTAATTTTTTTTTTAAGATTTTTTTATTTATTTATTCGACAGAGAGAGACAGCCAGTGAGAGAGGGAACACAGGCAGGGGGAGTGGGAGAGGAAGAAGCAGGCTCATAGTGGAGGAGCCTGATGTGGGGCTCGATCCCATAACGCCGGGATCACGCCCTGAGCCGAAGGCAGACGCTTAACCACTGTGCCACCCAGGCGCCCCTGTAGTAATTTTTTTTTTTAATTTAATATCTTACGGAGCAGGACAGAACAGTTTCAGAGATTTCCACTTAGTGCTGACCTTTACTATGATTAACTCTTATTGCACAGGTCATGAATTCAGTGTAGGTTTTATGCAACTACCAAGAATATCAATTCTGATTACACACTCGGAGACTGGGGAAATAATAACCAGGTGGTTCCACCCATAGACCCAACAGCCACTGTAAGCTTGACTTTAGTCAGGACTCCATTTACTACTTGGACTCCTGTTACTCCCTTCTTTCACAAGGGAATCATAAAAAGCCTTGATTCTCCAAGTATAGATATTAACTCAAATACTGTGTACAAGAGTTCTCATAATGTCTGGTTATTCCCCTTTCCCCAGTGAAGTAAGTGACTATGAGCCCTTTTGGGGATGAACTAGGGGAATCATTACAGTATATACTTGCTGTGGTGTAGCAGGTCTCTCCTCTTTGTTAATAGACTCTGTATTTGAAAATCAGCTCAGGTCCAGAAACCAAACAAACTTTTGAATTGTTTTTCCATTCGTACCATCTTCTGGTTGTAGATATTAAGCAGCATTCTTGCTAGCTGCCCATCTATTTTGCTCATATAGATACCATCCTCTATTAACTATCTCTACAAATCTTCTTGCCTACCCTGCTGATCCTTCTGGTTGTTAGAGTAATTGTGAGCTCCTGGTTTCTGACTATAAGCAGTGTCGCCTGGTCTTTTACTTTGTGCCTCATAATCCACCTGGATGTTAAAATGCCCAGGTCTGTGAGCCCCTCTCCTACTATCAGTTCTGGCTTAAAGAGAAGATCCAACCTTGAATTTCTCAGTGAAGCTGGTACCCTTCTCACTAGCACCTTCCTCATGGCCTTAGTGATGGAACTTAACCATCAGGTGGGTCTTCTGGCTTTAAACAATACATCCATTCCAAGATATCCACCTCCTGAGATCTTATTCCTTTATCTACCATATACCAGAGAAATTCAGGAATTGCCTCTTCAGTCAGCATGGACCTTTGTTTTTTCCTCACATCGAACAGCCACCTCAGCAGTGAGTTTGCTCCATTCCCTATGGTCCTTGCGAAGTATTAAATCACATATCCTGAGAAAGTACCACCAAGTAAATGAATTTTTGCTTACCCTATCTTGTATTCTGACCCCCTTAATCAAACAACCTTAAAGCCTAATCCCAGGGATTCTTTGCATGTCCTGTAGAGCTCTGTGATTCTGTCAAATATATAAGCTAATTCTTGTCTCCTTCTTGGTATATACTCTCTATTCTCCCCCATGAAGCCCAGCATTCCCTAGTTGAGATATACTGTGATTTAACCCTCATTACCTGACTGGCAGCTAGGAGAGGAGATGGGATAGCACTTGATGGGATAAGTATTGCACTGCTGGGGGGACCTTCGCAGTGTCTTTCTACAGAGTTCTCCAGGGAGAGCTAAGTCACCTCTGAGAGCTCTAGGATTTAGAGAGGTCAGCACAACCCAAATCATCCAGAGCATCCATCCAGTTATCTCCAGCATATGTTTCATGGTCCCAAGTGTGATACTGTGATTTACACTAAGAAATAAATATTTGCTCTTCATCTTGTTTCTGGCACAGAGCTTCTAAAATTCTTGGAATTTCCTAAGTGATGAGAGCAGTAAAGGTGTCTTTTGTTATGTTAATGGGGTGACTTTTGGAAAGCACCTAAGTTTAGGAGCTGGTTGCTGGGACAACCAAGCATGTAATTAGATGGTTGAAACTTTCAGTCCAACCCCCACACACACGTACTCTCCTGTGAGGGAAGAGGGGCTGGAGGTTGAGTTCAATCACCAATGGTCAATGAGATAATCCATCATGCCTATGTAATGAAGCCTCTATAAAAACCCAAAAGGATGTGGTTCAGAAACACTCTGGATTGGCGAACAAGGCAATCTTGGGGAATTGAGCCCTTAACCTATGAATATAATGCTATCTTTGGGTAGATAGTGTCAGAATTGAAGTGAATTATATGACATCTAATACCAGTTCTAGCTGGTATTAGATAGAGAATTGCTTGGATGTGTGGGGCAAACCCTCTGTGTACTGAAATTGGTGACCAGAGTCCTTACCAAATTTTTCTAAACAAGGTCTTGACCTTGGCATAACAGACCTGCTTTGATAGCATTTGGAAATAAGCCCTTAAAGGAGATAATTAAGGTTAAATGAGGTCATAGGGGTGGGGTTTGAATCAGACAAGACTGGTCCTTACAAGTCCTTATGGGAAGAAGAAGAGATTTCAGAGATCTCTCTTACTCTATTCACTCAGCACGTACACTGAGGAGAGGACATGTGAGGACACATTAAGGGGGTTGTCTGCAAATCAGCAAGAGAGTTCTTACCAGACACCAAACCTGATGACATCTTGATTTTGGACTTCTAATCTTCAGAACAATGAGAAAACAAATTTTTATTGTTTAAGCAACTCAGTGTTTTGAATCCTGTGATGGTAGCCTGAATACATCACCCCTGTTTGCTCTTCCTCGGCAGGAAAAAAGGGGGCTTTTTGTAAGATTCCAAAGTATTTAACTGTCTGTTACCCACCCTCAGTTTCCTGTTTTCTCTCTGTAAGGTGTCAATACAACCTAATAGTAACCAGACAACTGCACTGTCTTTGAAGAAGTTGTTTTCCATGTATCTGTCAAAGACCAGATCATTGCACCAGCAGGGTATTTCTCTATACCAGGACATTTTCTCAGAGCACCACTGCTAAAATCTTCAGCTCTTGGGTCACCATCTTGTGCCAAGGAGGATCATGCTATATATTCTACTTAGGACAAGGTCCTCTTTGTCAGCCAGTTAAGGAATAAGCCATTCTCAAACTCATCTTGCCACCTAAATTCTTGGAAAAGTACTATTTGCATCAGTTCAGGTCCTTCCATAAGCAAGTATCAAGACAGGATCAGACATTCAAGAGGTTCATTATGGTATCTCTGAAGGATAAAAGTGAAAATAGAAGTAGACATGAAGAAGCTTCAGACCACTATATAGGTTTGACACTTGTGAAAAGAGAAAAAGAAGAGAAGATTGGTTAGGACCAGCCTCTGCATGCAGTGTAGTTCTAAGAAAGTCCTGGCCAGGCCAATGGGCAGACTTCAAGCACAAAGTTGTTCTTGAAGGAAACTGACATTGAGTGTAAATAGTCTGGTTCTTATGTCCCCACCAAGCTCAGTCATTGATTCATAGCAGTTGGGGGAAAGCATTACCTACAGTGATTGACTCAAAGATATAACAGCTGGGATTGTCAATCAATTATGCTCCCTTCATTGGATTCTTTTGGAGGAGATCTGGATAGCCTACTTCCACGACTGCCTTAGAGTGCATATTAATACTTCGATTTGATTAAAGAGTGAGGATAGATACTGATATTTGCTTGTCAAACCCTTTTCCTTTACCTCCTTCTCGCTGGCACTACTTTATCCTGCCTCATTGAAGGTAGTGGGCTATATGACTCAGTTCTGGTGATAAAACGTGTACTTTTTCTATGCCTGAACCATTAAATTTCTAAGCAGTTCTCCACTCTCTTTCAAATTCTGAGGCAAACTTGAAGATTTTGTGTTGAAGAAGCACCACAAGATGGAGGGAGCCGCTGGGCCTCTGACTAACCACTTTGAGCAGAGAGACCAAATTGCAATAGACTATGTGATGTGGGCAAGAAGCAAATCTCAACTAAATTAAGATTCGGACATTTGAGAGTTTCTTATTTCAATAATTAGCCTACCTTTTCTGTTCCAGCAGTCTGTTCACTTTCTTGATAGAAATATTTTAAAATAAGAAATATTTTAAAATAAGCAATATTTTAAAATAAGCAATAAACTGTTTTGGATTACTTAGCTAGAATCATCATGCAGAAGTGTGTGTTGGAATGACTGAATGAAGAGGCAATGGAACACAGAAACTGAATGACTCCTTTTTCTTAACCACTTTTAAATAATAATATTCTTTTAAATAATATTCTGTAAAGCATAGCTGAATTCTACTAAGTAAACAAGTAGAGTTCTAAATAACTAATGTAATACACGCTTTCAAATTTCTTAAGCAAATTCTTTGAGATTAACTTGCCAAAATATTGCTCACTAGTATTCTCTAGAAATGTTTTCCCAAATGATGACTACAATTTCTAAATGACATCCAAATCATTCTTGTTCAAATTATCTCTGAACCAAAATAGCATTTTTTTTTCTCCAAAATACCATTTCTTGTTTTCTCCAATGATGCATTACCGAAATAAGTCTCTACTTGGTCCCTCCACAATGACTGGTGAAAATTGTGTGCAGGGTTGCCAGACTGTGAGACTAGTTCTAGGAAATCTTTCTAAGCTCAGTGAAACAGATACACAACTTTATCACCATGCTGTTCTAGTTTTTAATATGCAATGGTTGAATTATTTTATATGATTTTGTATCTAAGAAGCAAGTGCCAAATCACATGTGAGGACATGAAATGAGTTGCAGTCACCCAAAATCTATTGCATTTTATCTACTCATGAAACTAGGATCTTAGCACTTTGCAAGTTGTCAGAATGGTATGTATTTAGCATATTGTAAAAGGCATTAAACATTCTATGTTTTAAAAATCCTAGGTCCCTCTTACCTATCATCCTAAAGACACAAAATGTCTGTTAATTCTAGTAATGTTTTATTGGCTCCACTCGTAACAATTTCCTCCAGTAATTACAGCTAGACTGATAGACAATTACTCTAAGTTTTCCTTATTTCTTTAATGTATTGTTTATATTTATTAGGTGTCTAATAAATACCAGGTGCTTTCCAAACACTGGAGAACCCTAAAGTAAAAAAAAGATTGGCATAAAGTTTGTTTTTTAGTGACCAGTAAGACCAAGCGTAAAAAAAAAAAAAAAGAAGGAAGGAAAGAGGAAACAAACAAAAAATATCAGATAATAACTGCTTTGCAAAGAATTAAGTCTGGGGGTGAAATGGCAGTGGGCAGTGAGGCCATTTTTTTTTTGATTTTTTATTTTTTAACTTAAATTTTTTTAAAAGATTTTATTTATTTATTTATTTGTGAGAGAGACAGTGAGCACACAAGTGGGGGGAGGGACAAAGAGAGAGGGAGAAGTGGACTCCCTGCTGAGCAGGGAGCCCAATGCAGGGCTTCATCCCAGGATGCTGAGATCATGACCTGATTCAAAGTCAGATGCCCCACTGAGCACCCACTAAGGAGAGAGAGAATCTTAAGCAGGCTCCATGCCCAGCATGGAGCCCAAGTTAGGCTCGATTTCAGAACCCTGAGATCATGACCTGAGCCAAAATCGAGACTCAGACACCCAACCAACTGAGCCACCCAGGTGCCCCAGTGGGGAAACTTTAAATATGTGGTCCAGGATAGACTCTCTGAAGGAGGCATTTAAGTTATAGACTGAGGCAGCCACATGAAACTAAGGAGAGCCGCATTCCTTGGAGTAGATGGAGGGAACAGCTGGTGCAAGGGCTCTAGAGCAGAAACAAACTTGGACAATTTGAGGACAAGAAGCAATGCTAGCATGCTGGAGCATATATACAAAAAAAAAAAAAAAAAAGAGGCTGATGAGGTAGAAAAAGGACTTTTATATAGAACTTTTATTTTTAGATAGGTTTGGGGCTTTTATATGGAGTTTGGATTTTTATTCTATGTAACACAAGAAGCCACTGAAGAGTTTTTAAACAGAAGAATGGTATAAAACAAATTATAATTCCAATGTAAAGTAATATTTTGTGGGGATTCTTAAATATGGGATGATTTGTGGATACTCAACTGGTACTACCAAAAAATATATACTAACAAAATCTTTAGAAGATAAGGGCATAACTTTTGACCCAACACTGTACTTATTCATTCATACATGACTAAAATAAGTTATGATAATCTATAAATTTTGACAAATAGCTAAACTATAGGTAATGTATACTGAGTTCCCATTTTCCACCTAAGAGATTTAGAGTACTTTGGAGAAAAGAACTTCCTCAAGATCACAATATAAGTACAGAGAAGTAAAACCCATGTGTTTTTCACCCCTCTTCTCAGTCTAACCACAACTGTAAACCCCACCATGCTTCATAAGAATTAAGGATGTCAATTGTTAAAAAAAGGAGGAGGAGGAGAAGAAAAGAAAATTTTCATTAATTGACTCAAGATGGAAGTTAAAACTACATTAGTCTTTGTCTTAATTCAAACCACTTTAAACCACTACCAAAGATTTATCTAGCTGTCTTCATTTCTTTATGTTCCATTGTTTCTCCATTTATATTTTTCCAAATTTGATATGAGATTTTTAAAAAATATTATTATTTTTTATTTATTTACTAGAGAGAATGAGCACAGAAGGAGAGGGAGAAGCAGACTACCCACTGAGCAGGGAGCCCAATGCAGCGCTGGATCCCAGGACCCTGAGATCATGACCTGAGCCAAAGGCAGAGGCTTAACTGACTGAGCCACCCGGGCACCCCTGATAGGAGATATTTTTTAATAGAAACATTATATAATATTACAGGAGAAAATACATAAGAAGGAAGAAAGGGAAATGTGCAAATAAGGATAGAAATATGAACCAGAGATAGGAAAGGCAGCAAACTGTAAACGTTAGTGCCCTGGCTTTATCTTATTTGCTGGCTAGTTGTTTTGAGGAATACTTGGGATTATGCAAACAAAGCATGTACAGATGAATGAAGGATGTTCCTCTAACCATTGTAGAAACAGAAGCAAGAGGAAGATATAATTACCATAGTGTAAAGCATCATGATGCCAGTGACATAAGTGTACATCAAGTTTAACGTGGCAGATTGACTATAGACATTTATCTTCGCCAACCCCCTGCCAACAACTTTAAAGTGACAGTAAATAGGGGTGCTTGGGTGGTGCAGCGGTTAAGCGTCTGCCTTCAGCTCAGGGCATGATCCCTGCGTTCTGGAATCGAGTCCCACATCAGGCTCCTCCGCTATGAGCCTGCTTCTTCTCTCCCACTCCCCCTGCTTGTGTTCCCTCTCTCGCTGGCTGTCTCTATCTCTGTCAAATAAATAAATAAAATCTTTAAAAAAATAAAATAAAATAAAGTGACAGTAAATAAATTTTTAAAAGAAAGTGGACAAAACAATATAAAACATATTGGACAAGAAATTGCAACAAATTTTTGGACGGCAGGGGAAGGTCAGGAAACTGACAGAAAATTGAGAGAGCTTCAGAAATACCATTGAGAATAACCTGCTTTCAACCACAGAATGCTCAGGACTTGGAAGTATCAAATACACTGAGAATGACTAAGAGTTAGGTCTGAAAACAGTCCTTAAAAACCTGAATAAAAAAAGGTGTGGAATTCTATTTTTCCCTCTACTTCTAATGGACTGTTAATGCTCAACACCACCATCTTCCTCCCCAAAGCGTAGCTCCACCCACACGTTCAAAACTTACTCTATGTTTCTTCACATTTAAGAATGAATAGGGAGATATGAAATTACCAGAGGTGTGACCAAAAGCTCCACATATAAGACAGAATAAGAAAAGACACAAAAAGAAAAAGGAAAGAGACCAAGACAATATAAGAAACAAAAGAAAATTTCAGAACTTTACAATTAATATCCTGAGATAATGAGATGTTTAAAAAAGAACACATTATTAAAAATGAGAAAAATTCAGAGAACAAGAAAGAGCTTTTGAAAAATTATTAGTGGACCTAAAATTTAAAAATTGATTTCTAAAAATCAAGAACATTTTCAAGAAAGCCAGGCAGGAACTACAATAGATGGAAATACGGAAAGAAAGGAGAAGCAAATAAGAGGACTATTTTAGGAGGTTCAATATTGAACCAAAGGGAGTTCCTGAAAAAGAAAACAAACAAACCCCCCCAAAATGATGGAGGGGAGGATTTTTTTCCCTAAAATAATATAAGCACATATAAGAAAATTTTCTAAAATATGAAGACATTAGACTCCCATTGAAAGGCTCATCAGTGTTATCACAATGAATTAAGAAAGTCCCTAATTAAAAGATATCACTGTGAGATTTTGACACCAGAATTGGGAAAAGAATTTAAGAGAATACACACCCACAGCAGTCTCATACAAAGGATGTAGGAATCAGAATAGCACTAAATTTGAACTACAAAGCTTGAGGTTAAAAGATAATGGAATAATGTATTTGAAAATTAGAAGGAAAATTACTTTCAAGTTAGAATTTAACCAATAGATCAATCAAGTGAGAGTATAGAATGAGGATATTTTCTGGCATGTAAAATATTCACACTTTTAATGATTAAAAATCCTTTCTTAGGAAGTACACAGTAAAAAGAGTAGAAACCAAAACAAAAAAGATGCAATTCCAGAAAAGAATATGCAACACACAAACAGGAGGAAAAGAAGCTCCTGGGTAACAGCAGTGCAAAAAATGTTGAAAGCAACAACTTCGGATTTAAATAGGAGAGAGAGCTCTGGAAGAGGGGGCTTTGGGGTAGGAGGCAATGATTAACTCTTGAATGAAGAAACCATTGTTCAAAAAGGAAAATGTGAGAGGGAAATGCTATAAAGGATAGTATAGGATCACTTGACAAAATTGGAATATGAACTGTATTTACCTTAGAGAAATCGAAAATTTATGTTCACGCACAAAAAAAAAAAAAAAACCTATATAAAAATATTCATAGATGCTTAGACTATTAGATGCATAGACTATTCTGTAATAGTCCCAAACTGAAAATACCCTAAATGTACTTTAACAAGTAAATAAACTGTGGTATATCCATACAATAGAATGTTATTCATCAATAAAAAGAACAAAGTATTGATAGATGGCAACTGGGATAGATCTCAAGGGCATTATGCTGAGGGAAAAAGCCAATCCCAAAAGATTATATCATGTGTGATTCCGTTTATGAAACATTTTTTTTTTGCACTTCTCAAATTAACCTTGATGGATGTTACGTTCATAAAATATTGGAAGAAGATGATGTTACATTCAAGAAATTTTGGTGCCTGGGTAGCTCAGTTGTTAAACTGGTTTGGGTCACGACCTCAGCTTCCTGGGATTAAGTCCCATAGCAGGTTCCCAGTTCAGCGGGCAGTCTATATCTCCCTGTCCCTCTGCCCCTCCCTGCCCTCGTTCCTGTTCTCTCTCTTTCTCTCTCAAATAAATAAATAAAATCTTTTAAAAAATAAAATAAAAATATTGGAAGAATAGCTAGTAATCCATGTTGCTTTATACTTTTTTAAAAATTTTTATTTTAATTCCAGTTAGTTAACACAGTGTTATAGTAGTTTCAGGTGTACAATATAGTGACACAGTTCCATGCATCCCCAGTGCTCATCACAAGTGCCCTTCTTAATCCCCGTCACCTGGTTAACCCATCACCCCATCCTCCTGGCCTCTGGTAACCGTCAGTTTGTTCTTTATAATTTAGAATTTGTTTCTTGATTTCTCTCTCTCATTTTTTTCCCTTGGTTTGTTTTGTTTCTTAAATTCCACATGTAAGTGAAATCACATGGAATTTATCTTTTTCTGACTGACTTATTTTGCTTAGCATTATATTCTCTAGCTCCATCCATGTTGTGGTAATGTCAAGATTTCATTTTTTTGTATGGCTAAGTAATATTCCATTCTCTCTCTCTCTCTCTCTCTCTCTCTCTCTGTGTGTGTGTGTGTGTGTGTGTGTGTGTGTGTAAACCCCACTCTTCTTTATCCATTCAGGAATCAATGGACACTTGGGCTGCTTCTATAATTTGGCTATTGTTGATAATACTGCTATAAACATAGGGTTGCATGTATACCTTTGAATTACTGTTTTTGTATTCTTTGGGTAAATACTCAATAGCATGATTGCTAGATCATAGGGTAGTTCTATTTTTAACTTTCTGAGGAACTTCCGTACTGTTTTCCATGGTGGCTGCACCAGTTTGCATACCCACTAACAGTGCAAAAGGGTTTGCCTTTCTCCACATCCTCACCAATACCTGTTGGTTTTGTTGTTGTTGTTGTTGTTGTTGATTTTAGCCATTCTGACAGGTGAGAGGTGATATCTCATTGTGGTTTTCATTTGCATTTCCTTGATGATAAGTGACGATGAGCATTTTTCATGTATCTGTTGGCCATCTGGATGTCTTTTTGGGGAAAGGTCTGTTGATGTCTTCTGCCCCTTTTTAAATGCGATTATTTGTGTTTTCACTGTTGTGTTTTGTAAGTTCTTTATTTTGGATACTAACCCTTTTTATCAGATATGTCATTTGCAGATATCATCTCCCATTCCATAGGTTGCCTTTTAGTTTTGTTGATTGTTTCTTTCCCTGTGCAGAAGCTTTTTATTTTGATGAAGTCTCAATAGTTTATTTTTGTTTTTGTTGCCCTTGCCTCAGATGACGTATCTAGAAAAAAAGTTGCTGTGGCCAATGCCAATTCCTGTGTTCTCTTCTAGGATTTCTATGGCTTCAGGTCTCACATTTAGGTCTTTAATCCATTTTAAATTTATTTTTGTGTATGGTATAAGAAAGTGGTCCTATTTCATTCTTTTGCATGTGGCTGTCCAGTTTTCCTAACACCATTTGTTAAAGAGACTGTCTTTTTCCTATTGGATATTCTTTCCTGCTTTGTCAAAGATTAACTGACCATATAATTGTGGGTTTACTTCTGGATTTTCTGTTCTGTTCATTGATCTATTTTTGTGACAGTACCATACTGTTTTGATTACTACAGCTTTGTAATGTAACTTGAAGACTAGAATTGTGATGTTTCCAACTCTGCTTTTCTTTTTCAAGATTGCTTTGGCTATTCGGGGTCTTTTGTGGTTCCATACAAAATTTAGGATTATTTGTTATAGTTCTGTGAAAAATGTTATTGGTATTTTGATAGGGACTGCACTAAATGTGTAGATTGCTTTGGGTAGTATAGATGTTTTAACAATATTTGTTCTTCCAAGCCATGAGCATGAAATGTCTTTCCATTTCTTTGTGTTGCCTTCAATTTCTTCAGTGTTTTATAGGTTTCAGAGTACATAGATCTTTCACCTCTTTGGTTAGATTTATTTCTAGGTATCTTATTATTTTGGGTACAATTGTAAATGGGATTATTTTCTTAATTTGTCCTGCTGCTGCTTCATTACTGGTATATAAAAATAAAACAGATTTCTGTACATTGATTTTGTATCCTGCAACTTACTGAATCATAATACTTTCTTGAAATGACAAAACTATGGAAATAGAAACAGATTAGTGGTCACCAAGGATTAGGACTGGGGCTAGAGTGTGGGTATAAGAGCGAAGATGAGAGAGTTTTGGGGGGTTGATGGAAGAGTTCTGTATTTTGATGTGGTGCTAGTTACACAAATCTATAAAAAGTGATAAAATTTCACAAAATAATACACAAGCAATACATGTCAAAGCTGCTGAAATACCAGTTAAGGTCTGCAATTAATAGTTTTATACCATTGTTAATTTCCTGGTTTTAATCATTATTTAGATGTTAGAAGTAAGTAAGATGCTATCATTGCGTGAAGCTGAAAGACTAGAATACAGATACTTTATACAATTTTTGAAACTTATATGTAAATCTATAATTATTTTAAAAAATTTTTAAAAATATTCATCTCAAAGACTTTTCCCAGAGATTCTGATTCAGTAGGACTGAAAAGAGGAACAGGAATTTGTATTTTAGCAAGCTCACCAACTGGTTCTCCTGAGCTGTCACATTTGAAATCCTCTCATAAAATGCATAATGTCCTCAAGAGGTCTTTTGGCAATGAAGACAGTAGCAAGTTCTACACAATAGTTCCTATAATGCTTCTTATTGCAAACTGAAGTTATCATGCCAAAGGACAAAAAACAAATCCATGAGGGGCCAAAGCAATGTATATCACATCCCTGTGGCATGGCTTGTTTCCCAATAGCAACTAGATGAAGATTAGACAGCTTCAAATTTTTCAAGCAACATTAGATAAGCATTATTTTGTACTTTTAAATGTCTCATAGATGTTTCATGATACCAATTAAGGGCAGATGAACCTAATTTGATATTACACCAAATGGAGAGGAAGGGTGACATTCTTTTAAGAGTATTACAGAAGATCCCTACTTGAAGAGTAGTCCTCCCACTTTCAAACACAGGTGAGTTACAGGAAAATATGTAAAAAAAAGACCAAGATATTCATAAAATTTACATAGAATTAAATGAGTAATTGGGGCCTGAGGCATTACATTTTAATTATAAGGAGTCTAAAATGTGGCTTATCTTAATGAATATCAGCTGAATTCAATGGGAAAGGTCTCTAATGTGGTGAAGGCTCAACACTACTATACTGTTTATTAACACCAATTTTTATCATTTTACAAGCATGAAAATTTTATTCTCATGAAGAGATTGACTAAGTCTAAATATTTTCTCACTGTTATTTTATTCATTAATTTAAAATTAGGTGGCTAGGGGCGCCTGGGTGGCACAGCGGTTAAGCGTCTGCCTTCGGCTCAGGGCGTGATCCCGGCGTTCTGGGATCGAGCCCCACATCAGGCTCCTCCACTATGAGCCTGCTTCTTCCTCTCTCACTGCCCCTGCTTGTGTTCCCTCTCTCGCTGGCTGTCTCTATCTCTCTCAAATAAATAAATAAAATCTTTAAAAAAAATAAAATAAAATAAAATTAGGTGGCTAATGTTAGTAATAATGTCTTCGAACTTTCTCTAAGCATATGTATTGTAAAGAAAGAAGACAACTATTCATTCAATAGACCCATTTTTTAACATCTCCACTATATATCAGTTACTATATTAGATGTTGAAGTTCAAAAATGAATAGCATATTGTTTCTTTCCTTAAGAAGCTGGCATCTATTAGAGTGAGAAAATATTAAACCAACAACTACAGTATATTAATTGATTATAGTATAGGTAGTTTTTTATCTGAATCTTGAAAGCTGAGTACAATCTAGCTACATGAAGAAAAGATAGAACATTACAGGGAAAGAGAAGAGTTTATGCAAATGCCTAGAAGAATTCATTATGATGATGTGTTCAGGTAACAGTTACTCTACCTAAAGTAAATGATGCATTTGGGTGTAAGTTTGTGAGCAGCAAGATAAGTACCTGAGGCCAGGTCATGTTGAGGATCTTTTTCATGACAGTCTGGCATGCAAGGCCACCTTGAAAGCACTCAAGCATTTTGAAAAGAGCTTCCAAGTAGTAGTGTTGACATTGGATTATAGTATGATGAAATAAAAGGCAAAGAGAAAAATGAAATTACTGAACCAAGAAAATGGTTTGGGATGCAGAATTATCCGTTATGATTATTTCCATTGTCACAATTTATACTGGTTTTTGCACATTAGAAAGCCACTCGTTTTTAAAGCAGCTGAAATTAATTAGTCCAAAGCCCAAAAACTGATTACATTTCACCTATACTCAAACCATCTATATACAATAATTTGAAGAAAAATTTTAAAATTTCATGTGTAGCCAAGTCTCTGTTAAAAGAAAAACAAGTGTCCTTTGGATTGGAAACACCATCTGGATCACTTCAAACCTACCAGGCACTAAATGCAGCACTAAAAAGCCTAAAGTCTGAAATATATAAACAACAGCAACAAAAAACCTTAAAAGAAATTTCAGATCTTTAAAAAATTCCCTCCAGTAAGGCAGGTTGGCATTTTCTACACTGCACCTGTGTACATTAAAATGTCATGTGACTTTCTAAAAGGGATATTGTGAAGATTAACAAGATGGTGTTTTAAAGCTCTTTGAGTTCCTCGAAGAGTGAAGCTCTGTGAGTTCAGGTGTAACATTCATTTTTCACTGCATGGTCATTGGAATCCCAGTTACATCTGATATCAGAGTGAAGTAGACCCAACTTCCTTTCAAAGATCTTACTACCTACATGAAATAGATAAGTAAAATTCGGTAGAGAATTAGAACTATTAATGTTTGAATTATTGAACAAGAACTATGCTAAATAACAGCATCCACATTACTTGTAGGTGTCTTGAAAGGCCCTTAATCGTACAGAAAATGATTTTTACCCATGTCAGGATAATGGAGGGATTTCCTCATTGATTATTTAGGTTGAGGGAAGGAAAGAGTAGTATTGCAGGTAAGAAGAAATGTAGATTAAAAAATTAACTTTTTAAAGTATGGGCAAATCAAATTTATTTATTTTAATCAATTCAAGCAGTCAGCAATATGTATCCAACAGTCCTTGATGCTGAGTATTCAGAGAAATCATAAAAAAGTAGCCAATTCAACAAAATAATCAGTCATTTGATTTTTTGAAGAGTCTTAAATGTTACTGGTGAAGATATTATGAAGATGTAGGTACATTCATAAACAATGGAAATATTACCTGGTGTTTGCTAATAATACTGTCCATAAGGTCTGTGCCAAAGACTGTTAAAAGTGAAGATCTGCCCTTTTTTCACTTCCATTAATTCATTCAAACCACATTTATTATTACCTGACATAAATCCTTTTGTAAATGGGCTAATATGGCCTGCACTGTACTTCCTTTGTTCATTCAAACATGCATTAATACCCAGACACAAGGGCAAATACAAAATAAAATAAGCTGTAGTAAACATCCTTAAGGTCCTTTTGCAATAGTGGTAGAGTCAGATATGTAAATATATAATAAATACATCATATATATAAGGTAGAATAGTAATTAAGATGTATAAATAATATAATGAAGGCTAAATGCTAAGTCAAGAGAGTTCTCAAACTTAGGGACATTTTAGAATCACCTAATTTTTTTTCTTTAAATACAATGCACAGCCCCTCCTTCTGCCAATTCTGGTTTAATTGGGCTAAAATGGGAAATTAGAGGGTTTTTTTGTGTTTTTTTTTTTTCAAAGCTCTGCTGATTCTAATGTGTATCCAGAGTTGAGGCAAACCTAATTGTTTGCTTAAAAGATTAGGAAGAGACAGGTAAAATACAGTGTTGAAATTGACGTAGCTCCTGATAAATCCTATGGGAGACAGGGAAATTCCTAAGGATAGCTATTACCTAAATTGAATGAAATATGGTAAGTCTATTCTAATGATTCAGAAGAAGATAGAAAATCCACTAATACTAGCCACATAATATCCTCGTACTCCATGAGCCCAAAGCGAGGAGCAGGTAAAACCAAAACCCATGTGAATATCTATTATTGGGGTCTCAATCTCCAAATTCTTCCAATTATTCAAGCTCATAACTAATCAAAGTCTCTATGGAAAGGTTCTGCCATATGTCATATTTGAAATAAGAGTGATCATGTGAAATACTACATTCAAGCAGCTGCATTTAAAAGCAAACTGAAATTGCAGGCATCACAAAGAACACTGGAGATTCTCATGACACCATCAGACCTTCCTAGCCATCGATGTACTGGAAGGCAATAGTCTACACACTGACAACATATCCCATCAGGAACTATAGCTCTACAATTTGGAGTTCTCACTTAGTTTTCCTTAGTAATATACAAAACAAATAAAATAAAAACACAAGGATATCCCTAGAAGTTTTTCAAGAAGTCCAACTTCCAGGTGTTTGTGAGTGTTAGATTTACCATGTCCGCAGCACTGATGAGAATACAAATCAGGTAAAAAGTGATCTTTTATTGAACCAAGCAAAGAGAGGCTGAACATAAATAAACCCTCAGAAGCAAAATGTACTATATTGAAATTCTCAATCATGAATTATCCAGAAAAGTCTGAGACCAAAGTTTTACAGCCTTATAAAAATATTTTCTCAGTAGCATCGCACCTCCATGTAATATTTTAAAACATGCCTAGTAGGTTGGACTCAGCACAGTTGGAAAAAAAAGATCATATAGGTGAGTTTCTTCATCAGTGGATTTTAAATATACCTACGCATTCACCCCCCTTCACTACTCTTTTTGAAGCTTCTGGCCTTGGATTCAAAACATGACTCTGTTTAAGACTCTCTAATTGATAAACATAAATACATCTTTAGCATATATGAAAAAACTATACACCTAGAATTGTCATCAAACACCCATAATGTCATTTTTCTAATTTAAATTGGCTGTGCACTGATAGCTTATTAACAAGGTATTTTCTTGCTGTTTGGGGTGTTAGAGCAAAATATGGGATTATGTAAACATGTATAGATAAAATTTAAGGAGCATTCTTTCTAGCTAACATGCATGCGTAGTCAAAAGAAACCTTGTAACTATAAGTTTTAGTCAGAGAAGAGATAATAAAGATGTGCACTTTTTTTCCTTCATGGTTTTCCAGAAAGGGCAAGGTACCTCATTGCATAAGCATGTTTGTTGTTGGGTCATATCATTGTTTGTCATTGGCCCCCATGAGGTGTTTAGTTTTTATTCCTCATCTATTGCTATAACCTCTCAATTTTTTTTTTCCATTGCTCATACAACCCATACTTAATAGTACAGCAGCGTCACTACCAAAGGAGATATTGGGAAGCTGGAAGTCCATTCCCCTTGCACTTATGATCCCAGAAATCTCCAGGTAACTCAAAGCTGTTGTGTAAGGTTCCCATTCAGTGACCTGAAGCAGTCTCTTGTATTTAGCAGATGGGTCAATTCCTTGAAAACGCTCAGGAAATAACAGTAATAAGACACAGTGCAATTAGATATGTGAGGGATCTTTTTTTACTAAGCTAGATATCAGCTATAGACAGCATGTGGCAGCAACAACAACAGCAGAAAAAGACAAAACGTGGCAAGGACACTTGGTCCCACCTTAGTGCTTTTGATTTCATTATTATCCAAAGATAGAGACTGCCATCAAAGGTGCGTCTTCTGAAACAAAGGACAGAAATCGATATCTTCCTGAGCAGGAGGCAATGTCAATATGATATCTCAACCCCCCTTCTGAAGATGGCAAAAAGTGTTTTCTCAAGCAGCTGCTGAAATCCATTTTGCCTCATTTTCACAAACAAAGAAATGATAGTTTCCCTTCCCGGACTGCACTCTTACGTGTGGCTGGCTTTCATCCCTTGTCCTCTGATCCATGGCCAAAGGACATCTTTGCATCCAGTGGGCAGTCACAAGGCAGGGAGACACAGGCGTCCCTTAGGTCATTATGGTTATGTGTTATAGTAAAAGATTGCAAAGATAAGAAAAGCTATACGTCTTCGTCTATTTGGGTTTCTATAACAAAATCTCACAGACTGGGTGGCTTATAAACAACAGAAATTTATTTCTCACAGTTTCGGAGGCCAGAGGGTGGAGGGTGCCAGAATGGTAGTATGAGGACCCTTTCTCAGGTCCCGGACTTTTCATTGTTATCTTCTTGCGGTGGGAGGAGTGAGAGGTTTCTCTCTGGTCTTTTCTATAAGAAAGATCCCATTCATGAGGGCCCCACACTCATGACCTCCCAAGGGTCCCACCCACTCTCCTTGTGGATTAGAATTTCAACATATGAATCTCAGAGGGACACAAACTTTCAGACCATAGCACTATGGCTTCTTAAAGGTTTGGGCTTTCCCTGGCTTTAGTAATAGAAAACGTGTGTCTAATAAAATAGCAGATACAAGGTATGATATATATCCAGGGTTTTTTTTTAATGTTTTATTTTTGCAATGTTGGTGAACAACATCACCTTGGGTAAGTATGTAGCATATGTGTATAAAATATAAGAAATGGACTGGAAATCACGGGCATCCACTTCATGACAGAAGCTGTGTTTAGGAAGGGAGGGGAAACGACTGGAATGACAGGGGGTTGTTACAGGAGACTGGCTAAATTCGTAAGGTCTTGTTTCTTCAAAAAATGGTGGGGCAACCATAACTAGTGGTATGTTTTAATGTTGTTTGGTATGATGGGTGTTTTTCATGTTGTTCTTTAATTTTTTCTGTATCTCAAGACCTCAAAAAAATTAAGAAAACAAGACTATTAGCTAATCACATGTCCATTGTGCTGTCTCTTTTTGAAGGAGATGTTTGCAATTAAAATACCCATCCTTGCTGTCCAATTAGCAGTTGCATCAAAGAGATTTTCATTGGGCATTAATCAATTCAAGATCACAATTTTAATGCCACTAGTCACCCTGCTTTTAAATAAATACATTAATATTCAAATTCATGTGTAAGTGCCCCATATATCTGATTAACTGGAAGTTAGACAAGCCTTAATATATGCAGAACACCATTCATGTACTCTAAAAAGCAAATGAAGAAGCTGGAATAAATATATTATGAGTTATATGTGTCTGTCTTTTATGGAAATGAAGAAAAATTCCCTCAGGAAGAACCCAGATACTGGGCTATTTTCATATTTTACAAGGTATAGAGCTAAGTACTGTACCTGGCAAAGCATCAGTAAGGATAAGAATGAGTACATTCATTTATAATAGTAAGCTGTGAATACCATTTATATTACATATATGCATCACATATAGCAACTACATGTGTATAGAATTTCTTTGAGTACTGTGTTGTTTATAAGAACTTTCCAAAAAGGATCCCAAAATTATTGATGACTGTTTACTTTCAGCCCATGAATCATTTCCTGAAGATATTTTACAATTGTGATTCAGCTGGGCTTTTAACTGACTTATTTATTTTTTTGTTTCCTTTTTTAAAAATCACCATTTCTGTTTTCAGATTATTCACAGGTTTGGCCCATCTCACGGGGTAACCACCAGACACATCTGTTGATTTCTCCCCAAATGACGATAGCAACAAGAGTGCACTTACAAAATAAAGGCCAGAGAGAGAGAGTCTTTTCAAAACACAACAGGGAAAATCACCCGAAATGAGAGAAATGAGATAACCAGCAGATGCTCCAGAATCTGGAAGTCATCTGTAAGCATTTAGCGGGATGGAGAACGCTCAAACAGTTCTCCATCTGCCAGACGCCCGAAATAGAGACAGATGAGCTAGTTCTCTGAACTTCGACAACAGCTCCAGCTGAAAAAGCAGACCCTTTCTGCCAAGGGTCACTTGTCAAAACTGTTGACTGTAAATCAGAGTTCTCCTTTTTGGACTTAGGGTACCCAGAAAACACAGCCGAAATGTTCATATGTGCATCTTACCTGGGGCAGGAAGATGATCGTCCTTGGTCGCTGAAGGTCTGTGGGGGTGAGGACAAGGAAACCCACATGTCGCATGCACTGTTTCTTACCTTTCCTTGACGAGTAAGAAGGGTTCCCAAACGAAATAACCCACATTTCAACTGCATTGGTAAATAGTGGTAAGGATATTTAGGTCTGGAAATAGTCATGAAAAGGCCCTTTATGTATTTTTTCTCCCTAAAATAATTGCTGCTGCATTACACCATGTCTTTTAACGTGTTTTAGAAGAAAGGAATGTCTTTGTGTGAAGTGTATTATCTGGAATCCTTCTCCTCATATTGTTTAGATCATGAGTCTGTTTTTTTGCACTTGCTCCCAGGGTGTCTGAAACATTTAAAAAGAACAGTGGGTAGTCAGAACTGCTCGTGCTGGCAGCGGGTGCCTTACAGTTTGCCATCATATAAATGTCAATTTTGCTTTCATTTATGGACCTAAGCAGAGATAAATCCCAGTAACATTGAAAGATGTCTCTAGATTTCATAGTTTGCTTCATTTCTGTGTGTGGCCTGACCGGTCAACCCCAAGCCTCCTTGTTCTTCTCCATCCTGTTTAAACTCCATTACTCTTTTCCTTTAATTTTTCCAGCTCTCCCAAGAGGGTAGGGGGATCTCTAGTGGGAATAAAATATATTCTAGGCCAGCGGTTCTCATGCTGTGGTCCCAAGACTAGTAGCATCACTTGGAAACTGTTAGAAATAGAGATTCTTTACATCTCACCTATTAAAACAGAAACTCTAGAGTTGATGTCCTGTAATCTTTGTTTTAATAAGGCCTTCAGGTCATTCTGACGCACACCAAAAAAAATTTGAGAAACACTGATCTATACCACAATGCCAAATTTCCCCTAGGAGCTCTGCAAACCATCACCTTTGGAACACTCCACCAGTTTTCCCCATGGAATTCCCCATGTGAGAGCCTGAATATTTTCAGATGCCCTTTTTGCATCCAAACTATGGTGGTCTCAAGGTATAAAAGGAATCCCATTTCATTTAAACCCGGTGTCAACTTTTGGAGTATAGTGGTAGGTTAATTTGCATTTAGAATTTATCCCAGATCAGCAAAATAGATTACTTAAACTATAGCCCTAATGCCTTCTAAAAATGACACTTCTTTGATTTTCCTCTAATGTATACCAAAAGGGAGATTTTAAAGCCTTGCAGAATAGCATGGCCAGCTGTCCTGAAGACAGGCACTCCCGTTGGTTGATGAGTGGATTATACCTGCCAGCGAAGTTTCCTTATTGGTGGATAAAAACAACTGATTCATTACCTTCCTTAATGAGCTTTGATTGTACAACTCAACTGAATAAGGTTTTGCAGAACTTTTTAAGTTATATTCCAAAAGAATGGGTGGTCAAAATGTGCAACTGAGGAACTGCAAAGTCAGGGTTTTATGACATTTAATCTAAAAACTGGTAACATTACAAACACAAAGAAAATACCAAAAGGGATTTTGTGAAGTGGCAAAGTTTATGAATCACCTCGGAATAAAAGTACTGAACTTACCTTAAGAAAATAGATGACTATCTATTTTGTTGATGTGCCTCTGAAAGGTATTGTTGTTAAGATCTATTGAGAATATTTCCTCAATGTCACACATAAGCTTCACAAGACCCACTGTACATTCCTATGTAAAAATTACATTCTTTTTCTTCCTCCTCCATGCAGCCCGTAGCCCAGATAAATGCCCTCCCCACACCACATCTGTAACCTCTGGAACCCAGGTCCGAGAAAGGGGAAAGACTGGAGCCACGACTGGCCTAAGGAAATGCCTAAAGGTGGAGAAGGGCTCAGTCATCAAAATCAATCAGCGGTCCCTTTGCTTTCAAAATAGGAACAAGATTTACTTAAAAAAAAAAAAAAAAAGATTTTATTCATTTATTTGAGAGAGAAAGTGAGTGGGGGGACTGCAGAGGAAGAGGGAGAAGCCGACTCCCCACTGAGCAGGGAGCCTGACATGGGGCTTGATCCCAGAACCCTGGGATCATGACCTGAGCCAAAGGCAGATGCTTTACGGACTGAGCCACCCAAGCACCCGATAAGATTTATTCTTTATTCAAGAAACCACACCATCAAGTATTGTGACAGTGTCTTTCAAAATGAAAATGCCATTGCATTCTGTATTTCTCATTTTTTAAGGCTCGAGAAGACCAAATTTTACTTGGCACTTTCCAGATGCTAGCTGAGTTCTGGAGTTGGTGGTGCAAAGGTAAGTTCACCCCCTCTCATGGCTCAGACCCGTAGGCTCAAGCTCTTTCCTCCAGAACCACATGCAGGTCACAGGCTCAAGAATCCCTGAAGGTTTCTTAGCAGGAGGCAGCCAAGCAGCCAAAAGAATTTCTAGGCCTCCATGATGATTGGAATATAACACACAGTGTTTCAGCACTGAAATAATACCCTTAATTATTGAGAATATACTTGAATGCCTGCTATTTGCAGAAATGACCTTATTGCACTGGAACAGTAAGAAATACATAAGATACATAAAAACATTCCTGTCTGTCTCAGGAATAATCTGCACCTCAACTGGGAAGAACAAACCGGTAGGAATGAAATGTTATCAGGATGCTATGAAGGAGTGCAGTCACTTCAAGTCTGGGTGTTAAGCTCCACTGCTTTGCACCCAATCCACTTTCTATACCCTGCAGCTCTCTGGAAGAAGAGAGTATGCTACAGAGACCCTGTTATGTGTGGGTCTTGGAGACATTAATGAAACATGAATAAATACAACAGGCATTAAAAAAATAGGGACTGCCTCATGTTTCAATTACTTCTGACAAAATAATCTGTGCCACACTCTAAACTCAGAAATGCAGTCCTTATTGCAAATACAGAGACATTCCACCCTAATGATTAATCTGAATAGTCATAGAAAGGGGAAAATTCACAGGGATTCATTTATATCCTTCTCATCTACGCTAGAGGTAAATCAAGTATCACAGAAATCCTACCTCTAAATAAAAAGTGAAAGTATTTAGCATTCTAGTTTTTGTGGTTTTTTTAAAATGGTATTTTTTCTCTTCACCTCTTTAAGTCGATCCAAAATTCAGAGCATTTATACACACACACACACACACACACACACACACACACACACACGATGTCTGTAGTATGTATGTATGTTTATACTACACACACAGAGTATTTGGTTGCATATTAGCAACTAAAATCCCTTTTGTGAAATGAACGTTCTTCACTATGACACTGCATCCCCTAACAATACACCACGGTGTTTCCAGAACATAACATTATGTTCTGAACTTAGAGCTATGTGAACAAATTCACACCCAAAGGAAAACCAGCAAAGTGCCTGGCTTGCTTCCAGTTTCACTTTCCTCATTGTTTTGCAGGAATGAAGAGCAATTTTGTGGTTGAAAATGAAAATGTCTTTTCCCAACTGTGATCAGCTCTTCTGACCTGGCAGAAATGACTTCAAGCCTGTGTGGTTCAGGCTTGAAATCTGCCTTAAAACAATTTCTGCTCAAGAGGACACTCTCTGGAAGTTTTAATGCACCTCAAGTCCTAGTCTACATTTTCTGCTTGATCCTACCTTGCTTTCTTGCCTATGCAACTTCTTACTAGAGTATCATAAATTGTCTTTTATCCCAAGGCTTCCCAAGAGGAAACATACTATCCGAGGATGTGACCCTGGGCCATTTCAGGATGTACAGGTAAGAGTTAAGATTGATCAAGTCTTTAAGTCAAAGTACCTATGGGGCCAGGCTCAGCACAAGGTGGTCCTCATATAGCGTATAACTTAGACGGTTCAACTCAGGTCAAAATCAAAAATCCTGATTGGTGCCAAAGCTATGCTTTTGTCTCTTTTACATGTTTTATTTTATTGTCACAAAACAGAGGGCTATATCGGGGAAAGCCACTCTTGGATTACAGTACAATTTTTTAACAAATTATATCATCTCTTTGACTGATTTCACATTAAATATTTACAAAGGAAGGTAGTTACGTAAAAATAAATGGAACTAAACTTCAGAGAATTAGCTACTAGAATCTTACTGGTGATTAACTGAACCGTTTGGTATTGGTATTATGTAAGCAACTTCAAAAAGAAAAAAATTAACAATAGATCAAAGTTCCTGGATGGAAGTTTTTTTTTTTTTCTTTAACATGTAGAAATGGAGGAGCGAATTAGTTAAGAGTTCTATGAAAAATGATATGAATATGAATTTAAATTAGTGATAATTATTTAATCTATGGTGTTCTAAAAATGTTAACATTATTTCAGTTTTAGCAATTATAGAAGGAGTTATATTTTAAATTCAATTCCATTTAACAGAATTCAAATTTGAAATTTTCATAAATCTCTAAAGTTTGAAATCATTCAAAATGTGAGACTGTATTTTGAAAACTGAACAAAATCAGTCAAAATCTATAGATTTTCAAGATTTCAGGATGAAAAAGCTTACAACAAATTTGCCCCTCCCACCATCTCCCTTTTCTTTATATGCCTCTCTCTACTGGTTCACCCCTTTCAGTGCTTAAATATTTCTTTCGAAGTACAAGATTTATAGTGGGTTTTCATTTCTATTTTCAAAGACTTCTTTGGTATCTTAAAAATCCCTTAAAAAGGATATCTGACCATTTTCAGAGGCCAAACACTTTATATTGCCTCCCCAGTCCCCAAAATTAATTCATATATTGTCCAGTGCCTTGAGAAATGAAGAGGTAAATAAATGGTGCTGTTATAAATCCAAACGAATTATAAAAATTCATTAGATTCTCCTCCTGTTAAAAAGGAAATAACTATTAGTTAAATAACTTAAGGAACTGAATTTGAGTTGTTTTAAAATATGCTGAATATTGTAATAGAATCTATGGGCTTTTTGAAAGAAGGAAGAGCTTGCCTGGGCCTCTTGACCCTCACCTCTATTAGCATATAGATCACTGCCGGGCAACGTATGCAACCTACAGAACTTAGCAAAATTTTACCCTGTAGAATAAAGTAGAAGCTGAAAGAGAAATAACGCCTATGAATTTTCTTGCTTTTTATATTATGGAAAGCTCAGCCATAATAGGTCCCTCTGCAGTAAGAACAGCCACAAGCATAAGATGGAAAGAAAGGTTGTATGTCAATCATCTCTCTCCTTGCCTTTCCTAAAATGTCAGAAAATTCTAGAAATGTGGAGCCGGAAGGGATCTTCAAGATTACCTAACCGGACTGCATTGTTTAAAAAATTATGGGAATGAGATCTACATAAATTAATTGACTTATCCAAGGTCATACAACTATGCTATGAGAAACAGAAATCTAGCTTCTCGACCGCTTCACCTTATAGAAGCAGAGTCGGACACTTCCCAGCAAAGAGCCAAAGACAGAGATAGTCTGGATGTACTATTTCAACGGGAAATGGTGCTGTCAGATGTTTCTTGTCTCCTTCATGACTACTGTGGCTCTTCCAGTTGACAGAAATAGCAAAACAAGAAGGAACACAAATCTATTTCTTTGGTCAAAGTTTTTAACTTCTAATTCAAATGATGGTTTTCCCTTCTAGCTTAAAAGTTAAAATTTAACAATTTTGTTGTTAATTTAAAAGTAATGGAAAATATTACTTTGTTTTTTGTAACATCTAAACTTCATACACAACACTTCAAGCCTCAGGGATAAATTACCAGTGGCTCGATATGGTCATAGTTCATAGAGGCAAATAGCTTCACACCAGGATATCGAGTAGACAAAACCCAAAGAATGTAGCTTTCTTCATTTATTGCATACCATGCATCATATCACCGATGAAGATATTCATCCTGAAGTCAAAGGGTAAAATAATAATAATAACAATAATAACAACAACAGTAATAATAAAAATACCTACTACATGCTCAATTTCTATGTTGGGCAGAAGATGAGGGGCTGAGTAAGGAACAGACCTCCCTCAGAGAGTTTACTTTTGAGCAGGTGAGACATGATGGCATGCACACAAATGATCGCAGTTCAAAATACGTCACTTCCGTCAAAAAATTACAAGACTCTAAAGGGACTTGAAAGAGCTTTCTAGGGAACATGGAAAGCATTGCGAAATAAGTGGCCTGTGAGATAAAACTTGGAAGCTCCCATAGGCCTGGGACTGGCAGGGAAGATGGAAATGGTCTAGGGGTGATGTGGCCTGAAAGCCCCTCAGACCCTCTCCAGTGTTCTCTGTCATTTCCGTCCTCTGTGCCTTGGTTCAGGATGTTCCTCCTTAGAGTTACCTGCCTCCACCTCTCCACCCCCTCACCTCCTCCATTGTTTGTGGAGCAGATGGGAGGATGGGTGTGGAGGGCTGAACAAGCTTTAGAAATGCGAATAACTACTTGCCAAAGGTTATACTCTGTCTCTGCCTTTAGTGCCCCCCCACCACCACCAAGACCTAGCCAAGTGCTGCACCCAGAGAAGCTGAACAATATTCAGCTACTCATTCATTCACATATGTTTACTGAACGCCTATTAAGATGAGACATTAGGAGGTAAAGGATATCGACACCACTAATGCGGTCCTCACTTTCACGGAGTTTATAGATATTTGAATAAGCGGCTGCAACAATAGGGTAGATGTGGTAACAGAGAAAGCATAGGGCAGAACGGTACCGTGGTACAAGGCAAGGCACCTCCCCAGATTAGGAGGGTGGAGAGAGTTTTCCAGAGAATCATCAAGGATGATTAGGAGTTGGTAGGTGCCCTCGGGCAGCAGAGGCAGGCAACTGCCAGGACTCAGGAAGGCACCTATGGAGGCCTAACAAGTGGGAACATCAGGCAGAGTGATGCCGCCTAACACTTGCAAGTGAGAATCTCCCAAGCGCAGTGGGATTGTGACTTCACTAACCAAAGGTCAAAGGAAAAGGAGGGGGAGCTGACGCTTTCCTACGGTCTGTGAAAAGGACTGGCAAGGAAGTAGGGGGCGGGGAATTTACTAACTAAAGGGAGAGGAACCTGAGATAAAAGATGGGGGCTTGCAGCCTCTTGAAGCTCTCTCGTTGCAAATTATGACCCGAGGTCAATCCATCAGAAATCAGACCAGATAAAGCTTCAAATGGACAGGACTTGTTTTCATGCAAATGTCTCTTGAAATGCAAACTAAAGGGGAAAAAAAAGAGTAAGAAAACACAGCAGGAAAGGCGGCGGAGTTCGGCAGCGATGTCTTTATATTCAAAAAGAAAAAAGAGAAAAAAAAAAAAAAGAAAAAAAAGCAACCCTGCAAAAGAGGTGGGAAAAACAACTCTTTCCAGCAGATCGCAAAGTCTGTTCCCTATAGACTGTGTTCATGCACATATTCTTTAAATTCCATCTTTGGAACCATTACTCTAAATTCTGTCTTTTAAAACATCCCAAATAGAATAGACCTTATGAACATCTTCACTTTATAATTTTACCAGAACAGAGACTTAGAGCCCGCCAATGCAAAGGAAATACTCTTTAAATAACGGGATGACGGCTCTGTTAAAAAACGGTATGAGGTGTCCTGGTTAGGGGCTTAGAATAGAAAAAAAAAAAGTAGATTTAAAGATAGGGTACTTGACTCCAAAAATGGTGCTGTGAGACTGAATATTGTGGGCTGAGGAAATGTGTTTTGCTCTGTTCTGTTTAATTCTGAGGTTAAAAGCAGTAGTCAAACCATGACAGCAAGGAGCTTTCTGCTCTGTTATATTACAGCTCACTTATTTCCCTCCAAATATTAAACAATGCCAAAAAAACTTTTAGTTATTTGGGATGTAATCCATTTTCATTTCACTCTTGTCCTTTTTTGGTTGTGAGATGACAGTTTAATATTCCAGGCTCCAAACCAGAGCTTGGCAAATGGATTTAAAAAAAAAAAAAAAAAAAGTTAAATGCCGTAGGGAAGGAAAAAGGTATGCAATTAATTTCCCCCAAGAAACTGTGAAACTGGTGCTAAAGATGACTATGTTTATTATCGATTTACCTCGACAACTCTTGAAATCTTTCAGAACACCATAGCATGTAAGTAATTTTACTAAAGCTAGTTAACATTTGGTTTTATAGGATAAAAACCACATTTATTATCTTCGACTTCAGCATCTTTTTAAAAGTTGATATGTACTTATCTGAAATTAAGTGCAGTATAGTGCAGTGATTAAAAACCCAGGTTTGAGAGGGGAGTCGAGTTTCAATCTCACTTGTGACTCATAAGTTGTGTCACTTTGGGAATGTTACTTAACCTCTCTCAGCTTTAGGTGTACCATCTTTAAAAGAGATGATATTAATAATTTTAAATTCATTTTGCTTCTCTGAGGATTAAGTAATGCAAAACAGAGCTGATGCATATGAAAAAGTGGATACGTAATGAGCTTTTAGTAAATAGGAGCTCTTGTTATTGTTTGTTGTTAGATGAATGTTCTTGTCCTGAAGATTTACAAGTTTCCTTGGCCAGAGTCACCTTTTTGTTCCCACGATAGTTTTCTAGGTATTTCTGTATTTTATCCCATTGCAAATCAATGTCAGTCCAAGTATGTCGACAACATCATAACTAGCTCCAAGAATGAAGCACAACATTTCACTCAAATGATGGCTTTTTGAATATACCCAACCTGCTTAAGAGCTAGATTGGTCACTCTGTCCACACTCACAAATTGCCCCTTCACAATCCTGTCTGCACATTTCAAAAAAAATCAAACAGAAATAAACTCATTTGCCAGTTGCCTTGCTTAACACCAAACATGGTAGGGAACGCAGTCTGTTAGTAACTGAGTAACTTCAAGGATTTCTTTCAAATGCTAGTTTAAAGAAAAAAAAGGACTATAGCCAGGAGAAATTCCAGTTCTGAAAATACTATGCACCGTTGATACATTTGTCTTTTACTTAAGGAAATGTTAAGTAAGTTTTTGAAGTACATTCTGGGCATAATGGCCTTGGAAAATACCTCTAAGATTAGCTTCTCATGGCTATTTCATTCAATATCAGTTTGGGATGTCTATTTTATGTGTTTGGCTCTTGGATAGCTCTGGGGCTGCAGCAAGGATTGAAACGTTGCTCCTGACTCATAGAGCTTACTGTCAAAGTTGGGGGTGGGGGCAAATGGGGGGAACAGCTAGAAATTAAGGGTCATTGCTAATGTAGTGTATATAATACGTTCTATAAAGGAGAAAATGTAACATAGCATAAGATACGTTTGCATTTGATTTCTGGCAAGATGTTGAACAATGGTCAAGCTTTAATCAACCAGTCAATGTACATTAGTTGAGAACTGGTGTTAGTGGGAAGGGATGGTTTGACAGTGAGAAACTGATGTAGAAAAATATCTCCCATCATTTCTACTGGGTCTCCTCCCTGGCCACATCAAGTAAGCAAGCAATCTAAACAGGAACTGCAGTCTTTTTAAGCACATGTGGCTTTAGGCTGACTTCCCGTAGCGTCTTCACTCTCCTCCCGGTGGCCATTTTAAATCCTTTCTGTGTAATCAAACACAGCCATGATGTTGAGCCTCTACTATGAAATTAGAAAAAGAATCATTATAACTCAGAGCCTCAGTCCCCAAAAACTTTTGGTTATAATTTCACTTGCAAAGACTAGTTAAATCCCAAACATGAAATCAAATCCTCAGCACCAGGGGAAATGGAGAACTCTTGACCAGCTAAATATTCACCATCTCTAACGACAGATTTTTGAAGAAAATGTGTCAAATCATATTCAGTATTAACTTAGTGCTAGCTCTTTGGAAGTTGTGACACCATTTGTTTGATCCAAGTTTGTTTCTTAGCTTCTGGTTAACTATAGCTATCTAAGTCCATTCTTGACAATTAATTTTAAAAAACTACTTATGAGATGGAAGGGGGTGGGGGTACCTGGCTGGCTTGGTTGGTAGAGATGCAACTCTTGATCTTGGGGTCATGAGTTCGAGCCCCATGTGTGGCATAAAGTTTACTTAAAAATTAAAAAGGAAGAAGATAGAGGGGGGAAAATAAATCTTAATTATGCTGCTGGTCTTTTCCCTGAAGTACTCTATAAATATGTCAAAATGCTATTCACACAAGAGGAGACTTACTAATGATATTCTTATGATTCTTTCATTAAAACTAGAAAACAGTTTAATCCCCCCCATCCCCTTGTTCCTGTTAACTTTCTGATCCCAATCAATGGGAAGGGGTCTTGGCTTATTGACTAGTTGCCCTTTATCTGTTATGACAGCAAGACAAATTATGCACGTTTATGTAATTTGGTATCTTTGACAGAATTTTTATCTCAGTTTAGGATATCTAGCCAGTGACAAGGGTTGAAATAAAGGTGAATGATTATGAAATTGATGCATATCTAAATATATGTATATACCCAAAGCATAATCTCCTTAAACAACCTTAAATCTTCTCTGGAGCGAGGTAATAGTCAAATTACAAGAAAAATTTACACAGATGATCACACACACACATACAAGCACACACACACATGCTTGATGAAGGGCCTAAACTGGGTATGAGAAAAGTAGAAAAAATTAAGGAAGCAGTTACTCTCTATCAAGGCCCTGGTTAAGAAGCCCTCTTAAAGTCATTGCATGAGGGACAAAATACACAGTGCAATGATTTAAAAATTAACAGAAATAAGTCTTGAAATTACTCAGTGGAATAGCGCAGTGGAATATGTGGAAGCCAGAAGAACTTAATTTTATTTTCACAAAGGTCTATTTAAAAATGAAAGCTTGAAAAACCCTATCTATAGCCATACCACCCTCAACATGCCTGATCTCTAAAAATGAAAGCTTATTTTGACATCAATGTATTTTTCCACCTCTGTACAATGTTTAGAAGAGGAAAATAAACTATTTTATTTAATGGAATTACAAAAGTACCCTTAAAATACCCTCATAGTTTAAAGGCAGTATTCGTTTAGATCAAGTCAGAATAAGAGAGAATAAGTGGGACATTTTGGGACACAGGTGAGTCCAGATGATTTCAAAACTGCCACATTAGAGCAGTCCAACAGAGGCAACCAATGCCAGAGGTGCCAGAGGCTCATGACACCTTGGGTGACGAGATTACACACAGATGATATTAATCCAATGTGCCGTTTAAATTATAGCCATACTCTAAAAAGCACAGGTATTCAAGAATTTACCTTGTTTTACCAAATTAAGGACTTAGGATAAAATATTGGTTGCTGCTGAGTTGGATTGAAAAAAGAGAGAATTGAGTACTCCGGATGAGACTTAAATTATTTTTTCATCAACAAATACTCATTTCCTATTAATTTCCAACATTTTACTTGCTGCTAGGGCTACAGCTGTGATGCTGTGATGCCCAAACATGTTTCTGCCTTCATGGAACCAAAAGTCTCATTTAAGTCTTTAGTAGCACTATATATATAGTATTTAGTAGCACTATATACACTATATATATATCTGTATCTGTATATATATATATATACTCTCTCTTTCTCTATATATATATACATACTCTCTCTCTCTCTATATATATATATATACTCTCTCTTTCTCTCTATATATATACATACTCTCTCTATATATATAGATATATTAACATATATATATCTATAGATAGATAGATAGATAGATAGATAGATAGATAGAGATTTATATGAACACACACATTATGTGCGTGTGTGTATTCTTTCTTCCTGGATGTGTGTGAACCTTAATCAATGCCTTGACTATGCAACTGTATCTTATTGGGTGTGTTAGAGTTAGAAAATGGGAAGTCACTACTCATTTTTTTTTCAATTAGAAAGTTCAACTTTCTGAAGCCAAATACAGTATACTAAATTGTGTACTAAATACACTGTGCTAAATTGTAAAGGAACATTCACCCAAATTCAACAAACAAACAAATACACTATTTGATTGGTTACTCATTAATATAAATAGGAACCTCATTTGCTTGCACAAAAAGTCGCTTTTAAAATATTGAACATTAATACGTATCATGAAGAAGATGGCTCCTGGCATAGAGGAGATCAGAATCCAGTGAGAGAGACCAGTAACAGAATATGGAAGGAGGGATAAATTTTGCCTAAATGTTCAGGGAAGTCCTTCCAAAGATGCAAACTTTTGGCTGAGATTTAAAAGGTGACATCAGAGCCCCATGCATAAAAATATAACAGAGTTCTAGGCAGAGCACAGAGGACATACATAACATAGAGATCTGAAGACATCTGTGTGGCATGACTGAGAAAAGACTGATTGAAGAGAAGAGTATAGGCAGAGAGAAAAGAAATGTTTTAGAAATTGCTTAAGGATAGATTTAAAATAGCTGGAATGACAAGCTGAGGAATACGGGTTAGAGCCTATGAAAAGGAGGAATCATTTAAGGTTTTGAACATAACTATTCCATGATCATAGCTGTGTTTTACTTAGGATGAGTGATAAGTTGGAGTGGGAAGAGAAGAAAGGGAGAATCAACTACGATGAGAGAACAGTTTTCCAGGTTAGGGACAATGAATGCCTCACCCTGGGTTTGAGACTAGTAAACCCTCAACAAATACTCGTGAATGAATGGGAAAAACTTAATGTAATTAAGTGGCAGTGGAGATAGATTTAAGAGTCATTACCTAAATAAAACTTATGTGATTTAGGAAGAATATGATGCAGGAGGTGAATGAGCAATAGGAAAAAACAATGATTCCAGGGTTTCAGGATGAGCTAGAAGGGTAGGTTGTGTTGCCATTAACTGAGTGTGGAACTAGAATGAGAAGGTGATTATAGTGATGGTGAGGGGATGAGAGATTGACAACATCTGACAGCATATCGAGTTTGGGCTGATACCTTATAAAGATGTACTACACTAGGTATGAAATCAGTATCTGAAGGTCAGAAAATAACTCATAGCAAGAGAAAGAGTTGGATATCATCTGAGGTTAGTCGAGGTACGGAGAGCTTGAGATTATATCAGAAAGCAGTATAGTATGAGAAAAAAAAAATGACTGTCACAGGTTGGGTGCCTAAGGTAGCAGGCTCTGAGATGGAGATTAGCCAGCATGATGTTTATTAGGGAGAAAGGTTAGAGTCAACACTTTGGGGAAAAGGAGAGGTCAAGTTGGGATACAGTTTCAACAGAAACTTCAGCTAATCTCCAGGGTTTTCTGAAGATGGTATGACCCTTTATAGTTGCCCCAAAATGGAGCAGAGGCTGGACCTTATACCCCTGTACCAATCAGCCATTGGAAATGACTGCCCTGGGAACAAGGCATGAGCTTTGGCTACGTGAATCTCTTCAACTGAGGTAACTCCTTAAAGATGCTAATAGGGGAGGTCTGTCTTCTGTCAGCACACCCAGCAGCAGGAGTTATAATTACTTCTTTCTATAATTTCCTTCTATAACTTCTTTCTGTAATTCTATAATTCTTTCTTGATGGCACATCACATATCTGCCAGGATGGGCAAGCACAAAATATTGTAGAAAAGCCTATATTCAAAGAAGCAGATGGTGAAGGATGAACTAGAGCAAGGGTTTCTGGAGGCATAAGAACACTGGGATACAGGCACACTTTGGAAGCCAGGATTCAAGAAGGAAGAGAAACACAACAGATATAATATCTGCAGAAAGTTTAAGGAACGAGAAAACAAGATTGGAATTTGGCACAAAAATGATTTTTTTTAATGTTACTATGTACAAGGGGAGAAAAGTGGCCAAAAGTGATCACTGTTGAAATCAGAGAAACAAAGAGGAAGTCCATATGCTAAGGAAGAAAATAACAGGCAGCAAAAGAACATGTTCTCTTTCTATTCGGAAATTCACCTGCCATTACTAATCTACTCTGACCTGATTTCAACCAGCACAAGAAGTAAAAATGCTAAAACCTAGAAAAGCAGATTAATTAAATTGGCTCAGCAATAGGTTCATTTCATATGAGAAAACCTATCTAATAAAAAGAGTTTTCTTTACTCCTGTGAATTTGCTGGTAACAGTCCCCTTGAAAGGTTCCAAGTTATGTTTCACTCAAGATGTTCAAGAAATGCTTTCCTAGATATCCGTTTAGAGTCCTAAAATTCTCTAAGCAACTTTATGGTCTGATAAACTTCAAGCTATTTTCCAGATTAAGCCTTGGATAGAGTGAATGCTTTTTGTCTGGTTGGAAGCCCAGTTCTATGGAAATGCATAAATAAATACGCTTCTTTAAAGTCACATAGAGCTTGACAGCATTCTTGACAACGTATTGCTAAAAACAGCCCAAATATCTTCAGGAAAGATAAAAGACAAAGAAATGTTTATTGACCAATTATTATGCTCAAGACACTCTTTCAGATGTTTGCATACAGTTTGCCATTTATCTTCACTCCAATTCTGTGAGCTATTCCCTGTCTTATAAATAACCTTTTTGTGTTTCAGTTTTACAAATAACATAGTCTATAAGGAATAGAACTAGGATTTATTAAATGTCTGAATGACTGATTATTTCATTCATTCAACAAGTATTATTAAACATCTGTTTTTTGCATTATCGGAACTCAAATCTGTTTGATAGCAAAGCTCATGTCCTAAATTTTTATCTTCATGATTATTTTCATTTTTTTGTGTAATGATTTTTATACATCATAATGTTTTAGAAACACATTCAAAAAAATCCAGCACAGATGTCTGCAATGGTAACTCAAGTTACATGAATGAAATGACTCAGGTGGTCACCATTGCTCCACAAGGACGCACTTGTTCCATAATGCACAGTGGGGGACACCAAGAATAGTGCCTGGAAGTGGTGAAGACTAATACATATTGTTTTTCAAGTGACTTATATAGCATAAAATAGTCACTCTTTATTGAGCAAAACTGGGAAGGGTTTTTTTTTCTCTTTTTTTAAAACTTTTCTTTTCAATTAAAACAATTAGAGTGAGTAAATCAAAGTATGTTAGAAAAAGATAAACCAGCAAAGAGAAAACAGAGATATCTCTGTCATTTTCCTACCTATTGGATATAGAACTTCTGTGACAAAGAAAAAGATGTTTTGGGACCAAGTATATACATTCAACTCATTTAAATTATTGGAGCATTCACGTAGGGTCTGTTAAGTTAATTAAGAAAGGTGGCCAGTAGACTAAGATGGTTTTAATATGCTAGTAGCCTATGTAAACAAACCAAAACCTAAGCCTGTAAATGCCTCAAGTTTAAAAAATCAAAACCTGAGGACAGCCAGTCACCAACAGCCAACTAAGCTTTTCCAAATAATGTCACCTCTTAAGCCATATCAAATAAGCCAATCAAATAATGTCCTTACTTTGCTTCCACCTCTTCTGTAGACAAGTCTTACCCCTAGCTCCAGCATTCCTGACCATTTCCAGTTTGGTGATGTCCCATTCTAGTCAATTTTTGCTCAAATAAGCTCTTAAAAATTTTATATGCCTCAATTTATCTTTTATCAGCTGAATGGTCTCTAATTCAATTCTCTTTTATATTTACATGTTGAGTAACAGAAGTCTATTCCTATTTTAACATCTATGTAGTAAAATTATATAACTATCCATGTAATGATGCTTTTTAAAACATATTATTTAGAACTAATTCTGAAGAATGAATTGCTGAGGGAAAGTATGTTGTATTTTCCAAGTAGGATTTTGGTTATCAGTTGTTGCAGGTGGAAATGAATTAGCGAAGTCTATTCTTAATAAGTTTTATGCAGAAATGTTTGACGTCTGGGTATTTCTATAGTACAAATAAATTGATAAGTTAATACAATATCTATTTTTGGACAATATGTGGTACATTTACCCTGTTGTTCACCAGTGATCTTTTCAGTAACACCTGAACACACAGAAGTTAATTCCAATAATTGAAATTTTCTAAAAAATATATATATTTTTATGTAAAGAAAGTTGAATACATAATTCTACAGAATCCTGAAATCTCACAAACATATGTATGTCTACTTTGGATAATATATAAGAATTGGCTAGTGTTGACCAGCGATTTAACAAATTAATAGATTGTACTTATGCTAACACATTAATCTCCTGATTATCTGTTCTCTTCACAATGTTTAAAGAAGCTTTTAAAAATGTTTTAGTGCTTCATAAAGGTAAGCCAGGAGTACTTGAATAGGAAATAGATTAAGGATTCATCCTATGGATGAAGAGCTGTATTTATGATCAAATATATAACTCAATATATTTCCCCAGGGAATGAGACATATCTGTAGAAGTTAGGAAAAAAAAATTCTTGGATCTGTCCAATTTGACATAGACAATCTGTCACTAGTACTTACTCTAGGAAAATAAGCATATCTGATTGGTGAAGTTCTTTCATTGTTTTATGTGTAGGCTGACAGTAGAGGAGGTTACATCATACAGCTAAAATTTAAAAAAAAATATGTACTCTTTTATGAGGACTGGTGGTGAGCAGTCAATGCATAATTACTTATAGAACTAATACTAAATGAGGGTTCAAAAGGAGACATTTTAGTATATAATACTATAATACCATATGTTTGACAATGTAGATATAGGAAAATTTTATATATTTAATATATATGTATGTATTACACACACACACACACACACACACACATTTGTTTGTTTTCTAGAGAAAGAGAGCACAAGTGGGGGGGAAGACAGAGAGAGAGGGAGATAGAGAATCTCAAGCAGTCTCCAAGCCCACCATAGAGCCTGACACAGGGCTTGATCTCAGGACCCTGAGATATTGACCTGAGCCCATATCAAGAGTCAGATGCTTAACTGACTCAGCCACCTAGGTGTCCCATAAGACCAATTATATTTTAAAAGGATAAACAGAATGGGGAGAAAAAATGAAAAAAACAATAATTGCTTTGATAAACAATGTTGGTGGTAACAATATTATCATAAGAAGACAATAATGCATGTGATATGGAACAAAAGAAAGGAGATGGGATACTCTAATTCTAAGATTCCCTGTGTCCTTGAGAACTAGTGTTTCCAAGGAGAATGTGAAAGGAGAGACAAATGGAATGTAAAACAGATGAAATAAAAGCTGTGTTCTAAAATTTGTATAGCAAATATTAGTATGAGTTCATGAGATATCTTTAGTGGGCACTTACATAATATATAAATTACATACATATACATATGGACAAATGGAATGAAATAAAAGCTGTGTTCTAAAATTTGTATAGCAAATATTAGTATGAGTTCATGAGATATCTTTAGTGGGCACTTACATAATATATAAATTACATACATATACATACATGTATGTAATAAATAAAATATGTATTAGCTCTGTCCACTAAAAAGATTACATTAACTCTGCCCACTGAAAAGCTCTAGAAACAATGATCTATCCAATTGCAGTGAGCAAACTAAATATTACATGTCTCCCTATGAAGAAACAGAAGACCCATCTGTAGTCTTACCAAAGGATCAAACTGGGGTAGGTTATGGATAAATGATATGAGTTCAGCTTTGACATGCTGTGTGCTACGTAAGTGGAAGAGTATAGTAACCATCTGAAAATATACTGAAGGCTTTATAAAACTAGAATAAATATTTGAGGGTCATTTTTATAGTGTGGTAGTTGGAACAATAAAAATTAATGAGTTGTATGTTAGAAATAGCAGAGGTCTAAGTGTGAACCATTAGAAATCGTCAAGAATCAAAACATGGAGGTGGTTGAAGGGGATGTGTGAAATAGCTAAAGGGGATTAAGAGTACAATTATTGTCATGAGCACCGAGTAATATATGCAAATGTGGAATCATTATATTGTACACCTGAAACTAATAAAACACTGTGCTAATTATACTTCAATAAAAATAAATAAGCAAAACAGAACGTTAAAAAGAAGAATCAAAATATAGATAAATAATAATAAAGAAGATCCATTGCACATCAGAGAAGGAGTAAGAGAAGTAATGGAATCATAGGGGTCATATAAGGAGAAAGTAAGAGAAGTAATGGGATCATAGGGGTCATATAAGGAGAAACTTCAAAAAAGCAAACTTTGTGAGGTATCCGTTTTCAGCCAAAGACCTAAACATTCAAGGTGTAGTCATCAGTTCCATGGGCTTATTGTGAAATGTTAATAATAATTGCACTTAAGATTGCTAAAACCAAACAAAAAATGTCAGAAACTTCATCTGCACTTTAAATTTAAGTAACTATAAAAATAAAACCTTTGCAAATGTACATTGTGCAATTATTAACATTCTCACTTTCCGAAGGAGAAAGCTGACACACAGAGATACCAAGTAACTTTGGAAATCCAAGTTAATTGAGAATGAATCCAGTTTGTTTGTTTTTTTTTTAAGTATTAGCATCAGGGTCTTTTTAGACCCCCCTGTCTCTATGATTTCACATTTGGATTAAAATGTTAAGGAATCCTCCTATGTGTACTTATCAGTTATCAGTGTCCACTTGAGAAGAGAATGCAAATTCATAGCCTGATTCTGTGTTTTGAGGAAACATGGAAGAAGCATCATAGCAAGATGGACAACAGAGGGTGCCCTCCACTTTGTGCATAAAATGCACTGACGAATCATTTCCCGAATCATTACTAAGTGATGCTTCATAAAATTCTTGGCAACTGAGTGTTTTAAACTGCAACAGATGTGAAATGCTGAGTAATATACTTCCGTATTTTTCTCCCTGAAGGCAGTTGAAATTCAAATCATCAAAGTCAAAGCAAAGGCAAACTGACTACATATTTAATTAAATGTCAATGCCAATGGAAAGCCTTATACAATATCTGGAGATGTTAACAAAGAAAACCTTGCAAAATGAAATCAGCGGCTACTTGGTGTTAACCGATTTCCAAGTTAAGAGAGAGGGGCACAAGTGGTAGGCGAACTTCCATGATAGTGAACAACTGACTTCCAGGGAAATGTCATTCTTAAACAGTGCCTTGGCGAATTGCTCGTTTTAGATTTTTCTGCTGAACGGAATTACAGATTCCTCCTACAATTTCCTAGGAAAACATTTACTTAAACCTTCCTTGACTTTTCAGTGCAATAACAATAAAAGGCATCACCTTCTGGTACTTAAGTTGAAAAAAGTGCTTTCAGCAAAGTCATTCTATATTTGCAATAAACTAATTTCTCACAAAGGATCAAGGTCCTCACGTAGGAAAAAGTGACCGGCCATTTTCAATATGCTTTGTAACAGATGCTTTCACAAGCAAAATGAAGCATAGAATCCGCAGGTTTCCAATGAAGAACTTAACTGAAAATAATGTGAACAGCTGGCAGACTTTCAGATTCCCCCAAGAGGCGCATGCTGAGAAGGTCCTTGCAGTGTTTCTGCCTCCCTCCTAACCTTCCTACCACCGCCACGGAGCCCCTAATACACACATGCAAACCAAGCACTGGAATCTAAGTTATTAGATTTTCTGACCAAGACCTGATGTTCTGGGAGCTTCTCAGAACTCCTGTTAACAGTTTTCCTAAGTATGTAAAATTTACGTTATCGATTATTTCAAAGCGAGACCATTTATACCTCCAATCCTTTTACTTTACATTCAAAAGCAAACAATGAATTTCTATTTTGTTATTTTCAGATTCTCCCAGTGATAGAAGGAGCTCTCCAGGAAATAGAGCAGAGGTTCTCAACCTTTTCGTGCATAGGATTTTCTTTCTAGTATCAAAAACTGCAGACTCTGCTTATGATAATAGTTGTATTTTTATTATCAGGTGATTAAGGACTTAAAAGGATGGTATAAGGATCCAGTATCATTTTTAATTATTTTTATTTTATTTATAATATCAACATCTGTATACACTTGGAAAAATAACATATTTCGTAATAATGAGATTTTCACCCATATATTTGCAAATATAAAATATAAAAAATAATTTGCAAATATTATAAAGTATAACTCTACCCTCTGATTTTATTTTCCCCATTCTATTCTCAAGAGCACCAATATGATTTCCAGAGGATGCATTTTTGTCTTAAGATCTTTCATGTTTCAGAAGAAGACTTAATAGAGACATAAGCACTATAGTCAGAAGTAAGACCATTTTCTCACTCAAGTTCACTGGCTCCACCGCACATATTATAGACCTAGGCTGAAAGGGCCAGATGATCCTTTAAGGTTCTTCAAACATGCTGCTTCTCCTATCTCACCAATTGCAAGTAATGATAGGCATCATTCATATCCTGGACACATCCAGGGTCTCTCGCCCACTCAATCCATCCCCAAGTTACATCTACTACTACTTTCCAGTTGAGCCCCTTTCTTCTCTGCTGAACAGTTACGGATTTGTCTTCCTCTTCCTCGGCAGTCACATGTGCATGCAGTCACAGATCCCAATTCATAGCAGTAAGTCCTTCCCCTCTACCCTTCTCACCTCCTGCAGCAAGTCTTAGCTACCTTGTTGATCGCTGAAGACTCAGAGTGATTGTAATTTCCACTGTGAGGTTGCCTCAGTATCTCTAAAAGTATTTGCACTCACGGAATCTACACTTCAAGTCACCTATACAAATGATTTCAAAACAATGTAATCTCTCTGATTGCAATTTGCAAGCAGCACAGGGCAGGAACTGTATAATAATTACTACAGTCTATTCAATACATGTCCTTCAGTAGTCGCCAGCAAATGTCTCCTAGCTTTTAATAGCTCTCTCAGATTGTACGAAATCAAGTTCAAGGAACTTAGGTTTATCAAAACCCTTAATAAGTGGTTCCAATCTATTTTTTCATTCACATCTCTCTACCATTGGCCTTATACCTGCCTACACTTTGCCAGGAATTACCAGACATTTTAGTCGTGTGACTTTATTTCCTATCTTTCAAATGTCTTTTTCTTCTTTTTTTGTGTGTGTTTTATTTTTCACTTTCACAGAATACCATCATTATTTGATTGATATATTTCCTATGATATCCTTATGATCCTTTTTCAACTTCATCCCCTGATCTTTCTATTGAAGTATTCCTCATCTTTTATACACAATTAAAATATTACTTCTCCTGTTAAACATCTTTAATTTACCAGTCAGAATTAACTGTGTTTTTTTCTTCTGTGTCTCAGAATACTTCACATATACTTCATTTAAAGCAGAAAATACAGGGTAGTCTGCGCCTTGCTATGGTACAAATAAAGCCTGAAATCTCAGCAGTTAGCCCAGTAAAGTTGATTTCTTGCTTTATAAAACCTAATGTAAGTCTGGTAACTTCCCAGCGTAGCTGTTCTTCATCAAATGACTTCATTAGTCACCAGGCTGCTTCCAAATTGTGTGTCTGCTATGGCAACATGAAGCTTCCTCAGTCATTTCAAGAGAGAAGAAGAAACTGGAAGGCTGTACAGGAACTTGTGATGCCTCAACCCAAAAGTGACATGCTCAGAACCCAGGGGCAAAATTAGGCACATGATCCAACTTAATGCAATAGGCCTACGAGAGACGATGACTGGATATTAGTGAGCACTCATATTAAGTACCAGAGAGACTTTCTTGCTTTATAGATATTGGTGTATTTACTTGTCTTCTTTTGCTAGACTGTGAGTTCCTTGAGGGAAAAGTCATTACCTTCTTCATTTCTATACCCCAGAACTTCAGCCCGTACCATGCTTTCAGAATGATATCGGAGTTATTGTTAGATAGCTGAATTAAATCACAAGGGAAAGAAGGTTATGATTATCTCTGAGGAGAAGAAGCAAATTCTGTTCTTCCTCAAATACTCACAAGATAGACTCTCCCTCTCATATTGGGGGTGGGGGGTTAACAATTAATATTCCCTTCCATTCCATTTGAGCATTAAACATTATTTTTTAGAGAATAGCAGAAGTTGATACATGAAATACAGTAATGGCTTTGTTACTGTCTGAATATTTAGATTCCGCAGGTATTTATAGTTCATGAGAGGTCCAAGATATGAACTGTATAATTCCTATAGAGAGAAGGCTTCACAGAAGTCACCCAAAATCTATACATGGCCAGCTGACTTGAGAAGTTTACACTTATTTTTTAAAACAGTAATTATATAAACCTGTTATAAATATAATGTGTCTACATAAAGGGTCCAACTTACCCAAGTTAAACACAGAGGTGTTTTAATGTTTATCCATTGAATCTACTTCTGTATCACATATTAAAATATAAAAATTATGATGATTAAGAAGTAATAAAGTAGTGTCTCAGGTTTGCTAAAAAGATAATGACAATATAATATAGGAAAAAGTGTCCCAAATTAAAAATTATGTGACATAATTGTTTAATGTAAAATCCATCACAGTACCTTGTTTATAAAACAGGCAGGTAGGTGGTATTCAAGGTCATTTCTTAACCACCAATCTGTACCAACAGTAACTGTCTTTTATTGAACCTTTATTATAATACTACTAACATTTAATTTTTAATATAGGAATATGTATAGGTACCAGGTAGTTTCACAGGTGCTTTCCAGATTTCATTTATTCTTACACAAACCCTTTGAGGTCGGTACTACTATTATCTCTATTTTACAAACGAGGAAATTGAGGCACAAAGAGTTTGAACAGCTTGTTGTTCAAGGTTACATGGCTACCACTAGATTAAAGCACCATCTGCTACAAAGTCTATACTCCTGACCACTCTGCTCCCCTTTCTTGCTAAGTGCCTCACCCATATTATCTCATTTAATATAAAACATTGTGGTGGTTTCAACTGCAAGAACTAGAGTAGCCAACTAAAACTGACTTAAACAAAACGCATATCTATTGTCTCACATAAAAGAACTTTTCCAGGGTGGTAATATCATCAAAGGTTTGGACTGTCCATCCTTCTGCTCTGTTATACTCTGTGGGTCAGTGACTCCCCCCCCACCCATGGTCAGACAACTGAAGCCATTGCAGACATCACACTTGGGAATGACCATACCAAGCAAAGAAGACCAGCATGTTTGTCCATGAAGACATTTTGTGGGGGGAGACGACCTTTCCCAGAAGATGAATTCTGCCTCAGTCCAGTGACCGGGACTGGTTTGACTAACGGAGGGCTGAGAATACGACAATCTGATATTTGGAGACTATAGAAGGAGAGACAGACTCTGATGGAAAATGTGTGTTTGTAAAAGAGAAAGGGAGCATGTGGACGGTGGAAGGAGGCAAGCTGGAGAGGATGGTAGGATGGCTATGGGTAGGCGATCAGCAGCAAGTCGTATCATAAGTAAATATTACTACCCTTATTTTATAGCTGAGAAAGCAGACTTCAAGAAGTAAAAAACTTGCACAAAGTTACTGAATTGTGAAGAGACATAATTAGATTTAAATCCAGAGTGTGGCAAGACAGCGTGAACTCCAACCATTACACTACACCAATGCCTTATTAACCTGTAGACTTTGCCGTGATGTTTGCATTTATCTAATTCACTGGTGATTGATACTTTGGTTTGTAACTTGGTATCTTCATATTATATTCAGCTTCCTCTTCTCACAAAAGCCATCTTAGTTCTGACTGTTACGTGAAACTTAGGCTACATTTTGTCAATATATCATTCAATGTTATGGCTCTTGGTATTTCTTAGTTCCTAAAATCATATCCTGCAGTAACTTAGAGAAGATCAGATACGAGATCAAGCCACTAATTGAGCATTGCCTTTGTAACCATGACTGATGCATCCTTTTAATTTTAAAAAGAACAGTGCATGAACATGAAGCAGCATAGATAGTTAAAATAAGGTTTTTTTATTTGTTTTTCTAAAATGTAATCAAATTAAAAAGTCATGTCATAAGCTCATCATCCTAACTTAGAATTTGAGTACCTTTCCTTCCAGGCTTTTTTTTTTTTTTCAAAAATATTGTTACATAGTTAGAATCATAGTTTATATTAACATTTGGTATCCTTATTTTTTGCTTAATGTTACAACAAAAATATTATTATGCATGCCATAGGCACTTCAAAATCATCATTTAAATATGTAATATTTCACCAATTAGATGCATTGTAGTTAATTACTCCCTGGTGTTGGACATTGGGTTTTTTCCATTGTTTTTGCTATTATAAGCTATGTGTGACATACATCTTTGGACATATTTTGAATTATTTTCTTAGATCAGATTCCCAGAAGTAGAATGACTAAGACCAAGAACATCAAGGTTTGTTTTTTGTTTTGTTTTGTTTTGTTGTTTGTTTTTGTTTTGGGGTGTTCATGGATTCTGCCAAATTACTTTTAGAAAGGACAGAACAATTTACAGTGTGATTAGTAATGTATGGAAGCACTAATTTTCCTGTGCTCTCAATCTCAGTGGAAAATATATTTCCAAGTAGATACATTAAAATGAGCCTTCATTTTGTGATGTGAGAAAGAACCATACCACTCTGCTAGCAGCAGCTCATAGTTTAGAGGAGACAAAATAAACACAAATATCCATAAAGCACTTGTGGATAGAGGCACAAGGTAATGAAGGAAACGTGTCCTGATTACTGTGGAAGCTCAGAAAGGGAAAGAGCACTTGAAATACCTCTTTAAAGAGTGAGGAGAAGATGAGTGAAGAAGGCATGGAAATTTTGGACTTGATCAAGAGCACAGAGGGTTAAAATGCCAGGGCACATGGTGAGATGTGGAGCTTGAGGTTACAGTAGAAGCAAGTGGTAGTCAGAGAATGGGAGAGATAATCCCTTGAAGTAGAAAGCATAAGATTTAGGGCAACATTATACAACATAATAGGAAGCTTGGGTCTAATACTGCAGGTTATGGGAAACCACTCTGTGGTTTTAAGAAAGGGATGGATGCAATACAAACTTTTTTAAAAACCGGGAGTTTTCAATGTGTGGTCTAAAACAGTAGCATCAGCATCACCTAGGAACAAAAAATGCGAATTCTTAGGCCCCACAGGACCCCTACTTGGTAAAAACTCCAAGGGTAGGACCTAACAATCAATATTTTAATAAGCACTCCAAGTGAGTCTGATGCCCAATAAAAAATAAAGTTTGGGAACCATTGCCTTAAACTGACATTCTGGCAGGTGGGTAGGAGGTAGCTTTGATGGGGTAAAGTTGAATGCAGGAAGGCCAGTCAGGAGGCTGCCACAAGGGTCAAGTAGAAAAATGATGTGTCCTGAACTTGATCAGTGAGATTGAAACTGATAAGGTTTAAATGAGTTTATGCAAGAAAAAGTAGACAGATTGAGAAATTTGGGCTGAGGACAGAATCCTCAGATATCCAAATTCTAAAGGGGCAAGCTGAAGAAACATTCTTTAAGAAAAAGAAAAGATATAGTCAGGAAGATATGAAAAGGAAGAGGAGGGTAAGAGCTGTGGAAACCAAGGAAGTAGAGAGCTTTAAGAGAGTCAGATGGAGAATAGTAACCCCAAAATATAAAGACTCAAGCACATGTACTGTGTCTTGCAATTAGGGCACCATTTTTAACCATAAAGAAAGAAGTATAGTATAGTCCTAAAGATGGAATCAGACTGAAGGAAGAGAAAGAGGAAATGAGATTTGAAAGAATGCAAGAAATTGTGGCATAGTACAATGTTGGAGAATGCTGTGTGTATATAAAAAAACAACAACAACAACAAAACAAACAGGAGTTAGATCCTGAGGTTGGTAAACATTTTCTGAAAAGACCAGATAGTAATGTTTTCAGCTTGTGGGCACATGATCTCTATGGCAAAGATGCAATGGTACCATTGTAGGGCAAAAAGCATCCATAGGCAATACATAAATGAACGTGCATGGCTTTTCCCAATAAAACTTTATAAAAACAGGCGATCTGTTGGTGAGGCCTAATTTGCCAATTCCTGCTGTGTTTCACTGCAGCGTGTGCCACAGGGCAGAGAGAGTGATAACATCTGTCATAAAAAGGCAAAGGTTAGACGATTGCTATCAGAATGAAGGAAAGTTTTACTTTTATTTGCTTGTGCTATTTTTAAGATGGGAACATAAAGCATATATTTACAGGCTGGAAGGAAAGAGTATGTAGAAATGAAGATATTGGAGGATACACTTTTTTATTTAACAATATTAACTGAACTCCTGCTATGCTCTAAGCATTACTCTAGGCACTGAGAATAAACAAGAGACAAGGTCACTGATCTCAAGGAATTAAAAAACAAGTCAATCAATAACACATAAATAAGGTATACTAGATGATAATAATTGCCATGAAAAACAATAAAACAGGTGATGTGATGGAGAGAGCCAGCTGGGTTATTCTAGGTTTACAATAGGAAAGTCTTCTTTGAGACAATTGTATTTAAGCCTTGACATGAATGACTAGAAAATGGAGTAGAGAGAGATGGTAACTAGCTAGACAAATACTTAAAGGCAGAAGAAGAGGAGCCAAAGGGATTAATTAAGTTCGAATGGAGAAGATCTACTCAGACAAAGAATAGGTGGAAAGGCTGAGCATTTAAGGTCAGAGATGGAGACAGTGAGAGGTTGAAAATTCATCATGAGATTTCGTGATGAACCAAGAGACAAAGTTATCCAACTAGAGTGGTTAGGACGGAGTCAGATAAAGGATTTGAGTTGACTAGTGAATAATTAGGTGGTGAGAAAAGGAAATTCACCAGAGTCAAATAAAGAATAGGTTGTGGCAGTGAATGTCCATCCATATTGGATACATCTATGCAAAATGTCTGTCTGTAGGAATGTTGCCAACACTTTCAGGAAGAGAGATTTGTGGCATGTTCTGTAGAGCATGTGGTGTGCTTCAGACACGCTTAGCCCTGCCCAAAGAACTACATTCATGTTATATTCAAAGATTCAATAGTATAGGGTACAGATTTCCCGGGGAGATAAACTCACTCAAGAGAAAATGTTTCAAGAAACGCATTCAAACCCTAGGAATTATGGAAACAACTTACATCACCTAGCTTGGTCATTCATAATTATTAAAAGACAGTGCTATTGAGGCCCTATATAATATTTAAAAATTACTGGAAGCTGCTGTGGTTCACTGCAGCGTGTGCCACAGGGCAGAGAGAGTGATACCATCTCATAAAAAGGATATAGTAGAAAACTCACAAAAATCTAAGAAAGGGGGAAATTCGAATAAGTCCAGAGTCTGGCAAATAGGATAAAGTGGGAAAGCAAGCCTTAGCCAATGGGACTGAATGTAGAGTTTCATACTCTAAACTCTAGGGGTTACTTGGATAGAAAGAAGACATAGAAAGCCTGATACCTGGAACTGAATTTTTTAGCTAAATGGACCTTGAGCGTTGACCCTGAGTTGTAGCATCCTAAAATTTTGAGTTCTAAGAAAATCAGGGATGAGATTTTATTTTTCCAAGTGTTAGCTTGGAAGGAGTTGAAAAGAAAATCCTAGAGATGAATTCTGAGGAAATGTTGAAACAAAACTTTGGGCATACCATCAAAATAAGCCAACAATCTCGTCAGTTAAAGGAGAGAAGGAGAATTCAAAAACTGAGCCAAAGAGAAATAAGACACAAACAAAAAGATTTTGAGGGGAGGAGGGTGGTAAAATATAAAAGTTACTTTCTGTCCCAGTAAGAGTAGAGCAACTATGGATTTTTCTGGAATGTCTGAATCTTGATATACAGGGAAACAGCCCTGACTGTGCATGAGTGGGTCCAGGATTCATCCCAGCCTCTCAAACATGCAGGGGTCACCACTCAAGGAATATTTCCAGTACTAGTCATAGAGAAGCCAGAATTTATTTTTAAATCCAGGTGGCACACTAAACAAGAGCTATCCTTATACTGTTTTCATTGTTCTTCCAGTATCTAGATTAGGGTTGATGGTCCTGCTACAAAAAATGGAAATGAGACCAGGACAAGCAGTAAATGGCAATCAATCACAATGATCACATATTAAGACAGAATTAATGATTTTAGGTAAGAAATTCTATTACTCGTAAGATTTTTTATTACTCTATTGAGATTTCCTGCCTAATCTAGACTATAAATATCAAATTTCATTTATGTGTCAAAAGGACACAATTAAAAATGCTATATAGTGCTATAGCATCTATGCAATAGATTAGCATATCTAAAATGTGTTCAATGGAGTATTGGTACCATGAGATATTAACGGATGTAATGAACAAAAAGGATTCTGTGATCAAAATCCATGGGAACCACTAGATTCAATAAAATTAAACACTTCCTTTATTGCAGGACTTTTCAGGGCCATTGATATGCTAATTTTACCATGGCTTTCCAGAGGAGGTACATAGAATAGAGTACTTATCACTATTATTTGACCATGGGACACATTTTGAAAGTGTGGTTAATGGAACTAGTTTTCCATAAAACATACTTGATACAATCTTTTACATTGAAGAGGAAAAAAAGATACTTAAAATGTATTCTAATATCACCTTCTTTTCCATAGCATCAGTGTATTGCTCATTTGAGATGAAAAATCCTAGAGAAAATTTGGTACGTCAACAGAGATATACACAAAGTGTCCGTAAAAGCTTTATTCATAACAACCCTACTTAGAAGTCCATCAACAGGAGAATGGAGAAATATGTTCTGATATATTCACACAAAGAAAAACTATACAGCAATGAATAACACCTCACACAGCAACACAGGTGAATCTTAGAAACATATTTAGTCAAAGTCAGGTTTCAGAAAACTACATACAGTATAAAACTATAAGACTCAAATATCAGCAAAATTAAATATTCTAGGTTAAGATACCTAATTATGTGATAAAACTATTTTTAAGAAACAAGGGGATGGTAAACACAAAATTTAGGGTGGCTAGGGATGCAAGGACATTGAATGAGAAAGGAACACACAGTTCATAGTCATAGTTATTGGGGAATTATTCATGGGTATTCATCTTATTTTTATGTTTCATAATACACATATGTGTTGTGGTTTTCTTTTGCATTACCAAATACATACTACAACTGTAATTTTAAAAAGCACATAGTTAACACTCAATAAATATTTATCTAATGAACAAAGTCATTAAGCCAACTGGGGTACCAAAGCAACAGAGCAGCCTACTAGACATTTAGCTGGTTACTAATGACAAATGTCCAGAGGGACCTTAAGATCACAGAAGCTCTTGCATGGCATGAAGGGTGGCAGAACACAAAAATGACAGACTAAATTTTCTGCCATACCCCCTCCCCAAAAATGGAGGACTCAGACAGAGACCTGGAACATTTAAGTAAAATTAAGAAAAGTGATATTTCACACACACTTGGATTCATTGGGCAATATTCATACTTGATACATGTTTTGCTTTTTAAAGTAGTCAACTACTGCAGAGCAAATCCAATACGCAGTGGTATAAGGTATTGAATTTGACAATAGAATCCCAACATCGGAGTGCTTTCTGGATGTCAACTTTTGCATCATCGTGGTGCATCATGGTTAGATAAGTTCCTGTTTGGATCACTGAACCGCTTTTCCTTTTTGTGAGATGGAGATATGTTCAGCCACAAAAAGCTGGATGATGCTGGAACTCCAGCTGTTTGCTCAAAAAACCAGAAACCACAGGGGCGCCTGGGTGGCACAGCAGTTAAGCGTCTGCCTCCGGCTCAGGGCGTGATCCCGGCGTTACAGGATCGAGCCCCACGTCAGGCTCCTCTGCTATGAGCCTGCTTCTTCCTCTCCCACTCCCCCTGCTTGTGTTCCCTCTCTCGCTGGCTGTCTCTATCTCTGTCAAATAAATAAATAAAATCTCTAAAAAAAAAAAAAAAAAAAAACAAAGAAACCACAACAGAACTAAATCATCAAATAAGGAAGACGTTTTTGCTATTGCAAGCACCAAAACTTCCAAAAATGTCTTTTTTAAAATTAAGATATAATTGACATGTACCATTATATTAGCTTCAGGTGTAGAACATAATGTTTCAATATACATATATATTGCAAATTAATCACCACAGTAAGTCTAGTTAACATCCCTCACCACGCATATTTATCAGGTTTTTTTCTTGTGAAAAGAACTTTTAAGATCTACTCTCTTAGCAACTTTCTACATGAGTAGATCTTGAGGGCATTATGCTAAGTGAAATAAGTCAGAGAAAGATAAATATCATGATCTTACTTATTGTGGAATCTTTTAAAAAAGTGTTTGTTATTCATTAAGTAGAGACCCTCAGTATCCAGGCTCCCTACTGTATTTGTTCTTTTTTTCTTTTTTTTTTTAGATTTTATTTATTTATTTGAGACACAGAGAGTGTGCAGGAGTGGGGGGAAGGGGCAGAGGGAGAAGGACAAGCAGACTACCCACTGAGCAGGGATCCTGAGGCGGGGCTCAATCCCAGGACCGTGGGATCAAGACCTGAGCCGAAGGTCGATGCTTAACCCCTTAACCGACTGAGTCACCCAGTTGCCCCATGCAATGGTTCTTATTGTGCTTTCCTAGACCAGTAACGTCAGTGTCACCTGGGAAATTGTTAGAAATGTAAATTCTTAGGCTTCACTCCAGACCTTCTGAATCAGAAAATATGAATGCGGAGCCCACCAATCTGTTTTATCAAGCCCTTCAGTTAATTCTGATACTCATAAGGTTTGAGTTCTGCTGCCCTAGAGTAACTGAGAAATCCTCCCATAAAGAATAACACCTTATTGGTTAGATGATTATTTTAAGTAGGGCATCTCAGTGGTTCATGCATGTTTTGATCCTTTTTAAGCCTCTTAATTAAGAGTTTGTCCGGAATGGCTTTCATCCCAACAATGACTCAAAGTTTTATCTATCCCTTACCTATTTTACTAACCAGACAAAAGGGTATGACATGTGAGCTTCCCAGGAACCACTGAGAAGTATTCTGCAGACAAGAGTAAAGTAGAATTTTGAAACAAATATAACAATAAATGCAGTGCTTGCATGATTCTTTTCCAAAATCTCAAATCTTCTCGGTGGAGGGGAAAAGATCTCATTGCTGTGTTTCCTCCAAGAGGCTAACGTGAGCGTAGAATTTTCTTTCAACTGTTAATGTTGAGGGTGGGCTATCCATGAGAGGACTGGGGTGGTCTGGGAATGAAGACGAGACCCAGCACAATGTGGTGGATCCTCCTTTCAAAAACATTAAAGATTGTCCAAAGCAAATACAGATATTTGGGGTTTTTCCATATGTAAAAGAGATCTCCCTTTTCCTCAGCAGCCCTGGCTTTGCAGAATAATTTATATAGAAAATTAGGAATTCCATGGGGAAAGGAAACAAATAATTCACAATAGAGGGAGAATATGGATAAAAATTCTTGCCAAGAAAAGTTGACTTCAAGGGATCTATAAACAAGGGCTCTTAGAACACTTGAAAAACTCCTTTAAGTTTTAAGTTCTCCGAAGTTCCAAAGAACTCAGAAGTTCTAAAGCAAAGATATGAGAAAGCAGCATGGGATTTGTAAGTATCTGTGAGGTAGCAAGCAGGAAGTACGGGATAGTGGTCCCAATATAAACCGGCGATTTGACAATTAATTATGTATTACTTTAAGGCATCTTCCTACTTTAAATCTGTTGTTCTTAACTATCTTATCTGTTCAGCATCAGTGTGTGCTTGTGCTTTGTGTCCCCACTAAATTAATAGGCAAAGACAACACTGCCATAGATACAGTCTTTACTTTCTATCACAAGACACTCAGAGAAAAGCTGTAGTCAAACTTTGCAAATCAAACTATAGTGTTGCATAGCTAAAATGCTATAACAGAGCACCAGGTTCCTGTACAGTCTCCACATCGGATACATCATAGGCTCAAGTTCAAAGACATGATTATCAGCCTCACCAATTATTATCAAAACCGCCATGTTCCGCAACTTGAGGACATCGTTCTTACTGCAGTCTGTTTGAGTAAACCCTCTGCGGCTAAACAGTACTCTGGTCCCAGATCACTTAGAATGCCATAAAATTGGAGGACATTAGAACTAGAAGCTTCAAATCCATCTTATGTTATGTTATCCATCTTATGTTATCCATCGTGTTGATAAAGAAACTGAGGCTGCTGGGGTGCCTGGGTGGCACAGCGGTTAAGCGTCTGCCTTCAGCTCAGGGTGTGATCCCGGTGTTATGGGATCGAGCCCCACATCGGGCTCCTCCGCTGGGAGCCTGCTTCTTCCTCTCCCACTCCCTCTGCTTGTGTTCCCTCTCTCACTGGCTGTCTCTATCTCTGTCAAATAAATAAATAAAATCTTTAAAAAAAAAAAAAAAAGAAAGAAACTGAGACTGCTGAAGTCACACGGTTACCTGAAAAAGCTGGAATTGAAGAACAGATTTTGTGACACATGTCCAGTAAAAACAAAGCCTCTCCCTCTCTCCTCCACCATGGCTTTTACTACCCTCGCCCTTTCTTGCTCTGTTCTGGCCACAGTACAGTTGTAGGCTAGATTCCAAGGGCTGGTGTCTTTAGAGAACCAGCAGAAGCTCAGTAGTCCTTCTTCACCGAGCTTCCGAAGTCACAAAGCACCGCTTCCACCATAGTCGTCAAGATTCAAGAGAAAACGGGAACAACGTCCTGAAAGAAATGTCATAGTCACATTGAAAGAAGAGCATAAGAGATCAGAGATATTGTTGTGATCATCTTTGGGAAACACAATCTGCTGCAGATTGAACACAAATATCTAATTCTGTTCCCTCTGGAAATTTCAGTCGAACAATAATAAATTGACTCCCCACCCAAGGCATAAGCCCACTGGCACAGGGAAAATGAAAAAAAAGAAGCAAAAGCAACAAAATTTTAGAAGCCGGAAAGCAGATGTTCAACTGGCAAAAGACTTCAGTGAACCCAGAAAATGGAGTCTTAAACTGGCAACGGGGAAAGCTTTGAACTCATCAGATTTCTAACACAGAATTCCCCCGAAGGCTGAAGATATGGTAGCACCAGATACCATTATGAGTGAGTAGAAGGCAAGAGCTAGAATAAGGAGGATTTTAAGTAGCAGTCAAATCTCTAGATCCCCACCCCCCCATCTGGGCAGCCAAATGCCTCCGCCTTCTAAATGCCTGCCATCGGTGGAGGCATGTTCTCTTAAAGGAATGAAACAGGGAGGACTTACGACACCTTTCGGGGTGAGGACAGAGGTGAGTCAAGTATGAACACTAGTGACTGCCACCTCCTGCTCTCTTTTCTTAGTTGATTTCCTGATAACTAGCAGCTAGGCCCTCACCCTCTAGACAGAGGACTAGAAACGCTTTCTCTGGGAATCTGATCCCTTCAGGACAAGATGTCTAGAGGTCATGAAACTAAAAGCTCACTACATCATCCTACTGTGACGTTCACAGCTGACAAGATCCACTCACGTCTCAGAACTTCCAATGAACTTTTTCGCTCCCCTACAATGATCAGATATCTGAGGGAAGCCTGCCACATGAAAAGCAGGAAAAAATAGAAAAAGCAGCTTGGAAGAAACAGGCGGTGTAAAAAGGAGAGAGCTTTAAAGATAAATGTATTATTAATATCCAGTGAGATGTAAGAGGAGATACTGCAACTGTGGAAAAAAAGAACAGGATGTTAAAATACAAGGAACATCCTGAGAACCAGAAGAGCTCTAGCATATTAAAAATACGATAGAAGATAGGTTTAAACAATCTTTAAGACCAAAAAAAAAAAAAAAAGGCAGAGCAAAGTGCTAAGTAGATGGTAATAACTTCCAAGTCCTTTGACTTGGAAGGAGTTAATGCATTTGAGCTGGTAAACTGGAAAACATAGATCTAGTAAAATTGTATCAAATTGAAACCTAGCAACTAATAGAAATAAAAATGTCTCTAGACACCAATTACCAAAGGCAAGAATATAAAGAAAACCTTGACTTCGTTTGGCATAACAAAAACAAGGTAACAAGAAATAATTTTAAATAAAGAAAATAAAAATAACAAGAAAATGAGAAGATCAATCCAGCGGATATAATACCAAGAAAAAAAAACATGTGTTCCAGAAATGAAAAACTGGAAAAAAAGAAGAAGAAAAGTAAAAAAATTTTTTCTTAAATTCTAAAACTTCAGGTTGAAAGACACATTACATGCCTAATGTAATGGATGCAAAGAGACCTGTATCGTAGTGTAGCATTGCTATACTTCAGAATACTGAGGACAAAAAGAAAATGCAGCAAGCTTCTAGAGATGTGGGTGGGGGGAAGAGGGGATAAAGAGAGATTGGAGTTCACCTAAAAGGGATTAGGAATTAAAATGGCTTCAGATTTTTGGGGGGCACCAGGGTGACTCAGTCGGTTGAGCATCTGACTCTTGATTTCAGCTCAGGTCCTGATCTCAAGGTTGTGAGATCCAGCCCTGCATGGGGCTCCACACTGGGCATGGAGCCTGCTTAAGATTCTCTCTCTCCCTCTCCTTCTGCCCCTCTCCGCATCCCATTCCTGCGCATGCACCCTCTCTCTAATAATAATAACAATAATAATAATAATAAAAATGGCTTCAGATTTTTGTCAGCAGCAACTTTGGAAACTGGAAGCAGCAAAAGCCAAAAGAGAAGTACCTTCAGATTTCTGATGGAAAATTGTAGAGAATTCTATGACAAGATGAACTATCAATAAGATAGAATAAAAGTAATGGCACTTTCACATAATACAAAGCCTCAGAAGTTCCCCCCATACATCTTTTCTTGGACTCCCAGGTGGCTATGCTCTACCAAAAATACGAGAAAAGGAAAGGAGCAAGGGAGGGAGGAAGGGGGGAGGAAGGAAGGGAGAGAGGGAGGAAGGAATGGAGTAAGGTGGGGAAGGAAAGACAGGCATAACCAACAGGACAGAGCACAGGGAAGAAAAGGTGAGTCCCTAGGGTGGTGGGGACAGAAGATCCCCCAGCAGCTGGGTAATCAGGCATAGCAGGGCAAGCAGCCCAGATCATAGCAGGTCAAAGGGCTCCGGGACATACTTCTGGAATACTAAATTAATAGACTACTTGATGTGCAAGAGTTTGTGGTTAAAGAGATGATAAAGAAAACCAAGCAAAACTAGAAAGGTTTTCATTTCATAGAAAAATTTAAACTTGTGCCAAACGGGAAAAATAATACAGTTTACTAAATGGAGCTGCTGTGATAAGTATTTCATAGACATAATAATGTAAGCAATGAATATAGATCTATTCAAAGTTACCATATACCTTTAACAGGCTGATGGAAAGATAGGAAGGGTAACCCTATTTACTAGAGGTGTAAGGAGCAGTGAGGTGAACAATGACATTTTAGTAGTGGGAAGTTGATAGATTATAACCTGACACTGAAAAATCAAGACATAGCATTCCAAGTATATTACTAGCAACAGGGCGAGAAGTGCCAAAAAAAATCAGCTAAAAGTGGTTTTGTCTGGGGAGGGTGGTGAGGAGTTGCTGTTTTTCTTAACGAGCCTTACAAAACTTTTTGACTCTTCGGTCTAGTTACATGTGTAACTTTGATAAAAATAAAGAAGAATAGGGGTCTTAAAGGAGAGAGCAGTGTTCAGCCAGGAATGAACACACCAGCTGATTCAGAAAAGTTAAGAGTTGAAGCCTATTTCCAAAGTAGTTTAACCATGCCAGCAAAGAACTACAAACTATCAGAACTTAGCTTCCTGCGTTCTCTATTATCTGGGTCTGTGTTATCCTGGCAGGAATCTTCTCTTTAAAAATCAAAGGCACTATTTGTATTCGCAGCTGTTTTCAAGTCCGTTTCATCATGGTATCTTATTAATTCTTTCTCATATTATATCAAATAAGCATTCATTGGCAAGCTACATCCAAGGCAACCATGAACTTAAAAGCAGCCATATACAATTGATTATGAGAGTATATGTCTTACAACAAGGATGGATTTTCTTATCTAACCATGTAGTTATTCATAAAGTTTCTAAATTATCCTGTAAGGATCATAGTAATGCACTTGAAAATAATACTTCCTGGCCATTTCTTTGAGGAATTACATGTTTCCTTAAGTCTCTCCCTCTCTTTAAGACTATTGCATATACCCTTCTCTGAAAGGCACCCAAAATTCTGCTTCAACATACTTGAAATAATCTCGTTTTTGAGCATGTTAAGGCAAGCAGGATATTCAATGTCCATCAAATTTTAGAAATACTTATTTTCCCAAATAACAATAAGCTAAATGTTAAATTGTGGAGTTGTGTACTTTGCATTTATGTTTCACCCAGAATAAAATTCCTCTTACTAAATTTCTCTATGCCATTTCCATATTAGCATTCTGGTTAGGTTCAGCTCGGTATATTCCACTTCTCTTGAAAACCCTGTCAGTAACTGTTCATTTCATGCCTATGAGCATAGCCTTCTGACTGCCTACAGCCCGGTTGATCCGTTCATTTTGACCATCTTATCAAAGGTACAGAAATGATAATAAATGCAACCCAAACGAGAAAGCTGTTTTCCCCCATCTGATTTACCTGCAGAGATTAAGCACCTTCTGTGTGAAGCATCCTCATTTTCCAAAAGCAATTTTAATATGTTTACCATGATGGATATTATGCATTTCTGAACAACAGAGAATCTGGAAACCTGCTTTAGGTTGATATATCATAAAAACGGACATCAATTCATTCCCTCCTAAATCTAATCCACTATTGTTACTGAGATTTTCAACTTTCCTTGCTTCTCACATGACAGATTTAAGTGAAAGATAATGCAAAGCCACATAAAATATTTCACCACATTAAACTTAACTCCCTAAGCATACCAGGAACTCTTGCATTTCCTAGAACTAAAAACCATTACCTTACACTTCTTGTGATTTATTTTGAGATTATATTTTGTGCACTTCTCAAAGAAAGCATTCAGCTGCTTCTGACGGCCAATTGGGGTTTGAGAGATTAATGAATACTGAATCCTCAGTCTTAAAAAAAGAACAGTCACGCAGATGTTAAAAACATTTTGGGCATGAAAACTATGCCAAAAGTCTCAGTGATATCATATAAATGGATACTAAATAGTGAAAGGCTATCATCCCAGCATCCTCTCTTCTGAAGGATTTGATTATAATCCAGCATGTATCCTTCAACCTGTAAATTATTAACTATAGCTAAAAGGAGATTTAGGAAATTTCATAGTGACTCATAGTGACTCCTGATATTTGATATTTGTATAAATAAACCCTCAGAGATTTAAATGTCATCTTGTCCATATGAAACAGGAGGTTGAATTTTGATCTAAATCACCCTATTCCAAGATGTCAAGGAAAGTCTATACTGGGCCAAAATCTGGTTAATGTGAGGGAAGTGAGAGAAAACAGTAACTGCATGAGTAAATATGCTTAGAAGGAGACTTTGGCAACTTAGATCTAAAAATGGATGAGAAAAAAATAGGAACAGGAAATGAGAGCAAAACAGAAGGAACATTGCAAGTTATGGTATAACTCGGAAGGTCTAGAAATACTCATTGCCTATCTCTGTCCACTTCTTTCTCAGTGACATGTCTCTGTTTAAAGATAGTTGATGTTGTATTGGCTGTAGTAAAAGATTACACACTAAAGTGTAAAAGAAAAGTATGTTTGAAAAACATTCCAAATCATTGTTAATTGGTCATGTAAATCAATAACGTGTGTGTGTGTGTGTGTGTGTGTGTGAGTGTGAGAGCACTTGCATATGTGTATTTGCATGTACAGGTGTATACAGATCCACTGTCCCAAACAAAGTATGAAATGGCTCCTGTATTAGGACATTTGCAACCCCCAAATACAAATAATTAGCCCCACAGTGAGATTCTTAGCCATGAAGAGATGCTAGGGAGAAGCTACCATGCTCAGAAGATTCCAATATCTCTACTCTCAAGCTGCCTATCATTTATCCATAAACCAAAAGAAAAGAAGATCTTTAGAAATACTTTACCCATGTGAATGACAGTTTCCAGCTTTATACTGCAGGCGTGCAAAAGAAGTAAAACCCTTTATTTTGTTTTATTTTTTATTTTCTTTTTCATGATCTTTTGAAGTTTTCCATTTTCCGTTTCTAGCAAGATCTAGTTTAGGTTTATTCTGACAGTGAAATATTTAAAAATAATTATAATTAAAATATTGTCATTTTATATTGAAGCCTAATTATTTAATAAATATCTTTAATTTTTATTACATTATCAGGAATTAATCCTAAACATATTTTAGAACAAAACATATATGAGAAAGGTCTATGACTTTTCAGATTTCTGAACCTTCCCCTCAAGTTAAATTTTGTAAAAAAGATTTCTTCTCACTAATTTTATTCAGTTTTTAAATGAAGGGTGGCCTTAACATTGCAATTTCATAAATATTTTTGAAAGTGTTTTGACAGATTTGTGTTAAAGTTTATAGATAACAGGGTGTTACATTTAAAAAATATAGAGATTGGTGTTCTCTATGTGCACACAGATAAGAATTTAAAATTCCAGTTTGTTCACCAGTGCGTTAGTTCCTTTTTTTTTAATTTTAATGTTTTTTTATTATATTATGTTAGTCACCATACAGTGCATTAGTTCCTTACACCCCAAAGTTTAACTCTTTAAATGAAATAACTTCCAAGTCACTAAAAAACATTATCATCCAGAACATTCTATTCCCTACTGATGCTAGCCCTTCCACACATTTAAATAATAGCAATGAGAATAGCTAATAACCTGTGGTAGACAGAATTTTGATTCCTATAACCTCCACCACCTCGTGTTGTGCCTGTAAATACATTGTGTTTCGTGTCAAAGGAGACTTTACAGATGTCATTAAAGTTACTAATCACCTTGATTAGAGACCTTGAAATAGATTATCCAGGAGCATCTGGGTATGCACGATGTATTCACATGAGCCCTTAAAGGCAAGACAGGAAGGCGAAATAGAGAGCTGTGGTATAGAAGAAGATTCAAAAGTACCTGAGACTCAAAACACGAGACAGAGTCGATGAGCCATGACTGGCTTAAAGTGGAGGGACCCAAATGTCAAAGAAACAGGGACCACAGTCCCACAATAATAAAGAACTGATTTGGCTGCTCACCTGAACAAACCAGGGCACAGATTCTCTTTCAGAGCCTCAGATAAGAGCCTGGGCCAGCCAACACCTTTGTTTCAGCGTTGTACATCCCCCAGCAGAGACCCCAGTCGAATTTATCCAGACTCTGATCTGCGGAACTGAGAGATAATAAATGGCTGTTTGTTTAGATCGAAGTATGTGATGATTTCTTACAGCTGCAACAGGAAACTAATACCCAACCACAGAGCACTTACCATGTGCCAGGCACTAAGCACTGTATGTATATAAACATATTAAGTCTTCACAAAAAAGCCTTATAAGATGAACACCATTTTGTAAGCAAAGAGAGTAAGACACAGAAATTGTAAGTAAACAGGGACACAAGTAGTAAATGACAAGGCCTGATGTGAATCCCGACAGTCTGACTCCAAAGATTGTAAAATTAAAACTTCTGTTGTGCTGTGTGGAAGTGAGGCTGGGTTCACGCAGATGTGTGAGATTAGCTTAAAAATCAAGGGAGAGAGAATGAGAAGGATTACATGGGGTGAAGCGAGGAAAGGGAGAATATGAAAGGCAAAACAGGTAGCTGTCAGAAAACTGGAGGAAAAAATCAGAACTCCAACTGCTTTTGTCTAGCTTCTTGCCACCAAAACTAAATGATTCAGTAATGACTTACTTACGAAGTATTGGATGACTCCCCATGAGTTTGACTCTTTTTATCATGGTTTTTGAGTCAACACATATATTTCCCTGAAATGAATGCATCGCAGCACTTGACTCCATGGTCACGTCCTATCCCCCCACCCCCGCCCCGAACTCAAAGCTCCTTGAGGGAAGTGATGACTTCCACATTTCTATCCTTAACATTCCCCATACTTCAATAATGAATTTGTAGGATAAATGGGGAAAAAATGGAACAAATTTTGAACTGTAAAGCATTAGTTTTTTAAAGTAAGGCATATTATCCTATTCTTCAAATGTCACTATTCCAAATTATTTTAATGCAAAAAGCTAGGAAGCCAGTTACCAAACAAAGACCTCCGACATGCAGCTGATCCAATTAGAAAGAGCTCTCAATATTTATTTTTGATGCCTGTGTAGAACTTAACCCATAGCTCATGCTAATTTAGTCCTGAGCTCTATAAATAAAAAATTCAGTCCACTAATATATCGGCATCATCAAGGCACAAGGTAGGACAACCCCGACTCATGAGTTTCATAGGTGGCTCTTCACATTTATATGAGACCTGCATGTCCTTCAGAATTTTCCCTACAACAAGCAGCTATAAAAGTTAACCAAAAATTTTTTTTATTTTAGTTATGAGACCTGAATTCTAGCTAGATACCATTGACATATAGGAGATAAAAATGGACATATCTGTGGTGCTTACTTTCTATATTTAAGATGTTGATTTATTGGTTTGTGATTGCCATTTCTTACTGGCTTACATACTGCCCCCTTCTGGGTTTGTTCCTGCTTAGACATCCTTTTTTTTTTTTTTTTAAGTTCTCAAAAATGTATTTTTTAAGTTCTCAAAAAAATTTTTTTTTCCATAAGGGAAGGAAGGGAAAAATAAGACAAAATCAGGGAGGGAGACAAACCATTAAGAGACTCTTAACTCTAGGAAACAAACTGAGGGTTGCTGGAGGGGAGGGGGTAGGGGAATGGGTAACTGGATGATGGACATGAAGGAGGCACGTGATGTAATGAGGTGTTACATACAACTGATGAATCACTGATCTCTACCTCTGAAACTAGACATCCTTTCTTGACACAATTCCTCCATCTTCTCCAAAATTCTTCCCTCATCCTCAGGCTGATATAATACTCCATGAGTCCATCTCCTGTTAAATGAATCTTTTGGGATTTACAACTTGACCTAATTTTTCAGCTTACCTAAGTCCCTTTTTTATTGTTGTTTTTGGAAACTCAGTCACACTATTTTGGTCTGTTGGTTTATAATATATTCTTATCCATTTTTATATAAAAAGTGATGTGTCTATACAAAGAGAGTCCAATCCTATTTCACTGTTTTTATATAAAGTTCCATTTTTTTTTACCTCTCCCATAAAACATTACAAATTCTGTGTACATATACTCAAAGATGTTCCTAAGCTCGAAGTAAATGCAGTGATATTCCCTCCAACTATACCTAGGATCTTTCCTTGACTAAAAAGTCTTTCATTCTTTAGGATATTGCCGGTAACTAGGACAAATAAACCCTGAAATTTCAGTTATCTAATACAATAGAAATCAAGTTCTCCCTAGATCTAGCCCAGTTACTCCTGATGAACAAACAGCTTTTCTATATGTGGAAGTTAGAGACCTGTGTTCCATCCTTGTTGGGAACATGCCATCTCTGAGGGCTTTATCCTGGGTTGTATCCAGCCAGCAGAAAGGAGGGTGGCGCATATCATTTCTGCCCATTCCATTATCAAGAATCAAACACAAACCTTAATCTAGATGCTGGGGTGGCTGGGAAGTACAGTCTCTGACTAAGCAGCTGCTTTCAGTGATAATTCTACCCTGGAGGAAATGCAGGGATTGGTGGGCACCTGAATGATTGAGTGAATTAAAAAAACAGAAACTAAGGTGGCCTAAGGATCAAAAAGCAGGCACCAGAACAAGTTTCCTCCCTAAGTAGAAAAGGAGGGCTAGGGAAGGGGATTTTTCAAAAACACATAAACACAGTCCAGAGAGAGAATGGGACAGGAATAATTTGTGGCTTAGATACAAATAGAAATTATACAGTCAAGTAAAACTTATCGAGCTGGTCAAATTTCTTAGCATTAAAGGGAGACTTAGAGAGCACCTGGGTGGCTCATTTGGTTAAGCATCTGCCTTTGGCTCAGGTCATGATTCCAGGGTCCTGGGATCGATCAGGTCCCTCATTGGCCTCCCTGCTCAATGAGGGTGTCTGCTTTTCCCTCTGCCCCCCGCCCCCCCCTCCTGCTTGTGCTCTCTCTTCTCTCTCTCTCTCTCTCTCGTGCACGTGCGTGTGCAAAAATAAATAAATAAAATCTTTAAAAAGAGAGAGAGAGAGAGACTTACATGAGTTACCTATATAAGATTGTATTGCTAGCATCCACGCAATCTGGAGTAAGTGGAGAAACTGCCTCATGAGGCAGGTAGTAGTGCTACGCATACAAGATTACATAGAAAGAGCACTGCTGGGGGCGCCTGGGTGGTGCAGTCTGACTCTTCTTTTCAGCTCATGTTGTGATCTCAGGGTCATGAGATTGAGCCCCACATAAGGTTCCGCACTCAGCATGGAGTCTACTTAAGATTCTCTCTCCCTCTGTCCCTGACTACCCCTGTTCTCCCCTCTCCTCTAAAATAAAAAATTAAATCTTTTAAAAAATTATTTTTTAAAAAAAAAAAAGAGTGAGATGTTTAACCTTGCAGTAATAGCTCGGACTTAAGTGACCAACTTTCTCCATATTCATCTAGAATATCAGCAGAGACACCAAAGGCAGTTGATCTACCCCATGGATAACCTGGCACTGTCACCTCTTTATCTGTGGTACAGTCAGGTGAGTCTGAGGTAGCAAGACATAATTCACCTGCAAAATTTGTTTCTAAGCCATGGCCCTGCATAGCAGGAAATCCCACCCTTAAGAGATGACATGTACTTGTTGGGCTCTTCAGACTTGTGGGTCCTCATTTAGTCTCTTCAGTACAGGGATGCAAGGCTCACACAGAGAATGAGTCCCCTTTTGCTGTGTAAAGGGAGCCTCCTCAGAAGATTCTGCTCAGAGATTACAAAAGCATCTAAAGTGAATCAATAGATAAATCCCCAGAGATGCTTAGGCATGAAACTGAAGAAATGTTTGTCAAAACTTGCAAATATCCATTATAAATGGGAAGTCCTCATTACAGAAACTCTACTGGTAAGGGCACTATGAAAAGATGATTTAAGTCAGAACAGCAGGTTGAAAAGTGGTTAGATATATTTTAATATGAGAAAAAGCAAGGTAATGCATTTAGCCATAAATAATGCAACCTCTAAGTACAAAACAAAGAGTTCTGAGCTAATAGTTATGATCAAGGAAAAGGACTGAGAATATGTGGAAATTGTTGGCATTAGGTTGCCATGGTTTTGAAAGTCAACCAAACATGAGGTGTAATTGGACAATTTTCATTGATAAGGGGGAAAAAATCAAGTAATTATTATTTTCCTCCTATAAAATTATGGTGTGTCCACACCTGAAATTCAACTGTGGTAGCCATTGCGGTGTGCTGCCAGATCTCCTTTCGAAAGAGAATCTGCTGTGAGGGGCGTATTCTCTGGACAGCCTGTGGTGTTGCACCGCATAATCCACCACAGCATTCTCGCCAAGGCCATTCTGCTCCTAGACTGCTCATGGCCAGTGGCAGAGCAGAGAGGTGGTTGTAGAGGGACGCCATCTTGCCCCAGCTGACCTCCTCGAACAGGCCATCTTTTCTCTGAGGCTGCCTTTCAGCCAGCCCAATGCCTTCTTGAGCTGTGTCACATGTTGTGAGGCCCTTTCCATCCTATCCTGCTACTTACAGGTGTCAAACATGGATCACACACGTGCATAATCCTGGTCATGGTTCTCCAGCGTGATCTGGTCCCTCTCCCCTTTATTTCCTGTGGACCACTCTCCAATTAAAACTCTCTCACTTGTAATCCCATACTGGCATCCTCTTCCCAAGCTGACACAGTTGGTAACAGAAATGATCCAGTACAACATGATGAGATAAGGTTTATGGATTAGACCCCTTACAGCCCAGCTAGAAGGAGGCACACATAGTCTCTGGTACAGAGGGAGAGCCCAGCTGCTGAAAATGTCACCAGTGGTTATCTGGGAAAACAGCCCAGTGGAAGGGAACACGTTTTTGCTGGTGCAATGATTCAGGCATTTGAAATGTATGGTGAAAAAAAAATGCAAGTAAAGACAGTGAAATTCGTCGGTTATACTAAGTTGTATTGATACCCTGCAGAAGGACAAGGAGAAACTTAAGTCAGTTAACAAATAATTAAATGCTAATTCTGGGAGCCAGAGGCCTTTCTCATGTATGTTGTGTGTGGGCGGTGCAAAGGCAGACACAGCTGCCAAGCAGGCACAGGACCTAAGAGCTGGGTTGTGGAGCCCCAGAATTATTTAAAAGACAAGCCATGGCAGATCTGTTACACTAAGGTCAGGGCCAGGTTGAGAAGATTAAAGGCACTGACATAAAAGATGAGAAGAGCCGGGTAAAGGCCCCTAAAGATGGGGGCTCAGCGGACTACCCTGAAACTATGGAGGTGCAGAGGCGACACCCCTCCCAATAAGAAATGGCACTCCTCCCATGCAGGAGATGCTGCAGAGGGCTCTCCCCTACATGGCAACAAGTGCCCCTCGGCAGCTGCTCTCACTGCCTCTCCTTGCACAGATGTCAGACCTACGTGGGCTCTAAGGCGTTCTGACTACTTGCGCTCCTCTCCCCTTTTATCTTTCACAGGCATTTCCCCTGATCAGTCTCTTGCATATGTACTTTTTTTTTCCACTTTTGATATGAGAAGGCCTTCTTTTTTTTAAACTTCATTTTATTTAAATTCAATAAATTAACATATAGTGTATTATTAGCTTCAGAGGTAGAGTTCAGTGATTCATCAATCTTACATAACACCCAGTGTTCATTACATCCCGTGCACTCCTTAATGTCCATCACCCACTTACCCTATCCCTTCACGTCCCTCCCCACCAACAACCCTGTTTGTTTCCTACGGTTAAGAGTCTCTTTTGGTTTGTCTCCCTCTCTGATTGCCTCTTGTTCTATTTTTCCCTCCCTTCCTCCATGCTCCTCTGTTTTGTTTCTTTAATTCCACATATGAGTGAAATCATATAATTGTCTTTCTCTGATTGACTTATTTTGCTTAGCATAATACCTTCTAGTTCCATCCACGTTGTTGCAAATGGCAAGATTTCATTTTTGATGGTTGAGTACTATTCCATCATATATATATTTATATGTGTGTGTGTATATATATATATATACCACATCTTCTTTATCCATTCACCTGTCAATGGACATCTGGGTTCTTTTCATAGTTTGGCTATTGTGGACATTGCTGCTATAAACATTGGGGTGCAGGTGCCCCTTCGGATCACTACATTTGTATCTTTGGGGTAAATCCCTGGTAGTGCAATTCCTGGGTCATAGGGCAAATCTACTTTTATCTGAACCTGTGCTTTCCAGAGGACATCAACTACACTTTAGCATTCCATCTCAATAATTGTACAGAGAGATAACATGAGAAGGTCTACATTTGAGAAGGACAACTAGAAGGAGTAAGAGTCAGGAAGACTACTAAATTAGTAAAATGTGAAGATACTAAGACTCTGTAGCCTGAGAGTTGATGTGATGAATTCTCTAATACAAGCTGCCTTGGCTGTAAGCTTATCTGAATCTCAGCAGTGGGTCAGAAAGACAGAATGAAGAAAGGACAGAAGAGTGGAGGTAGGAGTAAAACTAGAACAGATCTCGTGGAGAAGTCCCTCACGACAAGGAATCACCCCCATCTTGATATCCCGTAAGTCAAAAAAGGTGGTAGGAATGGAAGGTGTTACACTTTTGTAAATTAAACAATTGCAGGTAATAATGACAAAAGTATAATAATCCCAAACGTTTTGGCAAGTTAATGAATGGCAACGAATTGTCAGTAGTAAAGCCTTGCTAATTCTCCCACTGCCTGATCTTTGAAGCGTTGTCAGGGAGTACTGTCCAAAGCAGACTGTGCTTTTGGCTCAGTTTAACAATTTTCATTTGCTACACACTCGACACAAACTCTGTGATCCTTTGTCAGTCTCTCTTTTAAAGTCAGTTCATAATAAGAAAATACTTTTTGTTTCCCATTAAAAAGATGCACGTACGTAAGAAGATCATACTCTCGCTCAGTTTGTAAATTATTTGAGGCCTTGGCTTAAAGCATCAGCAATTGTATTGGACATTTTTGCATCGGGGATGAACTTAAATCATGAGTTTGTTTTACATAGGCCACAGAAGAACCTTCAGGTAATAACTGTTGTTTGTTCCTGAAATTCGAATCTATGATTTAGGGTGACATTGTGAAATGTTTGGAAATAGATTTAAAGAATATCAGTCCTAATCAAGGGCTCCACTTATTTTGTTTTCCCTTTTCCATAAGCTAAACTTAATTTTGTAGTAGTTGTAGGTATTAGGGAAACACGAATCATTTACCTAAATCAGCTTCAATTTCATTACCTTTCCATAATCTGACTACGTAATTGTTTCAGTTTATTTTTAACTTATAAGGAAACTCACAAGGACACTTCTTCGCTTGTTCTGAGTTGTTTCTATGGTCAGATTCAGTTATGAAGGCTCAGATCCAGTTTCTGTTCATAGTTCTGGCCTGGGGCTTCCTTGTGTGCCTCTGCCTAATTCTGTGGGGGCATGAAGAGAGGCATTATGTTCATACGATATGATGCAAAACCACTGAGCTCATCAAAGGTGTCAAACTTGGAAGCTGATCCTTGCGTCTTCCTTCCCAATGTGTAAAAATAAACATCCCAATCTCTGGCTTCTCTGATTGCACCAGTCACAAGTTGTCAGATGATTCCTTTGTTCCTAAACATTTTTAATGACTGGAAATAACAATTTTAGCCTCATCTTTAAAAAGCAGCCTATTTCATCCAAACTGTCTCACAATTCCAAATCTGAACATATAATTTTAAGTTTCTGAGTGGCAGGAAGGAAGTTAACTGAACTTTTTTTTCTCCCTAATAAAAGTTGTTAAAAGCAAAAGCCAGATCTTTCTTTGTCAGACTTCAGCCTCAAGGAGAATTTCTTAATGGGAATTCCAGGGTAAATATTGCAAATGTAACACTATTTTATTCTTTATCAATCCATTAACTAGAAAGTTTTTCTTGATCATCTCTCATATGGTAGATACTGGACTATACAAAAAAAGTAGCGCTCAATTCCTACTCAAGGTTTTAAGGGGTCATAGGAGAGATAAAATTAACATGCATTAATATATACTGAACCAATAAGGGTTAACAGCAGGGCACTGAGTTTAAGAGTAACAGGTGTTTGGAACAAAAGAGAGATTCATGAAGATCAACATAATAAAAGAAAGCTTTATGGAGGAAGCGGTGTTTGAACTGAGGCTTGAAGGGTGAACTACCGTGGCTAGCAGTAAGCAAGGTGGTTAGGAGTCCTGTTTCTGTTAGCAGGCCGACCTTAGCAGTGCTGTGGTTGGGAGCTGCGGAGCTCAGAGAAGTAAGATAGCTCACCTTTCCAAGCCTTATTTACCTCAGCTGTATCGTGGGGTTAACAATAATAGCACCTGTCTTATAGCTTTATTTTGTTTTAGATAATGGCAAGATACGTATAAAGCGCTTGGCCATAAAAGTTATCTATTAGTATTAGGCAGAGAGATGGGGACATATGGAGGAAAACAATACAGTAAGTCAAAGAACAAAGATGGGATGGAGCTTATATGCAGATATGTTTGGCCAGAGCACCGGGGATATGAAGGAGTCTAATGGGAATAAAACCAAATAGATAAGGCAGCACTGTGTCAGAGGAGCTTAGAAGCTTGATATATACATTAATACATTCATTCAAAAGATAATCAGCATCGCTATGTACAAGATACTGTGTTAGATCTGGCGATTCTGTGATGAATAGACTAACCTCATTCCTGCCCTCAGGGAGTGTCGGTTCCTCAGGGAATACAAACATTAAAAAATACAAGAGGGAAAGGGAAATATAAAAGTTTTAAAAGGTTTTATGTTATCCTGGATTGTATAAAAGTTGAGGATATTGAAAAAGAAAGCTTTTTAGCATAAAAACAATTACTACCAACCTGTAGGAGTTAAAGCACATGATTAGATGTGATACACCATCACTCTACCTGCGAAACACGAATTAGTCAGTCTGATAGAAGGAAAAAGCAGGCCGGTAAAATCAATATGAAACTTGATCAAACTTTTGATATCATGTAGACACAGCTTCAGTTCTTTAAAGTCCTTTGCAGGCTGCACAACTACCTTTATCTACCTGCAAACTTTGAGCTGGCTCCAAATTATTGTATTCCCATTTTTCTGGTCTGAACCTACTCACATTATGACTATGTGTGTACACCTCCTGCAGCCTGCGATGCCTCTCTTTATCTCACTGTGATTTTGTCTCCCTGCCCCCACGTTCCTTTTTCTGTGCTATAAGATGGTATGTGGGCAAAGACCTCCTTCCTTGCACACTTGCTTTTTCATGTAACCTGATTGATTTCAAGGAGTATCTTCTGAGCACCTGCTATGTCCCTATCACTGAAAGAGCCACTGACATGGGTTTTAGTCTTTTCTGGGATTATATCTTGCTATAAGCATGAAACTGCATACAAATAGTCTTTTTTTTTTTTTTTCGATTTTATTTATTTATTTGACGGAGAGGGAGAGAGAGGGAGCACGTACAAGCAGGGGGAGCAGCAGGCAGGGGCAGAGGGAGAAGAAGGCTTCCTGCCCAGCAAGGAGCCCCGTGCAGGGCTAGATCCCAGAACCCTGGCATCGTGACCCGAGCCAAATGCCAGACGCCCAACTGACTGGCCACCCACGCACCCCATTATAGTCTTAATAAAGGTAGAGTACAGTTGGTTAAATTTAGCAAACATATATTTTATATATCATAGCTATTTCTAATCCCAAGTGGCTGATTTACATAAATAGTGCCTTTTAAAACAAACTTTATGTATTAGTCAGGACAGGCTAGGTTATGTGCAGTAACAAAAAACATCAACCTTTCTGTGACTCCGCACAGCAAATGTCTATCTCTCATGCACAGTACATAACCCATGTGCTCCCTTGGTTCATGATAGTCGCTCAGAGACCCGGGTGGACAAAGTTTCTGCCTTCATATGAGCTGCTATCTCACCAGAGCCTTCAGGTTATAGTAGAGCAGAGAAGAGAACAAAGAGGATCATGCATAAGTTCTTCTGTAAGGTGACCCTCATCATTTTACTCCTGTTTTCTTGGTTAGAGCATGTTATACGTTTATCTAATTTTAATGGGGCAAAGATGTACAATCCTCCCAGGCTTCCAGAAGGATTGAAGAACCAGCAATATTAGTGAGTAATACCCATCATATCCTATGAGACAAATCAGCTCGCCCATTTGAGAGCCATGTGCTGCAGAATGCCTCGTGTTTGCAGCAGACATCTGAAGTGAACTGAGCCGCAACAGTTAACGATTCTCAGATCGTTTGTCACATAGCAATTTTCTCTCAACATCAGTACCTCAAATATTGCCATTTCATAAACAACACTGAGATAAATTCTCGAATAGCTACCAAATATGGAGAACATAGTTCTCCAGCAACTTTAAAGAGGAATGACAGCTTCGTGACACTGACCAGATTTCTCCACAATAGCTGGGGAACATCTCCTCTTCTGCTAATTTACTTCGAGAGGCTTCAACAGTTTTGGGACAAATCCAGTGTCTGATTGTATTCCAGGAGAAATTCCATGATGTCGAATTATTTGGGCTCTCTTGAATTTTGTGCTGGTTGTGTTCCCATAAACCTGGAGTATCAAAAGGACTGATTAGCATTTCTAGGGAGATTGTTTTTCTAAAAGTTGGCATGGGGCTTACTTAGAGTCATAGGTAATTTTAAATGCATTATGCATATCAGGACTGATCTATTACTACAGCTGAAAGAGAGAAAGCCAGTGAACAGATCTAAAATGAAATGCTTTAGCTCACCAACAGTAACTTAAACTGAAGCGTAATCATGTTCATTAAGAATCACAAATTTGGAGCGCCTGGTGCCTCAGTCGGTTGAGTGGCCAACTCTTGGTTTCAGCTCAGGTCATGATCTCAAGGTCATGGGATTGATCTCTGCCTCAGGCTCATTGCTCAGCGGCAAGTCTACTTGAGGATTCTCTCTCTCCCTCTGCTCCTCCCCCCACTCTCTCTGTCTCTCTAAAATAAATAAATAAATCTTAAAAAAAAAAAGGGGAAAGTTAGGCCCTTCATGAATGCTGGTACAGAATGCAAAGATGATAAAGCCACTGTGCAAAATATTGGCAGGCTTTTTAAAAACAGAATTGTTGTGGGGCACTTGGGTAGCTCAGTCAGTTAAGCATCCAACTCGTGATTTCGGCTCAGGTCATGATCTCAGGGTCTTGAGACTGAGCCGGGACTCCAGCTCCATGCTCAGCAGGGAGTCTGCTTGAGATTCTCTCTCCCTCTCCCTCTCCATCTGCCCCTTCCCCTGCTTGCACTGACTCTCTTTCTCCTTCTCTCTCTAAAATAAATAAATAAATAAATCTTTGGGGAAAAAAAAGAATAGAAAAATTTGGAGATACAAAACTACGTAGACCATTTTCCAAAAGGACTCTGCCATTTTTATTGTTCTCTTCATTCAGGGCAGGTGTATTTGCTCTGTCTTTAACTTCTGTCATTTACATCAGTTTGGGTTCTATACTTGTCAGTTTCACACACCATGATGTAAACACCTTTGCTAGTGATAATCACTGTGGTCTTTTTATAATGATTATAAAATGATAAGAATGATACTTTGCACTGTGTACTTTTCTTCTAATCAGCCCAAAGCTTATGACACAATCAATATGAAAGCTTTTATATTGCTGTCGCAGGCTCTCATTGACATTCTAACACAAGCAGCTGTCATAAACCAGCTAAAGAAGAATGAGGCCATTATGTTGGCCTTATTGATTTAAACTAAGTGAAAGTGGCCCATATGTCTCTAAGTCCTTTTAGCACAACTTCAGTTATGACTTAAAACTGTTTATTGGGAAGAAAGATATGAGTGTTAATTTCTCCTTTCATGTGTTTAAAACATAACGTTCCTGCTCTTATTATAGAAATAGGCAACCACTGAACACCTCTCAGAATGATGAGTTCTCTTAGAGCACTTTTTCCTAGGAATTGTAACGCTCTGAATTAAGTCTTCTTATGAGAGGCTATCTACCCTGCACATAGCTATGATGTTAACTGGTCTGCCTGGAGATTCCACTGATTGTCTCAATCTCATAGCCTCGCTTACTAAGTGAAAAACCCAGATCTCCTAATCTACCCATTTCCCTTTACTCCGTTTATTTAACTCAGTTGAGAATATTAATTCACCTGGGTGTTGACATTGTATGCCTTAAAATGAATTCTCTCCATGCAAAGCTTAGACAAGGACTCGGATGCAGGTTATTTACTTAGGGGTAACCTCAAAAACAGGAGTGATGGAGCAAGGTGATTAAAACAGGGAAGGAAGGAAAAGAAGCAACATAGAAATGTGTTCAGTGCAATTTAGCCAGACGTCTGAGAAGAAAGCACAATGTGTTTCACCATGATTCCATTAGAAGGAAGGGAGTTTGAGGACACTCACTAACTCACCTGGGGTATTAATATCCAGTAAGTTCCTGGACTGAGCAGGAACTGTGGCTTTGGAGAGGATCTCTGTAGAAAGTGGGGAGACACAGGGGAAGGCTTTGATGCAGGATGTTGTCAGCGTGAAGCTAAGATTGCGTAACGGTAGGCCCTGCAGCCGTGGCTAAAATCAGAGACAGGCCGAAGGAGGGGACGTGAGGCAACAGAAATATACGCTATGCTACAAATTTGGTAATAATATTAAATATTTAAAATTAATTTCTCATATCTTCTTATGAAGCATATAGCATACTGGCATCCCAAACTGAAAGTTTTAAAAAATGTACAGTTTGGGCGCCTGCGTGGCTCTTCAGTTAAGCACCGGCCTTCGGCTCAGGTCATGATCCCAGGGTCCTGGGATCGAGTCCTGCATGGGGCGCCTTGCTCAGCGAGGAGCCTGCTTCTCCCTCTGCCTGCCGCTCCCCCTGCTTGTGCTCACTCTCTCTCTCTCTGACAAATAAATAAATACAATCTTAAAAAAAAAAAAAAAAGAAAGAAAAAGAAAAATGTACAGTCCAAAGAAACTGTGACATGTTACCCAGGAATTACGATTTAGGTCTTAGAAACTTTCAATACAATATGTTATTATAATTAAAGAAACCATGTAAGTTCTTTCTTTCCATCATGCCTCCCCTTTAAAAATGGATTTTGATACCCTTCGGGCATAATCAAGGACAAAGATCTTTGCTGGTCTCAAGGACAAACTGCACCTGTGCCCAGCCTATGAGACGTTCGGTGCACACACACTGTGGGTGCAGAATCCCCCACCTGGCGATCTCCGCCAGGCTGCTGGAGACGCCACAGAGACGCACATGGCACGGAGCAGTTAGTGCACTTTATCGTGTTACTATATATCTTCAAAACTTTATTTTTTTGCTCTGGAAAATTGATTAGAAATTATCTCAGAATTTGTAGTTCACTTATCTATTTGTACAAACATATGTAATATATACTATGACAAATATTTGCATTTATGGGTTATTGTGTCTGGTTCATGAATACCTTTTAAGGTCCCCAGGGCAGGGACTATATTTTGTTTACTTATATATATCCCAGCACTCAGCCAGTAGAAGGTACATAAATACTTGCGGAATACAAAATGGTTATCTATCAGGTGTCACGGAGGAGAGAAAAAGACAAAAATACTATTGGTGACTCGCTGTGCTGGGAACTACACTGCGTACTTCATACAGATTATCTCATGTCGTTCTCACAATAACTCTGCGGTAGGTACTAGTATTAACCCTGTCTCACCAATGGGAAAACTGTGATTAAGAAAAATATAATACCTGGACCAAAGTCATAGAGCCAGATAGTTATAGACTGGGGGTTTAAACTGAGGCTTCCAGACCGCTGGCTTCTGCGAGATACCCTTATAATATTTTCCTGCTTCGGAGAAGGCTCGAGTAGAGGCAATAGTATTTAGAATTGGTGAAACTGTTCTCTGAGGTCACAGAGTGCCCTTCCTGAATTCGTACACTTCTCTTCTATCTGTACCTTCGCCACTTTCTCAGAAGACTGCACCTCACACTCAGCGTTTGTCGTTCCCTAACCACCAGCCTCTCACTTGGCCCGTAGATGAGTGCAGGCCCGGGGCCAAAGCACTTTGAGACTTTTGCACTAACTTTACAGTCTGTTCAAATTCCCAATGTTCTTTTGTCCATTTTTGGATTAATTTCTTTCCTTTATCAGGTTAGCACCATTATCTCTTATTATCCTCAGAAGGGAGCACCGCTTAGAATTACATGACAACAGCAAAACGCTGACACAGCGGGGCCAACATGCTCTGATCGCTACGGTAATGACGGTGGCTTTCCTTCAGAAGCAGCATCAATTGGTGCTTCTGAGCCTGGACTCAGTCAGACAGCCTGAGTTCAATTCCTGGCCCTGATCTGTGACTGTGGGCAAGGTATTCAAACTTTTCTGGGCCTCAGTTATCTCATCTGTGTAGCAGGGATCATCACAGTAGCTACGTGATAGGGCTCTCTGAGTGTTGAACTAGTAATGACATGCAAAACTTAGAACACAGTGCCTACTAGGTAATGAGCTCGGTATAAGGATCTGATCAAGAAACACAGTCCCATCCAGGAATATAAATGCTGGGTCGTCCATGGATCCAAGGGTTAATATCATGCATAAATTTTTGAACAAAGAGAAACTGAACATTTGGCAATAGGCAAAAAATGCTAGTTATAAAAAACAACAAATAAAAAAATTCCCAAGTACCCTACTCAGAAAGTGGCTCCTGAAAGAGAAATTGTCTTCAGCATTGCTCTGAAATGTCTCTCTTGACTTTATTACCTCCCTTTCTCCCTCCCTCCGGCACTCCCTCCCTCCTTCCTTCGCTCTCTTTGTAGCTGTAGACTTACTTCAAACCTTTACTACTGCTTCGCTTGCATACACATCATGTCCAGAGTTAATTCTTTGACAGGGTTTCCAGGAAAGTGGCTGAAGACAAAGGCCACATTAATATCTAGGGGGCGAGGACCGAGCAGTCCGTTTCAGGCAGTGTCTTGCTCCCTTGGAAACACCTTGCCTCAGTTGGGCAGCACTTGTCCTCTATTCTTATCTTTTTTCCTTTAACATTGAATGCCCTTGCTGCCTGCAAAAAGAACACCTTGAAAAGATTAATTATTAATTTCAAAAAAAGTTACTTCAAACACTTCAAAAGTCAATGTAGGCGAGGGAAAGCCCCAATAACTGGTCACATAGTCACACCTGACATTGGCTTCGTCATTTTATTTATTCTTTTTCTCTGTCTTGAAAAACAAAAGGTCAATTCTGTTTTATGGCAACGGAGACATAAATGCACATGAGGTTAGGGTGTGCTGGCATTAAAATATTTATTGGTTAAGTCTGACACTTATATTTATAGTCTTATCTCCAAAGACCTGTGAAGTGTATATTATTAAATGGGACCTATATTGAGAAGTTTTGCTCTCAGAATACATAATATGCCTGTTTAGTTTCTTTGCACATACCTGTTTTAAGCTAAAGAATTTCAATGGCTTTTGGATATTCAGCTATTTTTTTTAAATGTCTGTGGAATTGCATATGCAATAAATCACTCTGATTGACAGTGTTGGCATCTCACACGGGTGATTCTCTGGTACTAGCTCTGGGACTGAAGAGTTTCAACACAAGGTACCAAACCTGTCAGAAGTTATGTTTTCCATTTTTTTTCAAACAAAATATCAGGTTACTTTGGCCCACATGCTCCTTCAAGTAGCTGGTAAAATGACTTGAAGATTATCAGTTATCAAATATTTATAGTTTGGGTATTTGGGATCTTTTCAAGCTACAAAGAATTTAGTATATTTCACAAATATTTTCAGTGCCTAAAATGTGCAAAATACTGACCTAGTTTCTGTCAAGATAAAGCAGGTGACGGACAATAGCTAACATTTACTGGGTGCTCACCTCGGCCAGGGCACTGTTCTAAGTACATTCTGAGCATTAATTCATTTAATTTTCCCCACAACCCTAGGAGAAGGTGGTATTGTATCTTCCAGAGGAAAATAATTTGCTAAAGGTCACACATCTAGTAAGAGGTAAAACCAGGATTTGAGCTTCATTCATATTTTAGTTTGGCCCTTGAGGGCTTGTCAGTAAAATGGAAGTAAGGAAGGGAATAGAATAAAATATATAAATAATCATAGAGCAGGCTATAAGACATGGAAGTAAAAGTGTTATGGAGTTGAAAAAGGGAGGAATTGCACCCATTTTCATTAAAACTGAAAAGTCTCATTAAAGAAGTGGCATATTGATTGACATATGAGGGATCATTTATATTGAAAGAATTGGAGCTGGTTCAAGGCATTCTCAGTAGAAAGAAAAGTAAGAGCAGAGGCACAAGGGCAGGATATGAGGCACATTGTGGGACGAGCAAGTAGCTCAGTTTGGTAAGGTATGGGATAAAGAAAAAGTAGTAGTGGCAGGTGACACCAGAGAGGTCGAATGAGGTTTAAAAATGTTGACGAATGACCCGGTGATGTATGCAAGTGTCGAATCACTCTATTGCACACCTGAAGATAATATAACACTGTATGTTAACTCATTGGAGTTAAAATAAAATCCTAAAACAAATGTTGAAGAATAGTAAATGCTAGGTCAAAGAGTTTTAGAACTCAGCAATGTAGCAGTTTTAGAATTTTTGAATGGGTAAAATGATTAAAGCACTGTTGGGGAAATATTACCTAGCACTGGAATTTTATATTCTTCAGTGATTCTTCTTCTAGTGTCAAACTATGTGAGATGAAATATCTATATTAAGAAGAGGAAATAATGAAAGGAAAAGTGGACATGAGCTACACTTTTGGTAAGACCCAGGAGGAGCCAGTCACTGTACTGGTTATCAAGTGAAATCTGAGTGAGTGGTTCTCAGGATGGGCTGGACAGAGGAGAGCTCATGGCCCCTGGTCACTGGTTCCACTCCCTGCCACACTTGAGAATCCCCCGGGGCGCTTCCCGTATCGCAGGAAGCAGGGCACATCCCAGACAAATTACATCAGGATCTCTGAGATTCCAATTCACATGTCAATATTTTTAAAGTTCCCAGAGAGATTTTATTGTGCCGCCAAGATTGAGAACTACTCCTCTAGTAAGGCAAGGAAGGAGGAATTGACCTTCAGGGCTGACAGTGAAAATGGAAAAGAGGAAAGGAATCTGAAAAATTGTTTGAAAGGAAAATCAATATTTCTTTTGAAAACACTGGGGAAATTGTTCCCCTAGCTCCATTCATTAAATTAAAACAAACAAACAAACCTTCTACATGTGATAAACACACTTGGAAAATTTGACAAGCTTAATCAAAACATAGAGCTCCACTGATACCAAGGCAAAAGGTTGTCCAGGGTGTTACTTATTAATAACCTTAGAGTGATTTGTACCTCTCCCATCTCCTTAATAGGGAATTTAGGAGCAATGCAATAATATAGAACAGAGAACTCAAATCAAAAGCAGCACTATATTCATGTAAGCCATTACTTTAAGCAGAATCAAACACATTAAACTTATCATTCCCACTCCCCTGGGATAATAAACTAATTTTGTGATTTCATGGTATAATCTTTAAGAAACACCTTTGGAAGTTGTTTCTGGAACTTCAATAAGTTGAGCCCCAAATTCTAAGTCCATTGGCTATGTTCATTGCTCTAACGGAGTTGATTCTTTCGCTACCTCCCTTTCTTTTCTTTTTTTTAATTTAACTATTATTTTTTAAATTTGGGTATAGTTGACCCCCAATGTTACATTAGTTTCAGGTGTACAACATAGTGATTCAACCTCTCGACATATAAAATCTATGCTCTCCACAGGTGTTGCTACCATTTGCTACCTCACTTGAAATAACAGCAGCAACAAAAGCTACATATTTTGATAACTGCTTATGGATTCAGCTATCGGTTACGTTTGATTGACTCAGTAACTGGATGCCAGCAGCATCCAGTCCGTACTGTCTCTGTGAACCTTTCCTGTTTTTGTTTTGCTTTTGTTTTTGTTTTTGAATTCATGAGAGACCTAGAGAGAGAGAAGCAGAGGGAGAAGTAGGCTCCCTGTGGAGCAGGGAGCCCGATATGGGACTCGATCCCAGGACCCCAGGATCATGACCTGAGCCAAAAGCAGACTGAGCCACCCAGGCGCCCCCCTTTCCTGTGTTTTACAGGGTAACATTCAAACTGATTGCAGCAACAAGGCAAGTACAGTTACTCTACCCTTTGACTACTGACCACTATTACTCTTAGAAGTTATTTTCAAATAAATTCCAAAATGCTACCAAATTTTAATTAATTAAGTTTGTTATATTTTTACCAGCATATAAGGAAAAGAGATTAGAAAAGGAACAAAATGAGTTGGAGCCACTCCCTTTAAAAATGCAATGCAAAGGCAACTCGCCTCACACCATTACCCTTTGAAATCTTATCCAGTCTCAAAATTATGAATACCAATTATTTTATCCAGTACTTGATGCCCCCAAAATGGTTTACAATCACATTTAGTTAATCCTCATAAAATCTCATTGAGGCATGCTAGAGTTAATATTCTTATTTCACAGCTAGAGAAACCAAGGTTCAGACACACTAAAGATCTTCTAAGTGATTGAGCAAGCCAGTTGCAAAGTGAGATTGAAGGATTATGCAGCCACTTCCCCTTCTGCAGCTCACTGCCCTCCCTAAGATATTTTCATGTTAAAGTATTCCACAGGACAAGTTTTCTTTCCTGTAAATCCAGGGCCTTATTGGGCCAAAAATCTTTATATTTGGTATTAGGTCCACTAAGTAATCAAAGACAGAATTTTTGAAAGGTTACTTAAGTTCTCTGCAACTCAAGCATCTTTGTAAAAAAGTACTGATCCAAAAAACTGAGAAAGTAGGTCTAAGATAATTCCTGAATCACACACTGCTTCACATTGTTGAAGTGGTAAGAAGCAGAACACCAGATGACGGGTCCAGGCCAAGGAAAAATTTATAGGTGTGTGTAATGAAGTCAATTTTCCCTCTTTTGCCATATTTTCCTGCTTCTTTCTTTCTAACTCTATCAGTGTTTCACCAACACAATTTATTTCTTCAACATACTGTTACTGGGAGCCTATTATGGGTCAGGCACTTCATAAAATACTGGAAATATACAAGGATGAATAATAAATACACATTCCAGCCCTGTGGTTCACAGCTTAGTAGGGGAGATAGATACATAAACAAATAGTTTAGGCTACAATGTGTTACACACCAGGGCTGAGCTGGAAGTCAAGTGGGGTGAGAACACAAAGGAAGCCCCAACTAACTGCCTGGAGGAAGGAGGCACTGCCTGCAGGAGGAGCCCCCTCTCAGCTGGGTCTTCGGTGAGGGTGTAGGAGTTTGCCAAGGAGAGGAAGCAGAACATTAAAGGGGGAAAAATGAGATTGTTTCTAAGGATACTTCATTACATTCTACCAGGATTCTCAATCACAACTAGAAAGAGCAAGTCGTGCTTTCCTGAGCTGAGGCCTTCTCTGCCACCGGCTCCAAATCAAAATCCATCTTCAGCATCTCATTATACATTCTCAGATTTGCACAGCTAGGTCTGAGTGGCAAGGGGCCACGGAGACACCGTGTGATGAGAAGACGGATGATTTCAAAGTTAGAAACCTCAAATTCGGGGTGCCTGGGTAGCGCAGTTGTTAAGCGTCTGCCTCCGGCTCAGGGCGAGATCCCGGAATGCGGGGATCGAGTCCCACATCAGGCTCCTCTGCTGGGAGCCTGCTTCTTCCTCTCCCACTCCCCTGCTGTGTTCCCTCTCTCTCTGGCTGTCTCTCTGTCACATAAATAAACAAAATCTTAAAAAAAAAAAAAAAAAAAAAAAAACCTCAAATTCAAGGTCATGAGTTGGGGGAATAAGGAGGGAGAGAAGAGAGAGAGACCGAGAGAGGGCATAGAAGGAAGAAAAGAGAGACAAGGAAGAATTGGCATTCGTATTTACAAAATCGTTCTCTTGGAAACGATCACATTTGGATGGGGCCTTATGAGGTTATTGTATCAGATGGATTAATGAAGGTGAAAATGCTTCGTAAAATGAAGAAGCGATAGGGATAAGTGTCATTATTCCTGGGAGTAAGCTGCAGGCTGTAATGGAGATGGGGCGCATTGTCGGGGCCAAATGCAGCTGTGCTCCAAGAGCTGCCATCTCTGAAGAGAAGACCGAGATGAGAAGAATTCTGGGAAGATCTGAAAGAGCATCTGTGTGCACGGGGGTGGGGGGTGGTGGGGTGTGTGTGTGTGACCTCCCTGGGCTCTGTTGCACTGCAAAGGGAATTTCCTGTGCCAGCTCAGCCATAGCCTGCCTTTCCTACAGGATATCAAGCTCCAAGTTTACAGTTCCTATCAGGGAGTCTCTTTGTTTGAACAAAGGCTCATTTGTTAGGAAGTGTCACAGATCAGCGTGTATCAGATGCAAGATTGAATGTCCCTCAAGCACAAAGACATGCAAAGCTATGCCAGGATACCAGCAATGGGGCTTTTCACCATGAGAAAACAGATGGTCAGAGTGAAAAGGCCAGCCTTTATGGAAAAGAAATTCTTCCAACCCACCCCCACACGTTCCCCACTTCCCGTTTCTCGCCCCCCCCACCCCCCACTCTTCTTTCACTCCATTGCCCTGACAGGGAAACATTCGATATGCTGCAACATCATCTGATGTTTGTGTCCTTTTAATTAAACCAAGAGATCTGGAATAGGGACGCCCTTGTCTTTGCAGAGAAATGATTTCAAAAAGAAGATAATAGAACCTCTTTTTCTTCAGGCTTGCAAGAGCCTTGTGTGTAATTTGTCCTTTGCAAGAGCAATCAAAGATAACCGGTGCGCAATTGATTACGGGCTTTGTGTCCTTTTAATTACTTGTTTCTACACACTGGTTTAGTTACATGCTGAAAGCAGATCTGTCTGAGTTCTCTCTAAGCTGTAGTGCTTTCTTTTGCTTACATGGTTGAAAAATAAAGCTATTAGTAAACCACCACCACATAGAACAATCCTATCAGACTGAGACAGATCCTGAATCTTGCCTTTCTTTATTCTTCCAAAAGGCTATTAGATGTTTTTATGGAAAACAAGGTTAAAGAACACTACATCGTTGCTTAGCTATACAAAAGTATTCCACGATTTCAGGAGAGTCAAGTCTCCTTATTCACAAAGAATTTACAAGGACAAAAGGGTTGAAATTTACATAGTAAATTTTAAGTTTTTTGAGTTTTTTTTTAATTGGCAAAGATAGAAATACATTTTTTTCCCTCTCTTTTTACTGAACACTAATCTATTGACTGGTATTATAACCGAATTACTTTGAAAAACCATAGGGAAAAAACCAACAAGTTAGCACAATACATAGATCAGAGCTTTTATTTTTGTATCCCATGTACTGAAAATGCTATCAAATCAGTAAATGCCAGATGAAAATACAGGAACAATTTTGTTCTTATTTTAAGCTCTACCTAAAAGCAGAGACAGTAAAAGAGGAGCTAGCTAATGATAGAACACTGACTAAATCTCTATGTCACTATTTACTTACCTGCTACTAACTTATGCCCTAGAAAGAAAGAGCAGCTACTGGTTGTAACCACCTGAAAGAAACCCATCTAATTTCAATATGTAGACTCTGAGACTACAGCTGCTGAAATAGGAAATGAATGGAAAGCTTGGCCAAGTGTGTGCTCCCCAGTAAGCACACTGGATCTAGGGGCCCAGCCTCCTGCTTTATCAAATCTTCCATAGGTGTGAGCTCGTGCAAATGGGGAAAACCCCGAAGTCTGGGGAAACCTTTGAGTCTAGATCCCCACCCACCTGCCATGCTCAGGTCCTTTATGCATCACTTCTGCCATGACATTAGATGCCTCCTCCTTCCCAGAAATGCTCACTACTTTGCAAGCTTATCTCTGCCTAAGAAGTGTCTGATGTGTCCCTGGCAACATGGGAAATATAGGCATTCACCTTCTTTGAATTATGGTTCCTACTGACAAAGAGCATGTAGTCTAGGCAAGGAAATGAGCCCTGAACAAGTGAAATAGTCAATGAAAAATGAACATTTTGGGTTCCAACTTAGAGGAACACAACACAGATGTGACCTCATGGAGCATGTGGGATATGAACTGTGCTGAAGTATAGGTGGGTAACAAGCAGACTGGGGAAGGCAAAGAAAAGAAGAACATTCTAGCCTGGCTTCAGGAGCCAGTGATGAGTAAGGCAGGAGGATGAATAGAAAGACGTGGAAAAATAGGAACTATGGATATTATCAGACTGATTTCAAAGAATCTCACATCTCAGACAGACTTTTTTTTCTTTTTTCTTTTCTTGTTTTTACCAATATTTATCCAGCACTCTCTGTGTGATGAGTGTTGAGCTAAGCACTGGAGATTGTCAAAGGAATAAGATACAGTCTCTACTCCCATGAAACCCATCATCAGATGGCAAAGACAGAGCATATCAAGCATCAAAACTTACCATGTACTGTGTGCCATTGTAGCAGGTCTTCATAGTTACCTTAACAAAAGAGTCCTGTTCATTACATGTGTTTATCTTATACCGAATATAATGTGTTATCTTGCTGATAGCTATAACATCTGTTCCAATGTAATGTTCCTCCCTGTTTTTAGTTGATTATTATTTCATGAATCCTGTTCTCTTTCTGTTCTCTTACCTTCCTGTTTTCTTTCTTCAGCATTTTGTCTTCATTATCAGAGAATTTCATTGAGCTCTTATTGGATCTCTCCTCTGATGTTTCACATTGTCAGGGTTCTTTCACAAGGTTCAGTTATTTCTTGAAACAATTAAAGATTTCTTAAAACAATTACAGATATGGGGCACCTGGGTGGCACAGTCGTTAAGCGTCTGCCTTCGGCTCAGGGCGTGATCCCAGCGTTATGGAATCGAGCCCCACATCAGGCTCCTCGGCTATGAGCCTGCTTCTTCCTCTCCCACTCCCCCTGCTTGTGTTCCCTCTCGCTGGCTGTCTCTATCTCTGTCAAATAAATAAATAAAATCTTTAAAAAAAAACAATTACAGATATATATGTATATAATTAAAAGTATTTTGTGTATGTGTGTGTATAGATACACACACACACACACACCTATCTATCTATATCTAGCTAGCTAGCTAGCTATCTAGAATTCTTAGAATGCTGGAGTGTTGATGTGAAAACCATAGTAAACTGATCGTTGGGAAAACCTACCTAAGCATTATAAACACCCAATTTAGTGAAATACATGTCTAAGCACTGATTTTTATGGTTCTATAATAAAGTTATGAGCAAAGTGCTGTGTGAGTCCAGAAGGAGGGGCAATTAGCAAGTATATGGAGGTGAATTTGATGGGATCTACCCCTTGTAGTACAGCATGAGTATTCTACGTAGTATAACCTAAAAATAGATACCATAGATTCCCTATCCTCTCTCCCTCTCTTTCTTTGGTGAATCCTCTTCTAAATTATTTAGAAATGAAGTCTTTCCGGTTTCCTTCTCTTACAAATGCCCACCCAACAGAATGTGCATTGTCGGTGGGCTCTGATGCAAATCGCATCTCAGCAGAAGCCACTCTGCCATTATACTCTCATTTGCAGCCAAGCTGGCTTTCAGCTGGTGCCTTGTCCTTGGGCTATCGTTCACTGTCAGGGCCTCTCCAGGGCACACCAGCTGTTGTCTTAACAACGGAGAAGAAGGAAGCAGTCATATGTCACTGATTCCCAAGAAAAGCCTGCCTTGGCTGCCATGATTCCTCCTTGGTTCCGGGACCGATAATTGTGTGGCTAAGATCAGGGCTGCCCCTGGGCAAACTTGTGATGTACATAATATTTTTCTTAATTAATATCCATTTTTCTTTGGCCCCTACCTTCCCCAGGCCTCAGGCCAGACTCCGCAATTCCAGAACTTCTTCAGGATGCCCTCTCTGGATAAGAATTCAATCTCTATATCAGTCCTTTTCAGTTGACATGCTAATATTTATCCCCAAAATAAACTTCACATGTGTGCATACACACACACACACACACACACACAAATGCAAACTCTTACATACAGTTGCAGGTAATTTATAAAATTCTCTCTGAGGCCAGCCTAGGATAAGAACGCCTGCCTGAATCTTTTCTTTCTCTTTTTTCTGTCTCCATCTTTTTTTCCATTCTTTCACACTCATTCTTTGACAAGAGGAAAAAGTTCTAATCTAATTCAAAAGAAAGTGTTCAAAATTATTTTTAATACACATTTTGAAATTTATTTACTTTTTTAGAAAAGGGTCAATAAAAGAGCTGATTATGGAGCTGCTTAAAACCAAACTCCAACGAAAGGGAACCGTGAACGTACTTTTCCTGCACCCTCTGCCCGCACAGCTACTGTTGAGACAACTGCAGTAAACGTGTTCGGTGAAACTTTGGGTATGACTCATAAGGAATTCTGTGGAGACATTCCTTATTTTTCTTGTGAGCGTAATTAAATATTAAGTTGGAGAAACTCATGGTTAAAATCCCCTTCCCTTTGAATTCTGAACGATGGGGATCCAGTTTTAACAGCTGCCTACTGCCTCCCAACGTCTATGTTTTCGAGAAGCACCATCTGGTTTATTGCACAGCTGCATCTAGTGCTTGGTGTCTGTGGGCATGGTTCTCAAACAGCTTGCTTGGTATCGTCACTCCTCCTGGTGGCTTCCAAAATGGCGCCGGCCTTCTCCAGGAAAGGAAAATAAAATAATACTAACGAGAAAGGTTAATGAGAGAACATCACTAACTAGGTAAATACATGTGCAAACGGAGTGAGAGCTAAAGGAAGACTTTTAAAAAATGTAATTCTACTTTGCCATCCGCTTCCAGCATACCAAAAAGTCAGAGGTCTCTCATCTGAGTATTTCATGAAATGAGTTACCTCTGACATCCGGATTAATCCCACCTAATAAAATATTTTCAATGATCTTATCACTTCTATACTAAAAAAGAATTGAAAACAATGAGCAATTGCATTGAGTGACACCTTAGCCAAACTTGGCTCTCGGGGAAAAAAATCAAGCTAGAAAAACCTTTTGAGGCACTAGAGCCAAAAAGTTTCAGTCCATGAAGGAGGATCAGGCCCTGTTGGTCCTGTATGCTGCAACAGGAATGACGAGAACATGACGTAGGCTGCTGCATCCTTCTCGGTGCCTGTATTAAACATTGCTAATCGTTTATGGTGTGTTTTTCTACTTAGCCAAGACACGATCTCAGAATTCTTCTGAACACAATTGTACAAGCATTTTCTACCAAGTGTTTAAAAGTGACAGGTGAGATAAAGCTAATTTGCTATTTCTGTGCTAGGTCATTGATAGAGTCACTGGACCACCGCACATGCGGTAGAGCGGCTTGTGTTATCCTGGGTAGAGGAGGAGAGCACAACAGAACTGCTTCCCCACGTCATGGGACTGCAGCTGGAGCAGGAGTCCTAAACCACAGCCCCTGGGCCAAAGCTGACTTGCCAACTGATTTTGTAAATACAGGCTTATTAGAACGATAGCCACACCCAATTGTTTATATATTGTGTATGACTGCTTTACCTACATTGAATTACATAAACCAATAATTCAACAAGCTAGTTTAATTTTTTCACTTTCATCCAAGAATGACACATAGTTCCGAACTCTGGATTCCGGTTTGGACTCCATGAAGATCTTTATCTTCTACAAACAGATGACACAAGAACTTTCCATAATAGGTGAAAAAAAAACCAGTACCTCTGACTGGCTTACAGATCCCAGCGGCATTTGTGCTGAGAGCCATGAAAGCATTAGAAACAGATATGAAATATGATGTGAAACCGGGGTTCTTTTCCCTTCCTGTTTCCCTTGCCTTCCCATCACCTCTTCTCCCAGCATGGGAATTCAGGTTTGACTTTTACATAATCTGTGAGGCTTTCTCTAAAACAGAAAACTAATCCCTGGTGAGTTCCATGGTCAGACATCCCGTAAAACCTTAGCAGTAGCCTAGACCCGAGGGTCACTAATGCTCTGATAAAGAGGTATGCCTGTTAACACGGCACCACACTGCAATTATAAATTTTTATTTGTAAGCTGCCATGTCTATATCTATATCTATCTATGTCTATATATGCATTCATGTTTATGTCAACTCTGATAAACTCTATGTAATGCTTTTCTTAGCATTCTGTTCTCAATTTACTGTTTTTAAAGGACCAAAACAAAATAATTCCTTCAGGAGTTTTAAGACACAAAAAAAGGGAAAACGGAAGTAGGAAATTAACCTTTCTTGAACACCTCCTCTGTGCTAAATACTGAGCTTTATGCTTTCCCATGCACAACTTCATTTATTCCTCATATCATCCTGTGACACAGAAAGGATTCTACTTATTTCATTGAAAGTTTCCTGACACGGATGAACTCAATGTACAACTCTGATGACTGAATAATGAAAACTCACTCTCATTCTTAAAGAATGTTTTCCACGGAGAATGACTCCTGTACAGCTATGCAATGCCTTAGATTTTCTTTTTTCCTGTTGTTCCAAAATTCTGGTATCAGAAGAGAAGGAAACAGGAGTGGGGATGGGAAAGGAAAAGGGAAATGGTCAAGAAAATATTGGGAAGGAGGAAACATAAAAATCTGCCACTTCTCATCCTCGAAACTACTGTTGAAGCATATTCCCGAAAGATATTCCTGTCCCTAGCGAAGGAACCAGACAAAACGCCATGTGTGCCAGATATGAGCAGATGTGTTTGCCCCAATCTATGTTGGGAGACAAT